>NC_088792.1:235462893-235783518 GCF_011386835.1 Chrysemys picta bellii
TGCCCTGTCCTGGCATCCTGAGAGGTATGCTGCCTGCCAGGGGGCTGTATCTGAAACATTACAGAGGGATTGTGGAGGGTCATCCGGCCCTTTGACTACTACCCTATGCTACTCATCCATATGGGCACTAATGATACTGCAAGGTCTGACCCTCAGCAGATCAGAAGTGACTACAGGGTTCTGGGAGTTGGGAGCACAGGTGGTGTTCTCTTCGATTCTTCCGGTCAAGGGCAGAGACAGATGGTGTCGCCAGGAGGGCTTCAGCTTCCTTGACTACAGGATGCTGTTCCAGGAAGAAGGACTGCTAAGCTGAGATGGGGCCCACCTATCGAGGAAGGGGAAGAGAATATTTGGATACAGACTGGCTAACCTAGTGAGGAGGGCTTTAAACTCGGTTCGAAGGCAGGTGATCAAAGCCCACAGGTAAGACAAAACATGGAGACCTGGGAGAAGGGTTGGAATTTGGGGGGAGCATGGGCTGTTATAGCAGGGATAAGAGAGAGATGACAGAAGGGCAGGTGGCGGGGAAATCAAATCAGTATTTTAAATGTCTGTATACTAATGTGAGAAGTATGGGGAATAAGTAGGAAGAACTTGAAATCCTAGTAAATAAACACAACTATGACATAGTTGGCATCACAGAGACTTGGTGGGATAATACATATGACTGGAATATTGGTATAGAAGGGTACAACTTGCTCGGGAAGGACAGGCAGGGAAAAAAAGGAAGAGGTGTTGCCTTATATATTAAAAATGTATACACTTGGACTGAGGTTGAGATGGAAATAGGAGACAGACTTTTTGAAAGTCTCTGGTTAAGGAAAAAAGAGGTAAAAAAAGACTGATATCATGATAGGGGTCTATTACAGACCATCTAACCAGGAAGAAGAGGTGGATGAGGCTTTTTTTAAACAACTAACAAAATTATCCAAAGCACAGGACTTGGTGGTGATGGGGGACTTCAGCTACTAAGACATCTGTTGGGAAAATAACACAGCAGGGCACAGATTATCCAACAAGTTCTTGGAATGTATTAGAGACAATTTTTTATTTCAGAAGGTGGAGAAAGCTACTAGGAGACAGGCTGTTCTAGATTGGATTTTGACAAATAGGGAGGAACTGGTTGAGAATTTGAAAGTGGAAGGCAGCTTGGGTGAAAGTGATCATGAAATGATAGAGTTCATGATTCTAAGGAATGGTAGGAGGGAGAACAGCAAAATAAAGACAATGGATTTCAAGAAGGCAGACTTTAGCAAACTCAGGGAGTTGGTAGGCCAGATCCTATGGGAAGCAAGATTAAGGGGGAAAACAATTGAAGAGCTCAAACTAGCTAGAGACATAAAGGGTAACAATAAAACATTCTACAAATACATTAGAAAGAGGAAGACCAAGGACAGGGTAGGCCCATTACTCAATGAGGGGGGAAAAACAATAACAGAAAATGTGAAAATGGCAGAGGTGCTTAATGACTACTTTGTTTTGGTTTTCACCAAGAAGGTTGGTGGTGATTGGACGGCTAACATAGTGAATGCCAGTGAAAATCTGGTAGGACAAGAGGCTAAAATAGGAAAAGAACAAGTTAAACATTACTTAGAGAAGACTTCAAGTCACCAGGGCCTGATGAAATGCATCCTAGAATACTCAAGAAGCTGACTGAGGAGATATCTGAGCCATTACCGATTATCTTTGAAAAGTTATGGAAGACGGGAGATATTCCAGAAGATTGGAAAAGGGCAAATATAGTGCCCTTCTATAAAAAGGAAAAAGGACAACCCGGGGAATTACAGACCAGTCAGCTTAACTTCTGTACCTGGAAAGATAATGGAGCAAATAATTAAGCAATCAGTTTGTAAACACCTGGAAGATAATAAGGTGGTAAGTAACAGCATGGATTTGTCAAGAACAAATCATGTCAAACCAACATGATAGCTTTCTTTGACAAGGTAACAAGCCTTGTGGATGGGGGGAAGTGGTAGATGTGGTATACCTTGACTTTGGTAAAGCTTTTGATACTGTCTTACAGGACCTCCTCATAAAAAAACTAGGAAAGTGCACCCTAGATGGAGCTACTATAAAGTGGGTGCATAACTGGTTGGAAAACTACTCCCAGAGAGTAGTTATCAGTGGTTCACGGTCATGCTGAAAAGGCATAATGAGTGAGGTCCCACCGGGATTAGTTCTGGGTCCAGTTGCGTTCAGTATCTTCACCAATGATTTAGATAATGGCATAGAGAGTACACTTATAAAGTTTGTGGATGATACCAAGCTGGGAGGGGTTGCAAGTGATTTGGAGGATAGGATTAAAATGCAAAGTGATCTGGACAAACTGGAGAAATGGTCTGAAGTAAATAGGATGAAATTCAATAAGGACAAATGCAAAGTACTCCAGTTAGGAAGGAACAATCAGTTGCACACATACAAAATGGGAAATAACTGCCTAGGAAGGAGTACTGCACAAAGGGATCTGTGGGTCATAGTGGATCACAAGCTAAATATGAGTCACCAATGTAATGCTGTTGCAAAAAAAGCAAACATCATTCTGGGATGTATTAGCAGGAGTGTTGTAAGCAAGACATGAGAAGTAATTCTTCTGCTCTACTCTGCACTGATTAGGCCTCAGCTGGAGTATTGTGTCCAGTTCTGGGCGCCACATTTCAGGAAAGATGTGGACAAATAGGAGAAAGTCCAGAGAAGAGCCACAAAAATGATTAAAGGTCTAGAAAACATGACCTATGAGGGAGGTTGAAAAAATTTGGTTTGTTTAGTCTGGAAAAGAGAAGACTGAGAGGGACCATAAGTTTTCAAGTACATAAAAGGTTGTTACAAGGAGGAGGGAGAAATAATATTGTTCTTAACGGCTGAGGATAGGACAAGAAGCAGTAGGCTTAAATTGCAGCAAGGGCAATTTAGTTTGGACATTAGGAAAAACTTCCTAATTGTTAGGGTGGTTAAGCACTGGAATAAATTGCCTAGGGAGGTTGTGGAATCTCCATCATTAGAGATTTTTAAGAGCAGGTTAGACAAACACTTGTCAGGATGGTCTGGATAATACTTAGTCCTGCCGTGAGTGCAGGGCCGGCTTTAGGCCGATTCGCCCGATTCCGTGCCTAAGAAGGCCCCGCGCCTTAGACGCCTTTTTAATTTTTTTTAAATTTAAATCTTCGGCGCCCCCGCAACCCTGGCCAGAGCGCCGCGCCCCCGCAACCCTGGCCAGAGCGCCGCGCCCCCGCAACCCTGGCCAGAGCGCCGCGCCCCCGCAACCCTGGCCAGAGCGCCGCGGCCCCGCAACCCCGGCCAGAGAGTGGCAAGCCCTGCAGCACCCCCGCTCTCATGGCTGGAGCTCCGGCTGTAGCGTGGCAGCCCCGTGGTCCCACGACCCCGGCCGGAGCATGGCTGCCCCACGGCCCCACGACCCCCCTCTCCCGGCTGGCAATCCGAAGTGCAGCCGAAGACTGGGAGCACCGCCCAGTGAGTACAAGCCCCAGGAATCGGGCCCCGCACTTGCAAAAGCCAGACCTGCATGAGTGCAGGGGACTGGACTAGCTGTCCTCTTGAGGTCCCTGCCAGTCCTATGATTCTATGATTTAGAGCACATCACTGGACATCAGAAATACCAGAAGAGATGAGTTGAAGTGCCATTGAGAATCAAAGGCAGGAAAGTAACTACCAGTAAATTACTTCTCTGTTAGATTGTATTTACTGAGGGACAACCTATCCTAAATTCTCAATTACTGAGGGACAATTTACACTCGTTGCTATATTTGCTTTCCACATGCCACTGTTAGTATAACTTTTTATGAGTGATATATTCAAATATTTGGATACTAATATTTGAAACTGTATCATTACATTTATTAGCCTAAATGTGAGATATTGCAAATTATGTACTATATGTATTTTATGACTTTTAAAATCAAACTTTTGGATAATTTAAGCATTATACCCAGATGTATAGACACTCTTTCCTTAACCTGTGTGTTAGATACTATTAGCATTAGCTTTAATTAAAAAAAATAAATAAATCTGTGTCAATCTCTTCTTTGTCCTGAATGATCTTAATAGTGGAGTAACACAGACTTTTTAAACTTTTCATGTAAATAAAAAGCACTGGATTCTTGTGTCTAGGCTATATTCAAAGAAATTAGGTTTCCCTGCAGTGAGATCATGCAATAATCTTTTCATTATGATTAAGGCATCTTATTGTTTGTGGTCCTAGGTTAGATTAAACTGTTTTTTAAAGATACATTAGACTTCTAGTTTTTCCTTCTTTATGGTGCCACTGCAGGGCAGATTTAAAGTTGTTTGTAAGTGCCTTTCCATACCTTAACACGTGGACTTCTGGTAAGTTGAACCTTAACTCTGAATTTCTTTGGTTTATAATCTCAGAATCATAGAACTGGAAGGGACCTCGAGAAGTCATCTAGTCCAGTCCCTGCACTCAAGGCAGGACTAAGTATTATCTAGACCATTCCTGACAGGTGTTTATCCAACCTGCTCTTAAAAATCCCCAATGATGGAGATTCCACTACCTCCCTAGGCAATTTATTCCAGTGCTTAACCACTGACAGGAAGTTTTTCCTAATGTCCAACCTAAACTGCCCTTGCTGCAATTTAAGCCCATTGCTTCTTGTCCTATCCTCAGAGATTAAGAAGAACAATTTTTCTCCCTCCCGCTTGTAACAACCTTTTATGTACTTGAAAACTGTTATCATGTCCCCTCTCCGTCTTCTCTTTTCCAGACTAAACAAACCAATTTTTTTCAATCTTCCCTCATAGGTCATGGTTTCTAGACCTTTAATCATTTTTGTGGCTCTTCTCTGGACTTTCTCCTATTTGTCCACATCTTTCCTGAAATGTGGCGCCCAGAACTGGACACAATACTCCAGCTGAGGCCTAATCAGTGCAGAGTAGAGCAGAAGAATTACTTCTCGTGTCTTGCTTACAACACTCCTGCTAATACATCCCAGAATGATGTTTGCTTTTTTTGCAACAGCATTACATTGGTGACTCATATTTAGCTTGTGATCCACTATGACCCACAGATCCCTTTGTGCAGTACTCCTTCCTAGGCAGTTATTTCCCATTTTGTATGTGTGCAACTGATTGTTCCTTCCTAACTGGAGTACTTTGCATTTGTCCTTATTGAATTTCATCCTATTTACTTCAGACCATTTCTCCAGTTTGTCCAGATCATTTTGCATTTTAATCCTATCCTCCAAATCACTTGCAACCCCTCCCAGCTTGGTATCATCCACAAACTTTATAAGTGTACTCTCTATGCCATTATCTAAATCATTGATTAAGATGTTGAACAGAACCGGACCCAGAACTAATCCCGGTGGGACCTCACTCATTATGCCCTTCCAGCATGACTGTGAACCACTGATAACTACTCTCTGGGAATGGTTTTCCAACCAGTTATGCACCCACCTTATAGTAGCTCCATTTAGGGTGCATTTCCCTAGTTTGTTTTTGAGAAGGTCATGTGAGACCGTATGAAAAGCCTTACTAAAGTCAAGATGCTTGGTACTGGGGTAATTGTAACATCTCTGCATTGTATTTTACTATAAAATATTAATATATGCACTCAATCTTAACACTGTTAATTAAAAAATTTCTAGATAAAAACTATTTCATGCATGAACAGTAAACAAGAAACCAAAAGACAGTGTTACCATATGATATTTTTAAAGATTTGAAAATATGAAGTGTCACTTAAAATATTTTTTTTAAATTTCTTTTATGACCATATTTACCAGTATGCGTTTGCTGCTTTTAAGCCACCCTGGAGCAGTGCAAAGCAGCCGTTGCATTCTAGCCAATCAAACTGTATTTAGAGCTGTCTTGCATCATCAGATCAGCTGTTTTCAACCATGAAGTATGTCCCGTGTCTATATATTTGCCTTCATATAAAAGACGATCCTTTGCTTATGAATTTGTCTACTTATGGAAACTGCACGTGATTAGAAATTAGTTATTGGGACACTAATCCTTTGTAGCCAGGGCAGGATTTCCAATTAGGCACAGCAGGCATATTCCTATGGGTGCTGGTGTTCTAGGGGTGCCTAAAATCTCACAGTTTGCCACTCCCGGGTCTTGGCAGGGGGTGTGGCTGGCTGAGGGGGAGACTGCCCCATGCAACTCTGCTGGAGCCTACCAGCAGGGAACAGTGTTGCCATGCTGCCGACTCGCTCAGCCCGGCGGACACAGTCGCCTCCCAGAGGGCTCGGTAAGTGCAGGTGGGGGCAAGGTGCAGGAGGGTGGGTTTCTGGGTGCGCTTGTGGGGGGGGGTCTGGGCAGTGAGGGGGTAGGCGCCACTGGGCAGTGGGGGAGGTCTGTGTGTGTTGGGGTGCTGGGCAGTGAGGGGTCTGTGTGGGGCAATTGGCAGTTGTGGTGGTGGGGCTGTGTGGCTGGGCACCTAAAAGTTTAGTGGCGGGGTATCCCAGGCACCCATGGCAGTTAAGTGGTCAGAGCCACCGTGGGCAGTGAGGGTACTCTGCAGCTCCTGGCTGCTGCTGGGCAGTGAGAGTCCCCAGACCTCCAAGCCACCGCGGGCAATAGGGCACTCCAGAGCTCCTGACTGCTGCTGGGAGGCGAGGGGCTCCACAGTTCTGAGCCGGCAGCTGGGGGCCCCTGCAGCTCCAAGCCGCAGGTGGCAGGGGACCCTACCTGCTACATATGTGATTGTTTTAATTACACGTATTTTTGTTTTGAATATATGTATTGTATTGAATAAATATTTAAATTATCGTTTGTATTTTCATTTAATTTTTTATGGAAAACATGAAGGTCAGCTGTAGGTGGGGGGCAGGGCGGTGCTGACGATGCTGTGCCTAGGAGCGTGCAAGGTGTAAATCCAGCCCAGTTTATCACTGATTATAGAAAAAGAGCATAAGCAGATTATCCACAACAAGAGAGTGAGTGAGTGAAGTACACGTGAATTACGGTTATCACAAATATTACTAAAAAGTGCTAATATTGGTAGAATTTTAATGGTAGGTATAACAGGAATTTAGAAATAAAGCTCTCCACATATATATAGTTACCTCTTTCCTGGAGTTTGGTACTACTAATAAAGAAATTATCAATCAAATTAAAATGGTCAGTTCAGCTGCTCCTTGGATTCCTACCTCAAGACTGCTCAGCCCCTATCATAGATTCTCTTACCAGAAAGCCACTCCTATCTGTCTTTTCAGCTGGTCTAAATAGAAGTAGGTAGACAAAATCCCTTTGTGGCGCTCTCTGACTGTTTGCTATATTTGACTTTTCAATTGCACACCACTATTTTGCTTTCTATGCTCATTTAGAAACAGAAATTGTAGGTACAGTAATTTCTTTTTTTAAAATGAATTTTGTGCTCCAAAGATGTACTAGATTGATAGCCCTAGAAACTGAAGCTTTTAAATTAAACAGAAAATTTCTAGCAAGCACTGCCATATTACATGTTTCTCCATTTTGCCTCACCAATAAAACCAAAACTACGTTTTGGATGAGAGGGTAGTTCTGTATCTATTTTGCCTCTTTTTTGGCTTTTCTCTTACGATTAGCAGTTACTGTCTGTGTTGAAACTGTTCTCAGTTTCAGGTGACATTGTAAATAAATAGTGGGCAGCATTATCTCCTGTAAATACAAACTAACTTTTTTTGTCTTAGGCCTGGTCTACACTATGGCGTTAGGTCGAATTTAGCCGTGTTAGGTTGATTTTAAAAATGAATGCGTCCACACAACCAACCCCGTTCCGTTGACCTAAAGGGCTCTTAAAATCGACTTCTGTACTTCTCCCCGGCAAGGGGAGTAGCACTAAAATCGACTTTGCTGGGTAGAATTTGGGGTAGTGTGGACGCAAATCGATGGTATTGGCCTCTGGGAGCTATCCCAGAGTGCTCCATTGTGAGCATTCTGGACAGCATTTTGAACTCCGATGCACTAGTCAGGTACATAGGAAAAGCCCCGGGAACTTTTGAATTTCGTTTCCTGCTTTGTCAGCGTGGCGAACTCAGCAGCACAGGTGACAATGCAGTCCCACCAGAATCGTAGAGCGTAGATGTTTCTACGCTCCCCCTATCATCTCGGTCCCTGAGGTTATTGCAGATTAGAAGGCGAAAAAAACGCACTCGCGATTACATGTTTTCCGAGCTCATGCAGTTCTCCCGCACTGATAGGGCACAGCTTAATGCATGGAGGCATTCTGTGGCAGAGGCCAGGAAAGAATTAAGTGAGCGCAAAGAGCAGAGGCAGGACGCGATGCTGAGGCTAATGCAGGAGCAAACGGACATAATGAAGCTGGAGGTGCAGGAAAGCCAACAAGAGCACAGACCCTCGCTGCATCCACTGTGTAACCCCCTCCCCTCCTCCCTATGTTCCATAGCCTTCTCACCTAGATTGCAAGGGGGGGGGGAGGCTCCGGGCACCCAGCCACTCCACTGCAGAGGATGGCCCAAGCAACAGAAGGCTGTCATTCAAGCAGTTTGATTTTTAGCGTGGCCATAATAAGCAATGTGGCCTTGTCCTTCCCTCCTTCCCCATGCTACCCTGACTACCTTCTCCGTTATCTCTCTCTCTCTATTAATTTAAAAAAAATGCATGGTTTCAAAACAATAGTTACTTCATTTCAAAGGGGGGAGGGTGGTTAGCTTATAGGGAATTAAAATCAACAAAGGGGGCACGTTTGCATCAAGGAGAAACACACACAACTGTCACACCGAAGCCTGGCCAATCATGAAACTGGTTTTCAAAGCCTCTCTGATGTGCCTCACGCCTTGCTGTGCTCTTCTAATTGCCCTGGTGTCTGGCGCAAAATGATTGTCTGCCGTTGCTTTCACGGAGGGAGGGAGGGGTGAGTGACAACATGTACTCCAAACCACCCGCAACAATGTTTTTTGACCCATCAGGCATTGGGAGCTTAACCCAGAATTCCAATGGGCAGCGGAGACTGCGGGAACTGTGGGATAGTTACCCACAGTGTACCGCTCCATAAGTCGATGCTAGCCATGGTAGTGAGGATGCACTCTGCCCACTTAATGCGTTTAGTGTGGACATACGCAATCGACTGTATAAAATCGATTTCTAAAAATCAACTTCTATAAAATCGACCTAATTTTGTAGTGTAGACATACCCTTAGCAATTGGCTGAACAAGAAGTAGGACTGAGTGGACTTGTAGGCTCTAAAGTTTTAAATTATTTTGTTTTTGAGTGCAGTTATGTAAAAAATAATTCTACATTTGTAAGTTGCACTTTCATGATGGAGATTGCACTACAGTATTTGTTCAAGGTGAATTGAAAAAATACTATTTTTTTTTCTTTTTTACAATGCAAATATTTGTAATAAAAATAATATAAAGTGAGCACTGTAGACTTTGTATTATGTGGTAATTGAAATCAATATATTTGAAAATGTAGAATAACTTCCAAAAATATTTATAAATTTAAATGGGTATTCTATTAAAACTGCGATCTAAACTGCCATTAATCATGATTTTTTTTAATCATGATTCATTGTTTTAATCATTTGACAGCCGTACAAATCATAATGTAGTAAGGGTGGACCTTATGGCCACTAGTGAAGGCATTATGGACCTAGTCTTGCCACGAGTGAAGTATTGAATTAGGCCAACTCTTATTAACCTCAGCTGGTAATGAGGAGTTCTGCATCTTGCAGGATTGGGCCCCTGGTGAGAAATAGACAATCTTTTTCTGAAATATCGTAGTCCAACTATCTTATTCAATACTTAACATCTTGCATCCATAATAAATGTTCTTGTCCTACTGATGATTGTTACAATCACAAAATGTGTATAAGCTGCATCACTTGTTGCATAAAGAAGCTTCATTCTGTCATGTTTTGAAATATCTAATAATGTGAGTAATATGTAATTTATATGAATAACTTGCATTAAATTAGACATATGGCCACATATCCTCCCCTTGTGCCCCCTTATGGCAGGGCACAGTGCAGCACAGTCCTGCCTGTTTCAATCCTGGTCTTCCACTGCTCAGCCTCCAGCATCTTCCACAGTGAGGTAACTTTGACCTCCAGTTAGGTCATCTAACCATTTCACCTCTTCCAGGGCACAAAAAGTCCAAATAAACACAAAAAAATGTAATCCTTCTTTCAGGAAGGCCCCAATAAGCCGCAGACATCCCCACTTCCTAGTCCCAGTCAGCCTTCTCTCCTAGAATGAAAACACAAATCTGCTCTTTTCCCCAGCCTGGCAACTGAGCTAGGCACTCGTTTTTTAAGCTCCTCTCTTCAAGCCTGACAACCACATCAGGAGTCACAGGTAAGACTGGTTGAGCCCCTAGCAGATATAATGATAAACATCTTTAGAAGTTGCTGTAAAAGAGAGAAATGTGTTACATATAGAGTAAGGATCAGTTTTATCTATTCTTTGGTTTATGAACTTCAAATTTTCCAGTGTCATTAAGCCACATGTCTCTATATACTAGCTTTGATGTTTGGAGCCCTCATTTAGATGAAAGATGTGTAAAGCCTCATATAAGGAGGCTCAAGTGTCAGCTATTTCACTGAAAGTCCACCACATTTTGATTGGCAGTTTGGTTCCATAGTCACTTGTTTATATGATAGCATTAGAAATATTTTGCTAAATTTGCCCAATTTTGACCAAGCAATATGATTTTTGTTTGGAGAGGCAGCAGGCAGGGGGTCCTCCATCCAAACCAAAAAGACTGACAGATCTGGGAGGCTGACATTTTCCACAGAATGTCAGAAGTGTACCTACAGTTAAATATAGAGGCTAAAGTAGTGATTTCGGATGCTTCCGTTTTTGGGTGTTTAACTTGAAAAGGGCCTGATTTTCAAAGTGTGGGAGTTCAACACTTCTTGAAGATCAGGTGCCTATAAAGTGTCTCTGGTTGGGCACCTAAAATACTAGCCACTTTAGAAAATGTTGATGGTCCCTAATATATCCTATTCCGAATTCTCTTAATCTGCAGTATGAGGATACAATTAGACCTTACATAAATTTGACTTTCCAAATTCCTGCTTAAAATGATATTTTGACCTAAAACAAACCATCATTCCTGAGTATAATGTGCTATGTGGCTGTAGCTGCATGTTTAGTGTTAAAATATATTACAAATGTAAAAGGAGTAACATTAATGTCTGAAAAAATTGCTTGTGTCATTTAATCTAAAACCTTTTGGGATTATGAAATGAGAGATTTTTTTTTACTGGTTTTTGCTGCCTCCCAAATTATATAGCTGAGGTTGATTGATATATCCTTCTGTTAGGAGTAATGTTGTTAGTGCTTATGAATGAATGAAACTGAAGAGAATTAGGATTTATATTTTGTCATTATGTGTTGGTGGTATAAACAAATTGGGGTATAACTTCATTGTGCTTTTAAAGATGGAAGTGTGCCTTCATACTGATTTCAGAAGTTACCCTTTCATTCCTATTGATGGAGGCAGCTGCGTTTTGGTGATTGCATTTATTTTAGAGACGTTAGCTCATATAAAAGGTGTGATTGCTTGAATTGAGGCTGAAATCCTCAACAGAAAAGATTCAGAGCTAGCAGTTGTAGTGTGAATTTTCTCAAATTTTTCCACAGATGTGACTTAGCCTCTAATGGGGAGAAGGCATTTTAGATTTTGTGTCCATTCGTCATCTGGCCTCTGAATTCTATTCTATAAGGGTGCCAGTTATCGTTGTGGGGGTTTTATTTTGATGTTTTTCATTTGTCTATCTTGCCATATCACCTTAATATTTGAGTTCCTTAGAAATTAACATAAATCCCAACTACCACTCTACACCTGGACCTATAATTCTTCTTTGTCTTGATCCCACTGAATTATTAAGCTTCCATTTATAAATAGCTTATAAATGGGTTAATAAATAAATTATAAATTTTAATAAATGGTTAGTCAACTGTTAGAGTCCAACAGGTCCATAGGTAGCTTATAACCATCTGTGACATCCTGTCCTGGTTTGCTTATAACCATCTATAACACTTACTAATCATGTCTCTATCATGCTTATAATAGCTATTAATCATTTATGAACCTTTTATAAACTGTTTATAAATGGAACTTAATAATAAAGTGTGACTGCCTTCTCTCATCTCTTTCCATGAGGAGTGGGCTTTTAAATAAATCCTTATTATACTTGCAAAACTATAGAAGAGAGATGGATCTTGCATTACGTGTATTGGCAACTGGACAGAGACTCATTTCACATAGGAAAGCAAGCTTTGAGAGCCATCAGGTGATGGTAGCAACCAAATGTTGCCAATCTGTCTTAGATTTGAACTCGTAAAACAGAGGAGCAAGGCAGCCTGTTACCAAGCTGTTGAACAATTTAGTTGTTTTTTCTAGAAAGACTAGGTCGATAGTGTTTGATGTCACCCAGGTGGATCCAAAAACATTCTAAAACACTGTCCAATCAGATTATTTTAGTGTCTATTACTGAGGGAAATACTTTCTGTAAAGATGTTTAAAAATAAGTGTTAGACTTGCAAGTAACTTTCCCACCAGTAAATTTTGTTTGTTTTTTATTTCATCCTATCATGCTTGGAGTGAGTGTTGAAAGATGAGCAGCCAAGCAGTGGTCAGCCAGAGGGAGAAGAGCGCCCCCAGAATAGCAACAGCAATAAATATGGTCATGCTGTTCCTCCACTCAGATAGACCCAGATCACATTTACAGCACGCATTGGGTCCATTGGCTACCAGACATTCAGGAGCTTTGATGAAACATTTACAAATGTAACTGCAGTTAAGACCTTATTCCAGCGTCAAACAAGCTGACATCAAGCAAAAGGAGGAGACATGATCACGGGCCACAGTGTGCAGACACCATACAGTCTATGGGGAGAAAAATTTTTAATCACCAGCTGGTTCAATGCTCCAAGATATGAACTGTGTTCTTGTTCCACTCACATCTACATGGGAACTTGCTGTTATTTGCAGTTGACTCATGGCCACTGAAGCACACAGGTTTTGCATAATGGGAAAGGTGGACTGCAAAATGATTCTCTCTCTCTCTCTCTCTCTCTCTCTCTCTCTGTGCCTGTCTTATGTTTTATATAATGCCTATCACAGTGGTATCAAAGTGCCTTACATAATGAAAGAGCAGAAAATCCCAGACTGAAAAGGTGTTTTTTATTTCACTGTTCTCTCATATATTTAAAAATATCCCGTGAAGTAAGACATAATATTCTGCATGATTAGTGGCATACACAGTGTATGAGAAGGGGTGGTCAGGCTAGTCCAGCTGGCTGGGAAAACCCTGTTAACTTCTCAGATATAGAAAAAGGGGATCTTTTTCAAGGATCCAAAAATGACCTCTTACTTCTGTATACAAAACTCTGCTCATCATTTTCATGTGATTTCCCCCAAACTGACTCTGCTGTTAACTCGCAGTTAATTTCTATCCTAATTTCCATGCTTTGCTTACCCGAGACTATAATGTGTAAGTCAAATTCTGTGCTAATTTACACACAATCTAGCTCCTCTGAACTATAGGGGATTGCATGTGGTAAATCTGGGCATTATTTGCCCTGTAGCTCTATGCCTATCTTCATAATTTGAAAAGCTGGTTTCAGTCCTTCTACAGCTTCTCTGCTTTGTTGGTTTCTCCTGCCCACCCACTATGTCACTTGGAGTGTTACTGGAGTAGGTTTGTTATTTCAGACACATACCAACGCCTGCTGCACTCATTTCTCCCCTACAGTCTTGCACAGGGCACAGAGTCAACTTCATACTTTCATTTGTATCAGTTACACACACAGGATCTAAATTCATCCCTTCCTCTATATAGCCTAATATTTTCTGTCAGATGATAACTCAATAAATACTAAATAGTAAATCTGGTTGCTTTTTTTTACTATAATTTTCTTTTGTTTTGGTGGAATCAATGTATTTCTCTCCTTATGGAAACCTTGCTGAGACACACATGATAAAGGAAGTGTGTTTTCAGAGCAGCAGTCCAATGACGCTATTTAGTTAAGAAAAAATCATGCCATCATGTTGCAGTCCATGCCAAAAGAACATAGACAACTATTCAGTGCCCAGTATCCACTGCTGCCCAAAACCTTATCTTGTCCTATTTATACTTTCACAACTGAGGTCTCATTTAAGAGCTGGGTGAATATCGTATTTGCTTTTTTTTAAAAAAAAACAAACAAATTTGCTCCAGTGCTGGCTATGTTCCTATTGTTTATTCACAGAAAACACATTTTAAATTCAGATGTGAATTGACTTCTGCTGGAAGTACTTGTGTGCACTCATCCAATCGGGGAGCAGAACCAACTAACCAATCAGGACTAAGCAAGGCAGCTCAAATTTCAAATGTTGACTCCTAAATACTTGCAGAGAACTATTTATGATCAATGAATAGACTAAAAAAAGATTAATATACAATAGAATCTTTTTGAATACGGGACCACACTGAATTGACTTCTGTAAAATTTCACTAGTTTACACAAGCTACTGATGTGATCCTATGTTTTGTAGCATTCACTATATCTAATTTAAAAAGTTAAATCACTAAATAATTGAGAGAATATTTAACTGATTAAAAAAAGTTGCCATTTTGGTAGTCTAATGAAGAATAGTATAGAGGAAATGCAGCTCCATTTGAATGTCTAACAAAACAGAATTCTAACATCTGGCTGAGTAGAATGGAACTTGCATTATAAGAACTTTGAAAGTCTCCTGGTTTTTTGTTTTGTTTAGCATAGAGAATGGAACTTTTTCCCTTGAGGCCTGCGTAGACAGGACCTCCTTCTGGGAAAGATCAATAACATAGCTTCAATAAGACAATTATGGAGGTAGTGAAATAGCAAGAGGAACTCATTAAATGTAATGGAAGCTAATTTGTTTTTTATTTAGTAAATATGTATGTACCAAGCTAAGATATTATAACTAATCACTGTAATTTCTCTTTATTGTCATTATAAGGATTTATGATGCACCCATCACTGTAGTACGTGGACACACTTTACATGGTTTGGATTAAAAGTAAAAAAAAAATTCCCCAAGTATAGGAAGCAAGGAAACTTTATAGCTTCAATATATCTGTAGCCCCACTCCAGTAGCACAAGAAAACCATAAAGCCAGTTTACCCAGCCTTTTGAGGTTTCTCCCTGTGTGAGGGAATCCTCATGTGATGTAGAACTGCTGTAGCATAGAGCAGCCCTCATGCCAGGATTCTGGGCTGGCACAGATTGCCCCGTGATCACAACAGATGGAACTTAAACCCACTTTTGTCTGCACTCCTCTCCAGTCTGGCCCCATGACTCCCTGAAGCACTGCATTCTTAAAGGATAATGCTGGAACTAATCTTGCCTGTAGACTGAATGCTGGGGTTTCAGACCTGGAAGCTAATAAAAAGCCTAGACACACACACACACACAAAGTTTTTACAGCTCTTTCTGAATGTGGCCAGACTCCAACATAGATTATGTATTTCTGATGGAAGCTAATTTCAGAGGCCAAGACCTGAGAATGTCTTGCTCTAAGTTCAACTGGATCACAGAGGTTAGGTGTTCTGGATGGATGCTGAATGCATATGGTGGGTCAGAGAAGAAGGTTGGTCTTTGAGGTTAAGACTGGACCCTAAGCCATTTAGGGGTTTGGACGTTGAAGAGCAACCAGCACCTTTAATTTCAGGTTAACTGGCAGCCAGTGCAGAGCACAGCGATAATAGGCATTCACTGATTCAGTCTGCTCAGAAGGGGAGTAGGGATTTTTGAAGGAGCTGAAGCTTCTCTGGCCTTATTGGTTTAATTTGTCTTGTTAATTTTCAACCCCTTGGCACAATGGGGCACCCAGAAAATTAATTAAAAGGGTATTTGGTTGTGCTTAAGTGTTGGTCAGTAACAGTTCATTACCTTATTTTTATGGTCTTTACCCAGGCCATTAATATTATTTAAATATAGTTTTTGATTAAAAAGCTTTGACTCATTCAATCTTCATTATTTTCAGTAAAGTCCAGAAAGGTACCTGGAATGTAGCATGTGAACAAATATATGTCTGATACTAGCATTTGGTTTTAAAAATAAAGGTGTAAGTTTCCATTGTGGCATCGTTCTAGCCTTCACAGGTGTGCATGAAAAACAGACCATGTACATATTGCAGGTGCAAAAACATGCAGGTATTAGACTATTGTCAAACTTGCAAATGCAGTTCCATACTTACAGCATGCTCACGTGCACCTGTCAGCGACCAAAGCATGGGCATTGTGTGCTGTGGTTGGAGCAGGAGTCAAGAATGGGAGCCAAGGTCAGAGCTAGGGTTGCCAGGCGTCTGGTTTTCAACTGCAACACCCACTCGAAAAGGGACCCTGTCGGCTCTGGTTAGCACTGCTGACCGAGCCGTTAAAAGTCCAGTCGGCGGCGCAGCAGGGCTAAGGCAGGCTCCCTGCCTGCCCTGGCTCTTCACAGCTCCTCGGAAGCAGCTGGCATGTCTGGCCCCTAGACGCAGGGGCAATCAGGGAAGCTCTGTGTGCTGCCCCTGCCCCCAGCGATGGCTCCTCAGCTCCCATTGGCTGGGAACCGAGGCTAATGGGAGTTGCAGGGGCAGCATTTGCGGGTGTGGGCAGCGTGCACCGCGCAGAGCTGCCTGGCCAGGCCTCCACCCAGGGGCTGGACATGCTGGCCACTTCCAGGAGCAGTGAGGAGCCGGAGCAGGCAGGGAGCCTGCCTCAGACACACTGTGCCAAGGACCGGGAATCGCCTGAGGTCGGCTGGAGCCCACAGCCCCAGCTCCCTGCCCCAGATCAGAACCCCCTCCTGCACCCAAACTCCATCCCGGAATCTGCACCCTGCACCCCCTCCCACACTCCAGACCCCTTGGCCTCAGCCTGGAGCCCCCTGTTGCACCCCAAAGCTCTCAACCCTGGCCCTACCCCAGAGTCTCCACCCCCAGCTGGAGCCTGCAACCTCTCCCACACCTCAACCCCCAATGCGGGCTGCGGGAAGCAGCATGGGCGGAGGGATGTGCTGGCCGCTGCTTCCCACAGGCCCCATTGGCCTGGAACGGCAAACTGCGGCCAGTGGGAGCTGCGATCGGCCGAACCTGCGGATGCTGCAGGTAAACAAACCGTCCCGGCCTGCCAGCAGATTTCCCTGATGGGCCGCATACCAAAGGTTGCCGATCCCTGCACTACAAGGATGGGTCACTTACCTATGTAGTCACTATATGTACTCACTGTGTAGTTGGCTGGAACACAGCAGCCGTTTTGGGGCAGCAAGACTACGCAACTCAATTTTTTAGGAGGGAAATGAAGAATAACTTCTCCAATTGAAATTGCAATGAAATGTAGGTTGGCAGAATATAATTAGCCCAGTTGGAATTTTGACAGAACCATTGCGGTTAACTCCTCTACTGTGTTTGATCTCTTCTAACAGCACCAAAATCCCTAACAACATATAGGAGCACTGGCTCTATATTAACTCATAGGAGAGAGCCCCTTTAACAGTAAGCTGTTCCTTTGTGCTCTCCCACTCAACTAATGCGAAGATTCAACTCTGCATTAGCTTTATGAGAACTGAGGAAAACAACCACAAGCATTATAGCCACATGTCAAATATTATCATATATGATGGTGTACTGGCCCTGCACTCACATGGAAAGGATTAAAGCAGTGGTTTTAGCAGCAGAAGACACGCTCCCCGATCCTGCTGGGCATGCTCCAATTGCTGCTGCAGTATAAAAGGGAACAGCTTAGGGGAGCCCTACTGACTCTGGCCATTAGGCTGCAGTTCCCTGCTGTCCAGAGGAGTCCTATTGACTCTGGCCAGTGGGTCGCACTTCCCTGCAACCATGGGGAGTCCTATTGACTTTGGCTGTTGGGCCGTGTTTCCCTGCAGTCCAGGGGAATCCTATTGGCTTTAACTGTAGGCCTACCATGTCCTTACCCCACCCCCAGAGGGATGGGGTGTACTGGCCCCGCAACACATGGTGGAGAGTGTGGACAATGGGACCTACTAACAGGACTAGAGAGAGGGGAGACCACCCGAAGCCAGCACAGAGTTCCTCTGCTTGGTAACTGCTGCAAAGCAAGATGGAGAGAGACAAACCATTGAAGTGGTTGTTAGACAACCAACAACTACAGGCGACTCAGCAGCAGCAGTGCCAAGCACAACTGATGCAGCAGATCACCGCCCAGCAGCAACAGCTGACGTGTGAAGTGGCCGACCAGCACCAGTCTCAGTAGGAGCAGTTGGTGCAACAAATGGCACAACTGTTGCTGCCCGGAGGAGCTCCTCTCCCTGACCCGGCAGGAGCAGATGCAGGAACCGTACCCGCCAAACTCCCGGTGCTACTCACAAAGATGGGGCCGGGAGATAACCCGGAGGTCTTTCTAGTGACTTTCGAGAAGGTAGCCAGTGCTGCTCCTGAACACTGGGCCACCCTGCTGTCCCCCTACCTGATGAGTCCGGCCCAGTCCCGAGACTTACCTCCAGCGTTTCTGCCAGGAATGAGACCCTCCTGGGGGTAGGCCAAGAGCGGTGGCTCAACGCCTCCAGGACTGTGCCTGGCAGTGGCTAGACCCTGAGAAACAGTCGGGGGCCCACATAGCTAAAAAGGTGATTCTTGAGCAATTCACCCACATCCTCCCCGGTGGGGGGAAGGAGTGGGTACAGTAGTATTAGCTCGCGAAGCTCACGGAAGCCGTCAAGTTAATGGAAGACTACCTGGTGGCAGAAGTCCCAGAGACACGATCCCCCAAGCAGGAAATCCCGAAGGTTAAGGAGGGGCCAGCCAGAGGGAGCCCCCATCGCAACAAACTGGGAAGAGCACAGTGTCTCCCCTGAATCTCAGCTATGAGCTCAGGCCCCGAAGAGAGGCGGCCAGCTAGCCGAGAAACAACCCGTAGGGAAGGAGATCTGTTGGGGTCATTCCCCCACTGAGGATGGGTGCACCCACCGGGGGAAGTTGGGACCAGTGCTATAAGTGCGGGCAAGAGGTGCACTTTTGCCAAGATTCCCCATATATGGATTCAAGTTATGGCCAAGTATGGGTAGCCAGCCCCCAGGCCCAAAGGAAGGGCCCAGAGAAACTCGTGGTCCCCGTAAGGGTGAACAGGATGCTGACACAGGCCCTGGTAGACATCGGATGCAGCCAGACCCTCATCCTAAAAGAGGCCGGGCTCATGGCAAACTGGGCCAAGTGTCACCTTAGCCAACGGGAGGTGACATACCTAGGGTACACAGTGGGCAGTGGGAAGCTGAAGGCCCTAGTAGATAAGGTACAAACCCTAAGGAACTGGCCTGGCCCCAGGACAAAGAGGCAGGTGAGGCAGTTCCTAGGACTGGTGGGGTACTATCGCCGGTTCATACCCGATTTCGCAATACTAGCAGCCCCTCTCTCAGACCTGACCAAGAACTTGCAACCACAGAAGGTCTGGTAGTCTGAAAGATACAAGGCGGCCTTCCAGACACTGAAGGAAAGGCTAGCCCAGGAGCCTTAACCCACCCCGACTTTATGAGACCCTTCGTCCTACAGACGGATGCCTCACAAACTACGGATGCCTCACAAACTGGACTCGGGGCCATCCTCTCACAAGAAACCGATGGGAAAAAACACCCAGTCTTATACCTAAGTTGGAAACTGTTCCCCAGGGAGATTCAACCATTGAGAAAGAGGCACTAGCCGAGAAGCAGGCAGTGGAGGCCAGCATTATTACTTATTGGGGAACCCTTTCCAGCTAATTACAGACCACACACCCTTCCGCTGGTTCAATAGAATGAAAGACACCAACACCCAGATCATGCGTTGGTACCTCTCCCTATAGCTGTATGATTTCCGTGTCTTCCATTGACCAGGTAAGGCACACGCTAATGCAGATTTCTTTTCAATGCGGGGTAGGGAGGACAAGGAAGGACACCAGACAGGTGCCTTCTTGAGGGGGAAAGTGTGTGATGGGGTGTACTGGCCCTGCACTGGAGCAGAAGGAGTTAAAGCAGTGCTCTTAGCAGCAGAAGCCACGCACCCTGACCCTGCTGGGCATGATTCAACTACTGCTGCAGTCTAAAAGGGAGCAGCCTAGCTCAGTCTGGGCTAGCCGCCGAGGAGAAAGGATGAACCTTGCCAGCTCCAGCCGAGGAACAGCCAGGATCCCAGACCATGGGAGCAGGAGACACCAAGGCCCAGGCAGGGGCCCAAGTACTTGTGGATGCCCCACAGAGATTGCAGTTGCCATCTGAAGAGCCCAGAGACTCCAAAGACACCCCAACTTCAACTGCAGGAGTCACGATAGTAAGTAGCTTAGGGAGGGACTAGCTTGTGTCCCGGCAGCAGTTGGTGTGTTACGGGTGGATTCCCCACCGACTTAGCGGTGAACCTATTCACCACTCCCAAGGCCCTGTGCTGGGATCTGGTGGAGCAGGGAGAGCCTGGGTCCTCCTACCTGGCTGCCCCCTTGGGGTGCGGGCCACTGAACCACCTCCCACTGACTCTGGCCATCAGGCCGTGCTTCCCCACAGCCAAGGGGAGACCCACTGACTCTGGCCATTAGGCTGCGCTTCACTACAGTCCAGGGAAGTCCTATTGACTCTGGCCATTAGGCTGTGCTTCCCTGCAGCCAGGGGAGCCCCACTGACTTTGGCCATTAGGTCGTGCTTCCCTGCAGTCCAGGGTAGTCCTATTGGCTTTAAGTGCTGGTCTACCACGCCCTTGCCTCACCCCTAGGGGACGGGGTGTATTGGCCCTTCGATACCATATTAATCTATTTGTTCAATTATTCTTTATTAACTTTGGGAAGCGATTAATAGATTTTAAGGGGCCCATTAGATCATCTAGTCTGACCTCCTCTATAACACAGACCATTACATTTAACCCAGTGAGCCCAATAACTTGTGTTTGACTGAAGCATATGTTCCAGAAAGGCATCCAGTCTTGATCTGAAGACTTCAAGAGATGGAGAATCCATCATTTCTCTCGGTAGTTTGTTCTAATGATTAATCATCCTCCCTGTTAAGTTTTTCTGGCTTTAACTTCCAGTTAATGGTTCTTGTTATGCCTTTCTCTACCAGGTTAAATTGCCCTTCAGAACTTAGAATTTCTCCCTGTGAAGGTATTTATATGACATAATCAAGTTACCTCTTGATCTCTCTTTTGATATGCTAAATCAGCTCAGAATAGGCTTGCCAACTTTCAAATAGCAGAAAACCGAACACTCTTGCCCTGCCCCTGCCCTGTCCCTACTCCAAGGCCCCGCCCCCAACTCACTCCATCCCCCACTCCCTCCATTGCTTGCTCTCTCCCATCTTCGCTCATGCACTTATTTTCCCTGGGCTGGGGCAGGGGTGAGGTGTGGGAGGGGATGAGGGCTCCTGTTGGAGGTGCAGGATTTGGGGTGGGGCCTGAGATGAGGGGTTTGGAGTGCAGGAGGGGGCTCCAGGCTGGGGCAAGGGGCTGGGGTGTGGGAGTGGGTGTGGGCTCCAGGAGGCAGTTTGGATGAAGGAGGGGGCTCAGGGCTGGGGCAGGGTGTTGGAGTGCAGGAAGGGCTGAGGGCTGCAGGCTCCAGGAGGCGCTGACCTCAGGTGACTCCCGGGAAGTGATGACATGTCTCTCCGGCTCCTAGGCAGAGGTGTGGCCAGGGGGCTCCGCGCGCTGCCCCCACACACAGGCGCCGCCCCTGCAGCTCCCATTGACTGCGGTTCCCAGCCAATGGGAGCTGTGCAGCCAGTGCTCAGGGTGGCACCTGAGGGTGGGGGCAGTGCACGGAGCCTCCCTGGCCACTCCTATGCCTAACAGCTGGACATGCCGGCCGCTTCCCGGTAGTCGAGCGGAGCCACTGGGGTCCCTTTTTGACCGGGGGTTCCAGTAAAAAACCAGACACTTGGCAATCCTAGCTCAGGCTGGAGTCCAGGCTTTGAGACCCTCACAGAGTAGGAGAGTCCCAAAGCCTGAGCTCTAGCCTGAGTGGGAAAGTCTACACTGCTATTTTTAGTGCTGCAGCCCAGGCCCCATGAGTCTGAGTCAGCTGACCCAGGCTCTGAGATTCGGTGCTTCAGGTTTTTTATTGTATGTAGACATACCCTCAATGTTAGGCATTTTTTCCCAGATCTTGAATAATTTTTGTGGTTTTTCTCTGTACCCTCTCCATGTTTTCAACTTGCATTTTAAAATGTGGATACTAAAACAGGACACAATATTCCAATATTCCAGGTGCTTAGATACTGTGTGTGACAGGATCCCCGGGATGCAGCCTGGGACCATGGGACTGCTGTGCCCCCTGAACTCTCTCTAGCCTGGGCTGTCTCTCACAATGCTTTGCTAGTGACCAGCAGCAAACCCCTCCAAGTGCTGTTATCACTCAGCACAACCACTTGTGGAGCCCCACACCCAGCTATATTGCATGAATGCTTCCTGAGCCACTCATGAATCACACAGAGAAAGGCACCGGCCGAATCCCCCCAGCTCCCAGCACTGTACCTTGGGAAAATACCATCTTGCACTGCTCAAGGCAAGCAGTGCAAATTTATTAATTGGTTCACCACTTCATCAATGGAAAGTGGCCATACACCAGCCTTTGCAAAACCTGAGTAGATTTGCCACACACTTCATACAAACTCACTGGTAAAGATAAACAGTTAAACAAATGTATTGACTATAAAAGATAGATTTTAAGTGATATTAAGTAAGGCAAAAAGTCAGAGTTGGTTACCAAAAGAAATAATATATAAGTACCCAGTCTAAACTCTCAACCCTATTAGATTGGGCAGCAACTAGATTAAGCAGTTTTTCTCACCCTATGGGATATTGCAGTCCTTAATATACAAATTTGTCCCTTAAATCTGGGCCAGTCTCTTCTGTTGGAGTCTTCAGTCTTCTTCTCAGTGTCGTTATTGCTTGCAGCATAGGTGGGGGCAGGAGAAAGGCCCCGTATGTGGCCTCTGTGTCTGTTTTATACCTTCAGTCCATGTGCTTGGAAAACACAAGTCCAGGCATGTCTGGGTGGGTATTGCTGAGTCTCCAGGCAAGGTTGAGCAATTCCCCTGGTGTGGCCTCATGCAGGTGCATCATTGAACTGTAGCTCCCTTGCTGGACAATAATTGTTGATGGGTTGTTTGTCACCCCACCTGGGTGTTGCTTACTTTCCTTGCTGTTGCCTCTGGGGAGCTAATATCTGGCTGATTTCCCCACTTACAGCATGTTTTAGTGACAACCATACAACACAATTCTCATAACATCATATGCATTAATAATATACATATATGGATAGAGAAATGACTTTTAGCAGATTATAACCTTTCCCCTGATACCTTACAAGGCATGCTTTATATGTAAGATCATGGTTATATAAAAATGAGGAATATGGGAGTTACAGGACGCTCCCCCAAGGTATAGAATGTCACAGTGTGGTAATGAGCATATAAGTAATTAGATAAATAGTAGTAGTGTGGAAGCAATAGGAATGTCTCAAACGGATTCGGGGATCCAGATTTTATGTTGCATTGGGAGTCAATATTGTCAGGATTAATAGCTAAAAAAATTCCCTTGGTGGAAATTTTTTGAAAGAAAATGGGTGCAGGGGGAGGGTGCATTGGTAGAAAAATGCCCTTATTGTTTTTTTTATAAACGAAAACTTTCATGTACAAAAAAACTCAGCTTTTTTTAAAAAATTGCCAAAAGGTTCAAAACATTTTTATCTATTTTCATTGAAAACTTTAAAATCATTATCAAATCAGTTATTGAAATGCTTTGTTTACAAAAAATTGTTTGGTAAATAAAAATTGTTGATACCAGTTTTGGTAACATTTTCAATAAAAATTGTAATAAAAAGATTTAATGAAATATTTTGAAAATGCCAAAAATTGGGTCCATATCAAATTCTGAGAAATGGAAACCCCTTCAATTTTGAAATGTTTTCATAATTTCTCCCTCTCCCTTTTAAAATATTTGCAAGTTAGAGAATATATTTGAGAAACTGAGTAGCATCTTGCAAAATTGTATCTATCCTCTGTGAGCGTCCCACTCAGTGCCATGTATGGCCATCACCGTCTTTGACAGGCACAGAAAGCAATGGGGCCCAGCAAAAAGGCTACTTGTGCTTATCACTGAGCTGCTACCAGGAGCCACCAGAAGGGGAAATGGACTGTTAAAGGCTAGGGAGAGAAGCCTTGTAAAAACCCTAAAATTTCAGCTTGTTTGTGTGCATGTTGGCAAAAAGTGACAGAACTGGGGCAGGCATGAATGAGGTTGTTTGGGGGACTGAGTAGGGAGACTGAAGAATATGGGTCAGATTGTGCCACTAAGACACCTATGTGGATTGGGGGTAATGTGAAGCTGTACCATTCCAGGGAAGCTCTGGGACTCAATTCCTCCCTCAGCTCTCTGGCATGAAGGCAGAGTGAGTGGGGTACACCATCTCTCCCAAGGGTGAGCACTGCTACTTTTCCATATCTTCATGAGGCACCAATCCTTTTGCATCTCTCCTTGCTCCTCTGGTTGTTCCTCAAATGCTTGGTTTGTGTTTGTACCTAGCCCTTGTGTGGTGGGAGGCAGAAACCTCCTGATGGTCTTCTTCACCTCTCCCCCTCCAGTTGCACAAAAAGAAAAGATATTATGGTCCTATATGTGATAAGAGAACCAGAAAGGAGAAGAGGGAGGGGGAAGGCACAGCAAAGGGAGAGCGACAAAGCTAAGGGAAAAGGGATGGAACAAACAGAGGAGGCATAAGAGAGGACAGAGGTGAAGAACATGATTGAGATGAGATGAAAGCATGGGGAGTGTGTGGAAAAAATGAGATGAGGAGGCTAGTGGGAATAAAAGAGACGCCCCCAAAAGAGAGGTAGTGTGGTGTGGTGGAGAGTCTGCATTAGACCACAATTCAAGAGACCTGGATTTTAATCCCAGTTCTTCCACTCGTGTGCGGCATAACCTTGGGCAAGCCTTTGTTTGTCTCATCTATTTCGATTGTAAATGGCCTTTCATTATGTGTTTGTACAGTGCCTAACACAATGGGGCCTGTAGTGCTATTTTAATGTGAATAATAATAATAAGAGACGAGATAGAAAAACAGGAAGAACACAAGACAGGGAGTAGGGACAGAAGAAATTAAGAGATGGGGAAAATTCGTTCTGTCATAAGGATAGAAAAGGCTGTCTAATCAGGAGTTGATTTGGCATCATGTAATTCAGGAATAATAGGGAAGGATAAACTCTTTAGAACTATTTTTCTTTCTAGCTAGTCATGACATTTGAGTTTCTTAGTTTTATTTGACATTGATCTACTACATTTTTAAATGCTATTTTTAACAAGTGCCAGATTCACTTTGTATTGAAATCAATGGGTGTTTTCCCACTGACTTCAACTGGAATGAAGACAGGCCTTAAGGATCTGATCTAAAGCCCATTGAAGTCAATCGGAATCCTCCCATGACTTCAACGGGCTTTGGGTCAAACACTAAAGGAGTTTCTCTATTAGTACTTAGTAACAAGCTCGTATTCCAACTGCAAGACAGGAAGGAAACATGGTCCCTTGCACACTTACTGTTGTTTTTATTATGGCAGTGCCTAGGGGGGCCAGGCAGTGTGCAAATGTAATAAGACATTCCTTACTCCAAAGATCTTACACTTGAAGTATAAGATCAGAGGCAACAGGTAGATACAACAAAAAATGTGGGGAGCACAGGGTCACTGAGATGATTGTCATAGAATCATAGAATATTAGGGTTGGATCATATAAGGAGCACGGAGGTCATCTAGTCCAATCCCCCGTTCAAAGCAGGACCAACACCAACTAAATCATTCCAGCCAAGTCTTTGTCAAGCCGGGCCTTAAAAACCTCTAAGTATGGAGATTCCACCACTTCCCTAGGTAACCCATTCCAGTGCTTCACCACCCTCCTAGTGAAATAGTGTTTCCTAATATCCAACCTAGACCTCCCGCACAGCAACTTGAGACCATTGCTTCTTGTTCTGGCATCTGCCACCACTGAGAACAGCCTACCTCTGTTCTCTTTGGAACCCCCCTTCAGGTAGCTGAAGGCTGCTATCAAATCCCCCCTCACTCTTCTCTTCTGAAGACTAAATAACCCCAGTTCCCATAGCCTCTCCTCATAAGTCATGTGCTCCAACCCCATAATCATTTTCGTTGCCCACCACTGGACTCTTTCTAATTTGTCCACATCCCTTCTGTAGTGGGAGGACCAAAACTGCACACAATACTCCAGGTGTGGCCTCACCAGTGCTGAATAGAGGGGAATAATCACTTCCCTTGATCTGCTGGCAATGCTCCTACTAATACAGCCCAATATGCCATTGGCCTTCTTGGCAACAAGGACACACTGCTGACTCATATCCAGCTTCTCGTCCACTGTAATCCCCAGGTCCTTTTCTGCAGAACTGCTGCTTAGCCAGTTGATCCCCAACCTGCATGGGATTCTTTCTTCGTAAGTGCAGACTCTGCACTTGTCCTTGTGAACCTCATCAGATTTCTTTGGTCCCAATCCTCCAATTTGTCTAGGTCACTCTGGCCTCTATCCCTATCCTCCAGCATATCTATCTCTCCCTCCAGCTTAGTATCCTCTGCAAACTTGCTGAGGGTGCAATTAATTCCATTGTCCAGATCATTAATAAAGATGTTGAACAAAACACTCCGCTTGATACCAGCTGCCAACTAGACATCGAGCCGTTGATCACTACCCATTCAGTCCGACAATCAAGCCAGCTTTCTATCCACCTTATAGTTCATTCATCAAATCCATACTTTTTTAACTTGCTGGCAAGAATACTGTGGGAGACCGTATCAAAAACTTTGCTAAAGTCAAGATATATCACATCCACCGCTTTCCCCATATCCACAGAGCCAGTTATCTCATCATAGAAGGCAATCAAGTTGGTCAGGCATGACTTGCCCTTGGTGAATCCATGTTGACTGTTCCTGTTTACCTTCCTCCCCTCCAAGTGCTTCAAAATGGATTCCTTGAGTACCCGCTCCATGATTTTGCCGGGGACTGAAGTGAGGCTGACCGGTCTGTAGTTCCCCAGGTTCTCTTTCTTCCTTTTTTAAAATATGGGCTCTATATTTGCCTTTTTCCAATTGTCCGGGACCTCCCCCGATCACCACGAATTTTCAAAGATAATGGCCAATGGCTCTGCGATCACATCCGCCAACTCCCTCCGCACCCTTGGAGGCGTTAGATCTGGACCCATGGACTTGTGCACGTCCAGCTTTTCTAAATGGTCCTTAACACGTTCTTTCACTACTTAGGGCTGCTCACCTCCTCCCCATACTGTGTTGCCCAGTGCAGCAGTCTGGGAGCTGACCTTGTCTGTGAAGACTGAGGCAAGAAAAGCACTGAGTACTTAATCTTTTTCCACATCATCCGTCACTATGTTGCCTCCCTCATTCAGTAAGGGTCCCACACTTTCCCTGATCATCTTCTTGTTGCTATCATACCTGTAGAAACCTTTCTTGTTATCCTTCACATCCCTTGCTAGCTGCAACTCCAATTGTGCCTTGGCCTTCCTGATTACACCCCTGCATGCTCTAGCAATATTTTTATACTCCTCCCTAGTCATCTGTCCAAATTTCCACTTCCTGTAAGCTTCCTTTTTGAGTTTAAGCTCACTGAAGATTTCACTGTTAAGCCAAGCTGGTCACCTGCAATAATTGCTATTCTTTTTGCACTTTGGGATGGCTTGTTCCTGCGCCCTCAATAAGGCTTCTTTAAAATACAGCCATCTCTCCTGGACTCCTTGCCCCCTAATATTAGCTTCCCAAGGGATCCTGCCCATCAGTTCCCTAAGGGAGTCAAAGTCTGCTTTTCTGAAGTCCAGTGTCTGTATTTTGCTACTCTCCTTTTTTCCTTTTGTCAGGATCCTGAACTCAACCATCTCATGGTCACTGCTGCCTAGTTTGCCAACCACTTCTACTTCCCCTACCAATTCTTCCCTGTTTGTAAGCAGCAGGTCAAGAGGAGCACGGCCCCTAGTCGGTTCCTCCAGCACTTGTACCAGGAAGTTGTCCCCAACACTCTCCAAAAACTTCCTGGATTGTCTGTGCATTGCTTTATTGCTCTCCCAGCAGATGTCAGGGTGATTGAAGTCCCCCATTAGAACCAGGGCCTCTGATCTGGAAACTAATATATATATAAGTATAATAAGCAATAGTCAAATTCACTTGAAATTCACCTGAAAACACTTAAGCACACATTTAGTTTACTCATATGAGTCGTTCCATTGAAATTAATGTGAGTAAATTTAAATAGGGCATCAGTGTTTGCAAAACTGAGCCTTAGGTCTCAATAATTTTTTTTTCTTCTTCACTAAAACAAGTATCAAGCCCCCTAGCTAGTGTATTACATATGCACACTGAAGCAGTGTGATTAGGGTGACCAGACAGCAAGTTTGAAAAATCGGGATGGGAGTGGGGGGTAATAGGCTTCTATATAAGAAAAAGCCTCAAATATCAGGACTGTCTCTATAAAATCGGGACATCTGGTCACCCTAAGTGTGATAAGTGCATTTTTAAAAACAAACAAGCAAAAAACATTATGTCCTGGAGTGGGACATGGGTTAAGATTCCTACTAGTTAGCTTTGGGTTTGATCACATGTGTTAGTTGCTACAGTCTGAAGGCATAGTTGGGATAAAAGATTATTTGTGGAGATAAGAGTGGTAGATCAGATAAAGTCTGAATAATAATGCCTGAATTTTAAGGCTTGTAGTAGAGCCTCTGGGACCTCATTCAGCTGATCTATTTTCACTTTTGATTAGAAATCTGCCACTTCCTGCTACTTGATTCTAATCAGGGCTGGCTCCAGGCACCAGCTGAGCAAGCTGGTGCTTGGGGCGGCAAATTGTTCGAGGCGGCATTCTGCCCAATCCTAGGGCGGCACGTCCGCTTTTTTGTTGTTGTTGTTCCGCTCCGGCCGCCCTGTAGGGGCGGCGGCGCAGAGAACCAGAGCGCCCTGCTGGGCAGTCCTCTTCTTTCCCTCCCCGCCAACCGGAGCGCAGCCCTCGCGGCAGGCAGCAGGAGGCGGCGCAGCGGGAGGGTCTGCGTGGCAGCGCCCCTGCTGTAGCCCTGGCCACCCCCTTCTCTCTCTCTCCCGCCCATTCGCTCCTCCCCATCCCCCCCCCAAGCCAGTCCCCCTGCACCCGCGCTCCGGCCGCGCCACAGGTTTTTTTATTTTTTTATTTTTTTTTTGCTTTGCCGTTCTGGCTGCCCCGTTTTTTTGTTTTTTTTTTTCGCTTGGGGCGGCCAAAAAGCCAGAGCTGGCCCTGATTCTAATAGTCAAAACTGTTGAAGGTTTGATAACATTAGGACAGTTGAATGTTTCATGTTTAATAAACATTAGAAAAGTAGGGAAGTTTGGGGCTCCTAGTAATTTTTAAAAAAAAATATTATTGTTTAGATTTTTATTAGTAATATCTTCACAATCACAGAGGGTAGTTTTCTGAGGAGAAATTCAATTTTTAAAGAATTGTTGGAAATACTAACATTTGAAATCCCTTTGTGTAGGAAAGGGGAGGAATTGTGCATTTGGAGAATATAGGGCAGAGATCTGAACAGTACATGTCTGAGGAGAATTGAATACAATACTGTAAGTAACTCAGTAAGCAAGAGAGAAAAATCAGTTTACTGAAACACATGCACATATGTATTGGGCTGGGTGTAAAATAGTAATTCAATACTTTACACTTTTATACGAGATTTCTTCCAAGTATTTTCCAAAGGCTATACAAGGTTTATGTAGTTTAGCTTGCCTACACTGTTTTACGCATGGGTAAACTGAAGCACAGATAGGCTGAATTGTAGTTATACTTTGATGTGTGACTGTTAAAATGTTGCATGCAGTGTTGTTGTACACATATTGGTAATGTAAGGATCCATGTTTCTTGTCTCTCAATAGTTTTCAATATGAATTCGTTCAGTTTACAGTCAAAAGATATTTATTCTGTCAACACTGCAATCTCTCCCTGGGATCTGAAAGTCATGCTGTGTTCTTTCTGGCTCATGCGTCATCACCAGTAATACAGACTGTGCAACTGGAACTTAGTCAATAGCTGTTGATGATGAGTGATCCAGAATAGAATCCAGCTTGTTTTCCTATAGCAGTATTAGCTACTGCATCATCATCACTAATTCAGATTCTGCAACTGGAACAGAATCAACAATTCACCTAATGATATATGAGTCAGAATAGCATCCAGCTAATTTTCCTGTACCTGTATTGGCTCTGCAGTTCTGTCTGGCGTGGAAAAAGTAGCTAAAGTTTATTTTTATCTGTAAAATAATCAGATCTGACTCTGAATACACATGGAACTGATTTGCTGAGTAAGAAATTGCCATTTGTACATAGAGTGATCACTCTTCTGACTATCAGAGGGGTAGCCGTGTTAGTTTCTGTAAAAAGCGACAAAGAGTCCTGAGGCACCTTATAGACTAACAGATGTATTGGAGCATAAGCTTTCGTGGGTGAATACCCACTTCGTCAGATGCATGTCCGACGAAGTGAGTATTCACCCACGAAAGCTTATGCTCCAATACGTCTGTTAGTCTATAAGGTGCCACAGGACTCTTTGTCGCTTTCTTCTGACTATATGTATTCTGGCCAAATCAAAAAGCAAGTGGCAGAATTGGAGGGTGGGGGTGGGGGTGGATATTGATTTTCAGACTCTGATCTTAATTTCTACAGAATATTGCTCCCTTGTTAATTTGGTTTTGACTTTACTTACATTGCTTATACTGTGTATATATATGGAAGTTAATATTATTTTTACTACAGATTTTATGTAAAAACTAATTATAAAGAATTTTGTTTAGGCATTAATTTTTATAATTCTCACAAACAATTCAACTGTGGAGCCAGTAGGGCACCCTCATGATGTAAAAATGTATGCAGTAAAACCAATATATTTTGTTTCCAGAATGAAAAACAAGATATTTCTGTGCAATACAGGAAGATCAAAACACACACCACAGCAAGGGTCTATAAGTGAGGCCATAGAAAGAGAAAAGGCAAAAATGCTGGAGAAATAAGAAAAATAATTAGTTAAGAGGCAAGGTTTAATGATAAACTGGCCACCTCTCTCATATCTGAAAAGTGGCTGGATGGCAGCTCTGTTTGCAGTTGTTTGTTTCATGATCTGGATATGTGCCCAGCTCCTCCTTTATGTACTTAGGTACATATCCAGTGTATACAAAAGTATCTGCAATGAATTATGAAGAATAATTTTCTGATCAACCATGTGGGCTTTCTGGAGATGTCTCTTGGCAAATAAACTTGGATTAAAGGGGCAAGCAGCAGGATGCCTGTCTTAGAGAAGAGGGCTTTCCAAGATGTTCTGAATGTCTTTCTGCTTTTGGTTCTCTTGATAGAACATGTTTGTGCATTTGAAGACTTGAAAAAAAAAGGTGGAGAGGAAAAAGCACATATGGATGATACTGTAAGGATCAGAAAAAGTATTGATAATACCTCATTCTTTTTGCACTTTTCTGAAGAAATAGATAATTCCAGCATTTTGTCACATTTTTAGATAAAAGGGGACCTCTTGTGGTTATTCAGAGAAACATCTTTATACAAGGCTTATGGAAAATAATTTCAGTACAGCCACAGCTCACCTAACCTGGGTCTGTTCCCAGGGTTCCGAGCTCAGTATTCCTGTGAAATAGTTTTGAGTTGGAAAACTGTCCTGGTTATTGATATGCTAATCAGCAGGCCAAGCACCCCACCAAGTTTCAGAATCCCTATCTCTTGTGTTCCACCATAAAAAAACCTTTGAACTTGAGTACTGTTTACCCAGGCCAAGTGTGGAAATACAGATATGTTGGTGCTAAGCTGCTGTCAGAAAAAAAATAGTGGGTGCTCAGCACCCACCAGCCACCTTCCGATCAGCTATTCGGCAGGCCCCACCGATCAGCTCCTCCTCAACCCCCCAGTGCCTCCTGCCCACTGCCGATCAGCTGTTCGGCAGTGGGCGGGAGGCACTGGGGATGGGGAGGAACAGGGGTGGGAAGAGGCAGAGCGAGAGTGGGGCATGCTCTGAGGAGGGGGCGGAGCAGGGGTTGGAAAAGGTGGAGTGGGGCAGAGCCTCAGGGAGGGAGCATAGTGGGGGCGGGAAGAGGTGGAGTGAGGGTAGGGTCTTGGGGTAAGGGGTGGAGTGGGGGCAGGGCCTCGGGGTGGAGCAGGGATGGAGCACCCCCTGGGGAAAGCTGAAAGTTGGCACTTGTGGCTGGTGTCTTAAATCTAGAAAAAAATTGAAAGGTTTGGATGTGCTTGTGGAAACACGGAGCTTGTTAAGAAAACCAGAAGTGGTGGGGATTAATTTCTTCACTTTTCCTCCTGTCTTTTATTGTACTTGGGTGTGGGTGTGTGTCTGTAGGATGAAATTGGAATTTTCTAGAATACACTTCTGCTGCCCAAACATATAAAAATGGCAAACAGATTGTATTTTTCAGATAATACTATAATAATTTCTGTAAGAAGCTCTAAAATCACTTAATAAACATAAGTGAATTAGGCTTAGGTAGGAAAGTATTATCACCACCATTTTACAGATGGGGAAGTGGAGGCACAGACAAATTTAGTGTGTTACTCAAGGACACACAAGAAGTTTATGGCAAAGCTAGGAATAGAACCAAGATTACTAGACTCTGAGGTTTGTGTGTTAGCCCTAAGATCATGCAAGCTCATCATACATATCATGCATATCTTTAATTCTCTTAACACAGGAATATCTATTACTCATAGACTTTAAGGCCCGATCATCTAGTCTGACCTCCTGCACATTGCAGATCACAGAACCTCACCCATCCACTCCTATAATAGGCCCATAACCTCTTTTTGAGTTACTGAAATCCTAAAATCTTGATTTAAAGACCCGAAATTACAGAGAATCCCCAATTTACTCTAGTTCAAACCAGCAAGTGACCCATACCTCATGATGCAGAGGAAGGTGAAACCCCCCATAATCCTCTCAATCTGACTTGGGGAAAAATTCCTTCCCAATCCCAAATATGTCACTCTGAGCACATGGGCCCCCAGCCAGACACCAGGAAAAGAATTCTCTATAGTAACTCAGAGCCCTCCCTCTCTAGTGTCCGATCTCCGGCCATTGGACATATTTGCTAATGGCAATCATGGATGGGCCATATGCCACTGCAGCAATCTAATCATCCCATCTACTCCATAAATTTATCAAGCTCAGTCTTAAAACAAGTTAATTTTTTTGCCCCCACTACTTCCTTTGGAAGGCTGTTCCAGGACTTCACTGCTCTGAAGTCTAGACCTTAGTTTAATTTCAAGACTAAACTTACTGATGGCTAGTTTATATCAATTTCCCACCTTCCCACCTTCTCCAATTTAACTAATATTTTCCCATGTGGAACTGTATCAAATACTTTACTGAAATCCAGGTAGATTAGATCTATTGCATTTCCTTTGTCTAGAAAATCGGTTATCTTCTCAAAGAAAGAGACCATGGTGGTCTGGCATGATCTACCTTTTGTAAAATCAAGTTATATGTTATCGCAATTACTTTTTACCTCTATGTCTTTAACATCTCTCTCTTTTAAAATTTATTCTAAGACCTTGCATACAGTTGAGGTCAAAGTAACAGGCCTATAGTTTAACAGATAATTTTTTTCTTTTCTTAAACATAGGTACTGTATTTGCAGTTCTCCAGTCATAGGGTACCACCCCTTAGTTTATGGATTCAATAAAAATCCTTGCTTTTGGGCTTGCAATTTTATGCGCCAGTTCCTTTAATATTGTTGGATGGAGATTATCCAGGCCTTGTGATTTGGTCCCATTAAACTGTTTGAGATTGGCTTCCATCTCTGATGTGGTAATTTCTATCGCCATATCCTTGTTCCCATTAGGCACCCTGCCACTGCCCCTAAGCTGCTTGTTACCCTTATTAAAAACTGAGGCAAAGTATTCGTTTAGGCACTGGGCCATAACTAGATTATCTTTAATCTCCACCCTATCCTCAGTGTTTGGCAGTCCCACTTCTTTCCTGGTTTTCTTTTTATTTATATGGCTAAAGAACCTTTTACTATTGGTTTTAATTTCCTTTGCAAGGTCCAACTTTGCTTGGCTTTTGGCAGTTCTCACTTTTCCCCTACACTTTCTGACCTAGAGGTAGCTTTCCTTGCCGATCCATCCCTTGGTCCATTCCTTGTAGGCTTTCTGCTTTCTCTTAATAACCTGTTTGAGATGCTTATTCATCCAATTTGGTCCAACACTCTTCCCTACAATTTCCCCCCTTGCTTGAGATGCACGCATCAGATAAAACAACAAGGAGTTCTTGTGTTAGAGACTAACAAATTTATCTGGGCATAAGCTTTCGTGGGCTAGAACCCACTTCATCTGATGCATTAAGTGGAAAATACAGGAGCACGTATAAATACATGAAAGGATGGGAGTTGCCTTACCAAGTGTGAGGTCAGTCTAATGAGACAATTCACTTAACAGCAGGATACCAAGGAAGGAAAGATTACTTTTGAAGTGGTAATGAGAGTGGTCCATTTCAGACAGTTGACAAGAAGGTTTGAGTAACAGTGGGGGAAATTAGTATTAGGGAAAATAGGTTTAGGTTTTGTAATGACCCAACCACTCCCAGTCTTTATTCAGGCCTAATTTGATGATGTCCAGTTTGCAAATTAATTCCAGTTCTGCAGTTTCACGTTGGACTCTGTTTTTGAAGTTTTTGTTGTTGAAGAATTGCCACTTTTAGATCTGTTATTGAGTGACCAGAGAGATTGAAGTGTTCCCCTACTGGTTTTTGAATGTTATGATTCCTGATGTCAGATTTGTGTCCATTTATGCTTTTGTGTAGGGACTGTCCAGTTTGGCCAATGTACATGGCAGAGGGGCATTGCTGGCACATGATGGCATATATCACATTGGTAGATGTGCAGGTGAATGAGCCCCTGATGGTGTGGCTGATGTGATTAGGTCCTATAATGGTGTCCCTTGAATAGATATGTGGACAGAGTTGGCACCGGGGTTTGTTGCAGGGTTTGGTTCCTGGGTTGGTCTTTTTGTTGTGTGGTGTGTTGGTGGTGGTAAGTATTTGCTTCAGGTTGGGGGGCTGTCTGTAAGCGAGGACTGGCCTGTCTCCCAAGGTCTGTGAGAGTGAGGGATTGTCCTTCAGGATAGGTTGTAGATCCTTGATGATGTGCTGGAGAGGTTTTAGTTGGAGGCTGTAGGTGATGGCTAGTGGCGTTCTGTTACTTTCTTTTTTGGGCCTGTCTTGTAGTAGGTGACTTTTGGGTACCCTTCTGGCTCTGTCAATCTGTTTCTTCACTTCACCGGGTGGGTATTATAGTTTTAAGAACGCTTGATAGAGATCCTGTAAGTGTTTGTCTCTGTCTGAGAGATCGGAGCAAATGCAGTTGTATCTTAGAGCTTGGCTGTAGACAATGGATCATGTGATGTGGTCTGGATGAAAGCTGGAGGCATGTAGGTAAGTATAGTAGTCAGTAGGTTTCCAGTATAGGGTGCTGTTTATGTGACCATTGCTTATTAGCACTGTAGTGTCTAGGAAGTGGACCTCTTGTGTGGACTAGTCCAGGCTGAGGTTGATGGTGGGGTGGAAATTGTTGAAATCTTGGTGGAACTCCTCAAGGGCCTCCTTCCCATGGGTCCAGATGATGAAGATGTCATCAATGTAGTGCAAGTAGAGTAGGGGTATGAAGGGACGAGAGCTGAGGAAGTGTTGTTCTAAGTCAGCCATAAAAATGTTGTCATTCTGTGGGGCCATGCAGGTAGCCATAGCAGTCCCACTGGCTTGAAGGTATAAATTTTCCCCAAATGTGAAATAGTTGTGGGTGAGGACAAAGTCACAAAGTTCAGCCACGAGGTTTGCCATGATGGTATCGGGGATGTTATTCCTGATGACTTGTAATCCATCTTTGTGTGGAATGTTCGTGTAGAAAGCTTCTATATCCATAGTGGCTAGGATGTTTTTTTTCTGGAAGATCACCAATGGATTGTAGTTTCTTCAGGAAGTCAGTGGTGTCTCGACGACAGCTGAGAGTGCTGGGAGCACAGGGCCTGAAGCGAGAGTCTACATAGCCAGATAATCCTGCTGTCAGGGTGCCAATGCCTGAAATGATGGGGCGTCCAGGGTTCCCAGGTTTATGGATTTTGGGTAGCAGATAGAATACCCCTGGTTGGGGCTCTAGGGGTGTGTCAGTGTAGATTTGTTCCTGTGCTTCTTTAGGGAGTTTCTTGAGCAGATGGTGTAGTTTCTTTAGGTAATCCTCAGTGGGCTCAGAGGTTAATGGCGTGTAGAATTGGTGTCAGAGAGTTGTCTAGCAGCCTCTTGTTCATATTCCGACCTATTCATGATGACTACAGCACCCCCTTTGTCAACCTTTTTTATTATGATGTCAGAGTTGTTTCTGAGGCTGTGGATTGCGTTGTGTTCTGCATGGCTGAGGTTATGGTACAAGTGATGTTGCTTTTCCACAATTTCAGCTCGTGCACATCGGCAGAAGCACTCTTTGTAGAAGTCCAGTCTGCTGTTTCAACCGTCAGGAGGAGTCCACCCAGAATTCTTCTTTTTTTAGTGTTGGTAGGAAGCTTCCTGTGGGTTAGTGTGCGGTTCAGTGGTGTGTTGGAAATATTCCTTGAGTCAGAGACATCGAAAGTAGGATTCTAGGTCACCGCAGAACTGTATCATGTTTGTGGGGGCAGTGTGGCAGAAGGAGAGGCCCCGAGATAGGACAAATTCTTCTGTCAGGCTAAGAATATAGCTGGATAGATTAACAATATTATTGGGTGAGTTAAGAGAACCACTATTGTGGCCCCTTGTGGCATGTAGGAGTTTAGATAGTTTAGTGTCCTTTTTCCTCTGTAGAGAAGCAAAGTGTGTGTTGTAAATGGCTTGTCTAGTTTTTGTACAGTCCAGCCACAAGGGAGTTTGTGTGGAAGGTTGTTTTTTTAAGAGAGTTTCTAGTTTTGAGAGTTCATTCTCGATCAGATAGTTTCTGCAACTTTGAGTTAAAGTAATTCCAAGCCTTCTCCACATTCAGATCCTTGAGTTCTTCTGTCCACTACACTTCCCTAAGTAAGTCCCTTCATTTCTTTTCAAGTTTGCCCTTTTGAAATCAAGGACCCTAGTTGCAGACCTATTTTAGTTTATCCTTCCATTTAGCTGAAACTGAATTAACTCATGATCATTCAAACCATTACTACAGTGGTAGACATGTTAGACATATCCAGATAAAAAACCTTTGCTTTTCTAAACTATTGTACATGTTTCTTATCATTTCATTGGCATTTCTTTGTTTGAAATGCTATTCATGTAAGGAAACAATTGTCTTTACTAGAATTAATATTATTAATTAATTTTTAAACGTCAATGTATTCAAACTGGTAAATGCTTGTTGTTTGGATGATGCATCCTTTAGTTATATTATTCCTCCAGAGCTGCACTCAGGGATGTGAGCCAGATACATCAAGGGAGGAAGGAAGAGTTTTCTGTTTCCCAAGGTAGCAGCTCACCCTAAATACAACAAAAATCATTTTTATTAGTTAATAATAAATAATCTGCACTTAATTGCACAGTGCTTGCTTGAAGTCAATGAGAGTACTCATGTGATTAAAGTTAATCATAGGCATAAGTGTTTACAGATTCAGGCACTAGACATTTGCACAGCCAGACATTGTAACAAAATACTTCATAAAACATATAAGCAACAGTGTTTAGGCAGGGCCTGATCTCCATTCTTTGCACACCCAAAATTTTCATTAGAGTGAATGGTTGTTTAATGGGAGTTTGAGGTGTACAAACAATAGAGAACAGGGCCATCTGTATGGGATGATCTTCAATTGATCAAAAAATCTCTGATATTTTGTATTTGAATAAACAAATGATGCCTCATTTTCCCACAAATTCCAGAATTAACTGGACAACAGACCAAGTACTGCAGACAATGAATTTCTCAGTGGGCTGATATGCTACTTATTTTTCATGTTAAAGGGAAAATTCATAACAGTGAAGGCATCAGAAAGAATTAAGGCTACTTAAACACTGCTATAAATAAGAAGTCAAAGAATCACTTGGCTATGAAGATTTGTTATCATGTACAAATAATTACTTTCACCTCTACCAGACAACATACTATGGACACAAATCTGACATCAGGAATCATAATACTCAAAAACCAGTGGGAGAACACTTTAACCTGTCTGGCCATTCAATGACAGACCTGCGGGTGGCTATCTTACAACAGAAAAACTTCAAAAACAGACTCCAACAAGAGACTGCTGAACTGGAATTGATATGCAAACTAGACACAATCAACTCAGGATTGAATAAGGATTGGGAATGGCTGAGCCATTACAAACATTGAATCTATCTCCCCTTGTAAGTATTCTCACACTTCTTATCAAACTGTCTGTACTGGGCTAGCTTGATTATCACTTCAAAAAAAATTTCTCTTACTTAATTGGCCTCTCAGAGTTGGTAAGACAACTCCCACCTGTTCATGCTCTCTGTATGTGTGTATATATATCTCCTCAATATATGTTCCACTCTATATGCATCCGAAGAAGTGGGCAGTAGCCCACGAAAGCTTATGCTCTAATAAATTTGTTAGTCTCTAAGGTGCCACAAGTACTTCTGTTCTTTTTGTGGATACAGACTAACACGGCTGCTACTCTGAAACCTGTCATTATGCAAGGCACTGCATTTAGCCGTATGGAGTGGAAATCCATCAACTTCATGAAAAAACTCGTACAGATACAGACAGACATCATCTTCCTTTCCAAATGCAAGCAGATGGACATCATACCAAAAGGACTGAAGGTAAAAAATCCATTACAATCTACATATCACACAGACTATGCTGAGAGACTGTGTCACACACTCTCAAAGAAACTACGAAACCACCTGATCAGCATCCTATACAGCAAACAGGGAAAGATTAAGAATGAGCTCTCAAAACTGGATACTCTCATAAAAAAACAACCTTCCACACAAACTTCCTCATGGATAGACTTTACAAAAACTAGACAAGCCATTTACAAGACAAACTTTGCCTCTCTACAAAGGAAAAAGGACACTAAACTATCTAAACTGCTACATGCCACAAGGAGCCACAACAGTAGTTCCCTTAACCCACCCAGCAATATTGTTAATCTTTCCAGCTATACTCTTAGCCCAGCAGAAGAGTCTGTCCTATCTCGGGGGCTCTCCTTTTGTCCCTCCAGACCCACGAACATGATTCAGTTCTGCGGTGACCTAGAATCCTACTTTCGACGTCTCCGACTCAAAGAATATTTCCAACATACCTCTGAACAGCATACTAACCCACAGAATCCCCCCTACCAGCACTACAAAAAAAAGGATTCTGTGTGGACTCCTCCGGATGGTCGAAACAACCGACTGGATTTCTACATAGATTGCTTCCGTCAATGTGCAAAGGCTGAAATTGTGGAAAAGCAACATCACTTGCCCCATAACCTCAGCCATGCTGAACACAACGCCATCTACAGCCTCAGAAACAACCCTGACATCATAATCAAAAAGGCTGACAAAGGAGGTGCTGTCGTCATCATGAATAAATTGGAATATGACCAAGAGGCTGCTAGACAGCTCTCGAACACCACATTCTACAGACCATTATCCTCTGATCCCACTGAGGATTACCTAAAGAAACTACACCATCTGCTAAAAAAACTCCCTGACAAAGCACAGGAACAAATCTGTACAGACACATGCCTAGAACCCCGACCAGGGGTATTCTATTTGCTACCCAAGATTCATAAACCTGGAAATCCTGGACGCCCCGTCATCTCAGGCATTGGCACCCTAATATCAGGCTTGTCTGGTTATGTGGACTCTCTCCTCAGACCCTATGCTACCAGCACTCCCAGCTATCTTCGAGACACCACTGACTTCCTGAGGAAACTACAATCCATCGGTGATCTTCCAGAAAACACCATCCTGGCCACTATGGACGTAGAAGCCCTCTACACCAATATTCCACACAAAGATGGACTACAGGTTATCAGGAACAGTATCCCCGATAATGTCACAGCTAACCTGGTGGCTGAACTTTGTGACTTTGTCCTCACCCACAACTATTTCACATTTGGGGACAATATATACCTTCAAGTCACTGCTATGGGTACCCGCATGGCCCCACAGTATGCCAACATTTTTATGGCTGACTTAGAACAACGCTTCCTTAGCTCTCATCCCCTAACGCCCCTACTCTACTTGCGCTACATTGATGACATCTTCATCATCTGGACCCATGGAAAAGAAGCCCTTGAGGAATTCCACCATGATTTCAATAATTTCCAACCCACCATCAACCTCAGCCTAGATCAAGCCACACAAGCGGTCCATTTCCTGGACACTACTGTGCTAATAAGCGATGGTCACATAAATACCACCCTATACCGGAAACCTACTGACCACTACACTTACCTACATGCCTCCAGCTTCCATCCAGGACACACCACACAATCCATTGTCTACACCCAAGCTCTAAGATATAACCGCATTTGCTCCAATCCCTCAGATAGAGACAAGCACCTACAAGATCTCTATCAAGCATTCTTAAAACTACAATACCCACCTGCTGAAGTGAAAAAACAGATTGACAGAGCCAGACGAGTACCCAGAAGTCACCTCCTACAAGACAGGCCCAACAAAGAAAATAACAGAACACCACTAGCTGTCACCTTCAGCCCCCAACTAAAACCTGTCCAGCGCATCATCAGAGATCTACAACCTATCCTGAAAGATGATCCTTTACTCTCACAGATCTTGGGAGACAGACCTGTCCTCGCTTACAGACAACCCCCCAACCTAAAGCAAATACTCACCAGCAACCACACATCACTGAACAAAATCACTGACCCAGGAACCTATCCTTGTAACAAAGCCCGATGCCAACTCTGTCCACATATCTATTCAAGTGACATCATCATAGGACCTAATCACATCAGCCATACCATCAGGGGCTCGTTCACCTGCACATCTACCAATGTGATATATGCCATCATGTGCCAGCAATGCCCCTCTGCCATGTTCATTGGCCAAACCGGACAGTCTCTTGGCAAAAGAATTAATGGACACAAATCTGACATCAGGAATCATAATACTCAAAAACCAGTGGGAGAACACTTTAACCTGTCTGGCCATTCAATGACAGACCTGCGGGTGGCTATCTTACAACAGAAAAACTTCAAAAACAGACTCCAACGAGAGACTGCTGAGCTGGAATTGATATGCAAACTAGGTACAATCAACTCAGGATTGAATCAGGACTGGGAATGGCTGAGCCATTACAAACATTGAATCTATCTCCCCTTGTAAGTATTCTCACACTTCTTATCAAACTGTCTGTACTGGGCTAGCTTGATTATCACTTCAAAAAAATTTCTCTTACTTAATTGGCCTCTCAGAGTTGGTAAGACAACTCCCACCTGTTCATGCTCTCTGTATGTGTGTAAATATATCTCCTCAATATATGTTCCACTCTATATGCATCCGAAGAAGTGGGCAGTAGCCCATGAAAGCTTATGCTCTAATAAATTTGTTAGTCTCTAAGGTGCCACAAGTACTCCTGTTCTTTTTATGGAAAATTTAATATTGGGCTCCCCATATTTTAATGTACAAAATCTCAAGGAATGTTCATAATTCTCAGACACTACTATACATTTATATGATTTGTTTGAGTAGTAGTTCCGGGGGGCTGATCCAACTCTCACTGAAGTCAACAGAAAGACACCATTGTGGTTTAGAAAGAGAAATGTTCTCAAGTGCCCCAGTGTATCTTCTTATTCTCTTAGCGCCTCACAAACCACAGAGCAGACATTCAAATATTCTCATCTAGGAAAGCTTTTCTGAGCTATGCCAATTACACTCTCCTGTTTTGTAGATTTCAAGTCTGAGATGATGCCCTCCTAACAGGAGGACTAATTTCTTTTCTGCAGTGGCTTTTCCAGGCTTTTGAAGCTAGGTCACAGATGGTAGCATTGATTATAATTGTCTTGTACTAGCTCTAATTAGAATTCAGGATCTATGAGCAATATAACATGAGCCTGATTTTCTAAGATAGTATCCTAAACTATGAAGGGTTATATCCTTTCTCTATTTTATCCTATCTGATGTAACTATGAGGACATTTAGCTATATAGATAGACATTTATATAACCCCAATAAACTCGTGAGCTCAGTTATGTCCTGTAGCAATGAATTCTGCAGTTTAATTTGGATTGTATAAAGAAGAATTTCCTTGTATCAGTTTAAAATGTATTGTCTTTCAGTTTCATTGAATGTCCCTTTGTTCTTGTGTTATGAGAGAGTACGTAGGAACACCCATTCTAACTTCTCTATACCCTTCATTATTTTGTATGCCTCTGTCATGTCCACACTTCCCAATGTGAGCTCTGGGAGGCATTGTGCCTGAAGTCTGCAGAAGAATCATAACTTCCCCTTCATCACTTTGTTGCAGGGCGCAAAATGTACCCCCCAGAACTGTACTGAGCAGTACCCAAAGTGGGTGGAGCTGTGTTGGGTCACTCCCCTGAAATACTGCTGACCTCCTCTGAGGAAGTTTGTGCTGTTTGTGATGTTGGCCTTGCCACAGTCCTTAGGTTCAGGGGAATCCAAGGACTGCAATTGTGCCTCACTCTTGTGAATATTACATGGGTGGGAGCTGACTCTTTGTTCCCTCTTTCCCTCCTTATTTTAATGCCTTGGTCACAATTACATTACAGAGGTAAGTGGCTATGAATAGTAGGTGAAATCCTGGTTCTGTTGACATCAATGGCTCAACTTCCATTGACTTCAGTGGAGTGAGGATTTTACTCACTATGTCTAAAATGAAATGAAACACACTTAGTACCAACAGGGACTAGAACTCACAACATCCTAGATTGAGGTTTGGCTTGCCCTGCCCTAGCTGTGGGGAATATTTAGTGTGAAACAGGGTAGTTCCAGAAAAGGCTTTCCTATCAGATTTCCTGATAGCTGCAAGATCTGATATAAGCTATGTACCATCTTTACTCTCCCACAAAAAATGCTTTTTGCACTTTCCTGGCCTCAGGGACATAATTTCTGATAGAGGGTGGTGACACTGTCAGATATCGCTTCCCCTCACTTTTCCTCATGCCCTGATATGGAGGGAGCAATTTCTGATGGATATGGCTGAATCCTACCACCATATGCCTTTTAGGCCTTCTTTATTCCTTGTAGATAACAAAAAGGGTGCAAAATCATTTTGTTTCCTCTGTATGTCACCTTTAAAAATTCAAGGAGCATTGACTCCCCGGATTAGGCTGAAGGAAAGCAAATATGAAGGACCAAATATGTTTGCTAAAATTGTAATCACACCTCTACCACTGTTTAGTGTAATAATAGCAATACAAGAAACACAGGTGGGTAATGTAATGTAACAGGGTCTGATTAATGTTCTTGTTGGATGATGACATCCATCATGGTTTTTCTCTTCAACAAAACATATTTTCCTTGAGAGTCATTATGTAATCATGTGATTGTTAAAACATCCATTTATTCATCAAGCATAAATTAACTTTCTTGAAGTGTGGACTTTTTACGTGTACATATATATTTATGCCTGCATAAGGAACAGACTGTTTAGTTTAGCTAAAACATGCTGGGCATGGGATATACATTCAAGGACTGGGTCCTAAATGTTTTGGGCTAACCTTAGCAAATTGGCCATTCTTGACTGAGGGCTATAAACACATGTAAAGATGGGACACACACAGAGAGATGGTTTTTGATTATGGAGGGGTTTTATGTGCTTTATGCCAGATTCTGCCCTGCAGTTTGTCCCTTACCAGGATTACATTTTCTAAACCATGTATTATTTTAAACATCTAAATCATGTCTGAAAGCATTTGCAAGTGTGTGTGGGAGTGGGAGGGGGCGGGCCGGCTGAAGGGGGAGAGAGACAGTCAGTGCATCAGCTCTCTAGCAGGCAGCTGCTTTGGGTTTTCCCCGCAGAGGTTACCTAGGCATTGGGCTAGATTGGGGCTTTAACGCCAGAGTCCTGTGTAGGGAGTGGCAGAGGTGCAGCACAAACCCCCACAATCCGATCCCACTCCCCCCTTTCTATTTCTGTCCTGGCTCTCTTTCCCCCCTTAGTTCTGCATCTCTGCCCCCCGCCCCTGGCTGTGCCCCTCCCCTGCCCGCCCCTGTTTTCCCTCCCCGGTGCAGCCAGGGCGCAGGTACCGATGCCATGCGAGGGCAGTGGCTGTCACGGAGCATGCTCCGAGCACCGGCGCACGCTCAGTAGCAGCCGGGGAGTCCGGTCCGCTGGGGAGCCGGTTCTGAGTCCGTTCAGCCCCTGGGAGCGATGGCGCCAGAGGAGGATGGCGCGGCAGCGGGCACCGTGCTCCTGGCTGAGTGCAAGGCAGAGGCTAAATTAATACTGTACCACTGGACCCACTCGTTCTGCTCCCAAAAGGTGAGTGCCTGGTTGCTTTCGGGGGTGCCAGGGATCAGCACCTGGACAGATCCCGCGGGCCTTGCTGCCCCCTCTGGGGCGTGGCGGCAGCAGCAGCTCAATGGGCTTCTTGCCTTGCAGGTCCCGATCTGAGTGCTTAGGCGTGGGCAGAGGGATGTAGCGCTGTTGCCTAGATCTGGATAGGGAGGAGGAAGAGATGGTGAGGGGCAAGGCCACAAAGCTTTCTTTTTAGGCCCTGAAAGGCTTGCAAGGCTTTCCAGGGAACTGTGATCATTTCGAAATGCAGAATCCCTAAATCTAGCACAGGAGGCAGTGGAGAGGAGTGCTGTATGAGGAAGGGTGACTAGGGGCTTTAAAACAATATAACACTCCTTGAATTGTTAAAATGTAACAGATAATTTTGAATGGCACTTCTGGATTCTGCAGATATAACAAGACGACATGAGCATATCCATCTATTTTGTGTTCTAATGCAGAAGAGGTTTTGATACTTTTTAGGAAAGGGCTGTTTCTCGTCTTTATTGCAAATAGTTCCATTGCCAAAGCAAACAATTATGGTATTGTAAAATATGGATTATTCTTGTAATAGAAAAGCTTTCACACCAAGTACATACACAAGAGAAGCACCAAAAAGAGGGCAGGTATTTCAAAATGTGGCCACCCTTTTTAAGTTTATTCAAAGGAAAGAGCTCTCCAGCCAGCAAATTTTTAGCCAAGCTTTTTGAATATGAACCTGATCTTAATAAGTAATGTCCAGTGTAGTATGTTAATATTTTATTGTAACTTTGCCTTAATAAAAAGTTCCAAAAAAGTATGCTTCAGTTCCAGTTATGTGTACAGAACATATTCGAGATTATATGGGAAAGGAATTTAGACATCACCAAAACTATAGCACCAGGTTTTAAGATATTTAAAAAAAAATCATTTTGTGTTGTTAATTCACTTAAATTTTATCAACTGTTTCTAGGAATACCTGTCAGTCAAATAGCAGTCAACTATTTTATGCTAATGATAAATGTGTTGAAAGAAGAGTTTTAGGCAATTACAATTATTCTTTAAAAAGAAGAACAGGAGGACTTGTGGCACCTTAGAGACTAACAAATTTATTAGAGCATAAGCTTTCGTGGACTACAGCCCACTTCTTCGGATGCATATAGAATGGAAAATATATTGAGGAGATATATATACACACATACAGAGAGCATAAACAGGTGGGAGTTGTCTTACCACCTCTGAGAGGCCAATTAATTAAGAGAAAAAAAAAAACTTTTGAAGTGATAATCAAGCTAGCCTAGTACAGACAGACAGTTAGATAATGATATCCATCTGCTTGCATTTGGAAAGGAAGATGATGTCTGTCTGTATCTGTACGAGTTTTTTCATGAGGTTGATGGATTTCCACTCCATACGGCTAAATGCAGTGCCTTGCATAATGAAAGGTTTCAGAGTAGCAGCCGTGTTAGTCTGTATCCGCAAAAAGAAGAACAGGAGGACTTAGGCTAGCTTGATTATCACTTCAAAAGTTTTTTTTCTCTTAATTAATTGGCCTCTCAGAGGTGGTAAGACAACTCCCACCTGTTTATGCTCTCTGTATGTGTGTATATATATCTCCTCAATATATTTTCCATTCTATATGCATCCGAAGAAGTGGGCTGTAGTCCACGAAAGCTTATGCTCTAATAAATTTGTTAGTCTCTAAGGTGCCACAAGTCCTCCTGTTCTTCTTTTTGCGGATACAGACTAACACGGCTGCTACTCTGAAACCTTTCATTATGCAAGGCACTGCATTTAGCCGTATGGAGTGGAAATCCATCAACCTCATGAAAAAACTCGTACAGATACAGACAGACATCATCTTCCTTTCCAAATGCAAGCAGATGGATATCATTATCTAACTGTCTGTCTGTACTAGGCTAGCTTGATTATCACTTCAAAAGTTTTTTTTTCTCTTAATTAATTGGCCTCTCAGAGGTGGTAAGACAACTCCCACCTGTTTATGCTCTCTGTATGTGTGTATATATATCTCCTCAATATATTTTCCATTCTATATGCATCCGAAGAAGTGGGCTGTAGTCCACGAAAGCTTATGCTCTAATAAATTTGTTAGTCTCTAAGGTGCCACAAGTCCTCCTGTTCTTCTTTTTGCGGATACAGACTAACACGGCTGCTACTCTGAAACCTACAATTATTCTTTGTTGTTGTTGTTATTTATTTATTTGTATTACAGTAGCACCTATGGACTCCAACTGAGATTAGGACTCAGTTGTATTAGGAACTGTACATAGTTTCTACCTAAAGAGAACACAATTTAAATAGACAAAGGATGTGAGAGGAGACAGAGAGGTGAAGAGATTTGCCAAGGTCACACAGCAGATCAGTGGCACAGCTGGGAATAGACCCCAATACTCCTGACTCCCACTGAAACACATTGCCCCACTAATTGAACAGTCTCAGTTTATCCATGGTAAATAGCTTAATCAAGTAATTCTTGCAATATTTTTCAGGTGCGCTTAGTAATTGCTGAAAAAGCACTGAAGTGTGAAGAACACGATGTAAGTTTACCCCTGAGTGAACACAATGAACCTTGGTTTATGCGTTTAAACTCATCTGGAGAAGTGCCTGTCCTTATCCATGGGGAAAATATTATTTGTGAGGCCACACAGATTATTGATTATCTTGAAGAGACATTCGTGGATGGTAATGAAAATTTTTTGAGTTTATGTGATTTTTAATATAGTACTTACGTGTCTCTGTATAGAATTTTGTTCAGATCCGTAAAAGGTTTCCCATTCCCCAAGCAAACTGATTGCATTGAAAATACTTTAACATCTATTTGGCAAGATAACTGATATTCTGATCACTTATCCTGCTAGCCCTCAGAGGTCAGGAATATGATAACACTTTGCTGTACTAATTGTGTAGCAAGGACTAATATAAAAGAATAGTTTCATGGGAGGTTGCAAAACATTTGTCATTTTTGGAAAGAACCTCTCACACAAAAATGGTGCAGTTTCCTGGATAATTCCAGAATAATATTTTTTTTAAAATTATGCCCTGTAAGGGAGAAAGAATAGTGACTCTGTGTGTGTGTGTGTGTGTGTGTGTGCACGTGCATACACGCATAAATGGAATAAGGAGACAAAAGTGGGAAGAGTACATCTACGGTAATAAGAAAGGAATAGTGGCATACCTTGAAATTTCACAACACTTGTCATTACTAGGAAATAGGCAGGATCAATTTTTAAAGAAAACGATTTCTTTTGCCTGTGCACAGAAACTGTATTTCTTGGGGTGAGGAGAAGAAGCAACCTTTTGTATTGGTGCTCTCTAGTTAGGGCTCTGATACACTATGTCCCTAACTGGCAAATGTAGTTTCAAGGATAAAATGATTCTGCAATGGACTTTAGAGATTCCCATAGCAGTAAGAACATGTCACTGTGAGCAGTTCAACACCTGCTGAACTAATTGCTAGCTGCTTGCTTTTTGGTCAGATAATGATTGTCTGGAGGAAATAGAGAGCTGGGTAAAGCTGAGGGTGGCTAACAATCTATGGATACAGATATAAATGAACTGTTAATGCTGCTGTAAAATGGAACTCTTTAAAAACAAATTAAAAAAATTAAAGTATCATTTTATAATAGATTTTTTAAATCACTGCAATACTTTCTTTTGAATGGGCCATAGAGATGTCTATTGTACCTCAATACATAGTGACGTTGCTTGAAATGTAAAAAAATGGATTCTGCTGAAACTGCTTGAATATAATATGCTATGGAGCAGATTCTCTGATCTGCTAAGGTCTCTTTAATCACATGGTTAAGTACATTGCTGAAGAGGGATGGGATTACGTGCTGAAAACTAAGCATGCACTTAAGTGCTTTGTTGAACTGGGCTCATATAGGGGGAGGGGGGAAATCACCTAATAGTGAGGATTTCACTTGATAACCATGTCATCAGTGCTACACAGGGACAACTGAAGTACCATTAATAACACTACTTTTATCATATTTATCATTTATCATAATATCATTACATATATTATATAGCTCTTCTGATTTATTTTTTAAAATCTCCTAAATAAATATATTTCAGAGAAGACACCAAGATTAATGCCAGAAGAAGGAAGCATGTATTACCCAAGGGTGCAACACTATAGAGAGCTCTTGGACTCCTTGCCTATGGATGCCTACACACATGGCTGCATTTTACACCCAGAATTAACAGTGGATTCCATGATTCCAGCTTATGCGACAACTAGAATTCGCAGTATGTAGTGAATATAAACCCAAAGATGTTGCCATTTAACAGATCTTTCTTACTTGGTTCTAAATATGTTTTATATTTAAAGATCCCTGAGACCTGAATAAGAATATAGTTTAAAAATTTGCTTACCACATAAACAACTCACACTCATACATTGTTGATGGCAAATATGTTTGATAAACGGATGCCCTACAGTTAGGCACTTCAATAACTGGGAGCAGCTGGGTGCTCAGCAGTTCTGAAAATCAGCTCACTTAATAAAGTAACATGATATGGATTTATTGCCCTAGTTTTAGGCACTCATTTTTGAAAATATTGGCCCTTTAAAATGAACAGTCAAATTTTCAAAAGTATGTAAGTTGCTTCTGAGGACTGAGGCTTCTAAGTAATGTAGGCACTTCTGAAAATTTTATTCAGTAACTCAAAACCAGGGATTTAGGAAACTTCAGTTCCATTCTCCCAATGTTGAGCATTCAGTCATAATGACAGGAAATACTGCTGGCTATAATAGTTTTGTGGGCTGAAAGAGGAGTACATTCATCAAGGTCTTTGTTTTAGAATGAATATGTCCTTTGCTATATTAGGCTGGTAACAACCCTCCCCCCCAAATTGCACTTTCTTTCTAGTCTGAATTTGTTCAGCTTCAACCGCCAGCCCATAAAATCTCTGAATCATAGCTACTATCTCTTGTGATCAGAGCCCCGTTGGACATCAGTAGAGCTATGAGCATACCACTGAGGGCAGAATCTAGCCCTATATGTGTCATTTTAATTTTAAAAGATATTTTGCTTAAAATTTTGAAAGATTTGAAAATGTGGGAAAAGGAAATGTCCTTTTTGGAGTATCTGTGGAATTAATTCTGCTAACAACAGGAAAGGACAGCAGTGCTATTTGTGCTTATTATGCACAGACAGTAATGGCATTTGCAAAATTTTAATTTTTTTATCTTGCAGTTTTAGGTTATAAAACAATATACATATTTTCCTGTAGTCTGCACTAGTAGTGCCTGCACCAAACCATTGCAGTGAAGAAAATATATTCTTTGTAAATGTAGAAATGTACAATGGCAGCAGAACATCTATTAAAATAATGGACCTGATTCTCCTCTCTCTGACAGTAGTGTAATGAAGAGTAGCCTTACAAAGAGAGGAGTTTCACCGATATAAAACTTGTGTGAGAGGAGAATCTGGCCCCATTTTTTGTAGGAGAAATACCTTTATATTCGCACCCAGGGGCAAAAAAGGATAAGCAGCCTGGGTTCATCTGACAAATTAAATTAATTTTAAAGATCAGTTTGTCCCAAAATCCTGGATCTGCACAACCCCACATTTTGGGAATCTTCAAATTCTTCAGGATATGGGATGAAATTCTGGCCCCATTGAAGTCAATGGCAAACTTTTATTGTCTTTAGTGAGGCCTGAATTTCATCCATCGATTTTTCCAATTAGACCAATTTCTGACTCCTAATATGTAGATTGTAAGGGTAGAGGGAACCATGGTGGTCATTTAGTCTGACTTCTGCATAACACAGGCTATAGGACTTCCTTGACTTAAATTCTGCTTCAAATCCAATACTGTTGGTTGGACTAGAGCAGTGGTTCCCAAACTTGTTCCACCGCTTGTGCAGGGAAAGCCCCTGGCGGGCTGGGCCACTTTGTTTACCTGCTGCGTCTGCAGGTTCGGCCGATCGTGGCTCCCAGTGGCTGCGGTTCGCTGCTCCAGGCCAATGGGAGCTGCTGGAAGCGGCGGCCAATACGTCCACCACTTACTCATTAATTTTTGTGGATGAAAACATGAATATAATGGGTGATTTTATATAATTCCTGTTTCTGTTTTATTAGGCCAGATAGGTAACACAGAATCTGAACTAAAGAAGCTTGCCAAAGAAAATCCAGACCTCCAAGATGCTTATATAGCAAAACAGAAGCGTCTTAAAGTGAGTAAATTAATGGTATCCCACTGCTAAACCAATTGAACGGTAATATTGGAATTCTCCCATAATGATGCTAAAATTCTATTTCACCTGTCATTACCAGTGTGCTCATTCAGGGAGACAGCCCTGCAAAATTTTGAGCACTTTGTCTCCCATCCAGCAGAACACTTCAATACATGCTTAATTTAAAACACCTTGATGTCCCACTGACTTCAAAGTTAAGCCTGTACGTGAGTGTTTTGCTGGACTGAAGTGAGAGCACTCACCCCCTTGCAGGATTAAGCACTCACAGGGTATCTCCATGTTGTAAAGAATTTTTTTCTGTTATTTGAGTTGTCACTAATATGCGAATTGCCAATAGCTTCCACTTGACTTTTAACTGTGATGGGAAAATGTGCACATTTTATGAATATGCACTGTAATCCCAAAATGAATCTTCCTCCGAAAACCCTAACCATAATATATATGTATGATTGTTTAAAACTATATCCTATGTGTATTTGCAGTCTAAGCTGCTGGACCATGATAATATAAAGTACCTGAAGAAAATACTTGATGAATTGGAAAAAGTTTTGGACCAGGTTGAGACTGAGTTACAAAGGAGAAATGAAGAAACACCAGGTAAGAGATTATTCCTGTTTAATTTTATTGACAGTTATGTTTGACACAACTGATTCATCCAGATAGAAACATTTGCTGTATATGATATTTTTTGATGTATCAGTTTTAATTGATAGCTATCTAACTTCACTGAGCCTATCAAATATGGCTTTCAATACTAATTTAGTCTAATGCAATCTACTGTCATTAGGAGCATATATGAACACTTTTAAGTGTGATTTGAGACCTTGATCACACACATTTTCAGCATGATGTGTAGAGAATTAGCCACAACATTCCATACCACTTTAAAAAAAAAACATTTCTTAAATTGCCTGAGGTCCCAATTCAACATAACAAGTTCATGACTAACTTAAACATGTCAGTAGTCCTCATGTGCTTAAAGTTAGGCACATGCTTAAATACCATGCTGAATTTAAACTGTAGTGATGGAGATAGGTACACAACTGGCAGTCCTGAAGATTAAAACACTGCAGAGCAGTGCAGTGCAATTTCCCTCATACTTTCCTGCCACTATGTCCTAACCTTAGCCGATCCTTTATAAAGGAAGCTCATTCTCTATAGTCATCCAGAGTCTGATCCAGCTCCCACAGAAATCAATGGGAGCCTCTTCTCTGACTTCACTGGGAGCTGGATCCTTCACCCTTCTCCTGAGACTACCAATAAGGATGCCAGTTGGTATTAACTGTGTTATGTAAGTGAACTCCTACTTACTGAGAACAGAACTCAGACAACTAACTCACTTCACATAGCAAACCAGATGTCAGATGGTAACATCAATACAATCCCTATCAATACAGGGTGGATTAAAACCAATGAATGATACAGTAGTGAATAAATCTTTTGGTCTAATTCTGTACTGCCACAATGCCAATGGAGTTACACCAGCAAAGAATTTCACCCCATTACCAAACCCTTGAGCATTCATCTATACCATCTGGAATTTCTTCCAGATATTCTAGAGTTTCTTGCATTTGTAAACAATAATCAAGCCTAGAACTTTCTGGACTCCTTGTTGAAGAGTTACCCAAATTGGTTAAAAAACTGAATTTAGAAATCTTAATTTCATTCTAGTGCTGAGTGGATTTAACCAACATTTAAACATTTTTATAACTGTTTCTCATGGTTTTTCTTTCTTGAGATTCACTTCCAGTTTCCTCTTTTCCAAACTCCCCCCCACAACACACATCATGAATAGCAGCTCTAGTGGTCAGATGATAACATTTCAGTGAACAAATGAGATGTACCAGCACTACTTCGTGAGGTACTTCATTTTCTCATAGAGATCTTCCAAACAGTGTCCTGGTATGACATCACTTAGTTTGAGATTTGACAAGAGTATACCGGGGAAGGGAGGCGGCGTTTGGCTGAATGTCAGACTTCTGACTAATCAGATGCTTTTCTGAACTTCATCTAAGGTATCCAAACCTCTTAAGTCTACAGATAGAGCAGAAAAATCTCATGATAGCAGGCTTTCTTATGAGATGTCTAGTTCTTGCTTTGGTTAGGCCATAGATACCACACAAACCGGTTTTCTCAATTCTCACAGTTCTTTCATTTTCACGCGCTCTTCCTCACATCCTCGCTCCAGCTGGGATTGGAAGGGGTCATTCGAAAATTGAATTAGAAAGCTGGTTCTAAGTATTTTCCAGCCCAGCCAGAAGCAGGTAAAACCACAACACACGTGGGAAAGTGTGTTCTCATGAGACATTTATAGAGTCGCCTTTACTGAAGTAATTAGTTCATTTCCATTTCACAATGTATGTTACTTTCAGTAAGATAAGAATAAGCTCAAATGTTTGGGTGCCCATCTGAACCAAACCTCCAAACAGTTTGGGTTTCACTTCTCACTATTAGTCAGAATCCTAAACAAAAATAAAGATTAACATGGAGAATTATAAAGCCCATTTTCAATATACAGTAAAAGCTTTGTTATCTGGCATGTTGGGGGAATGGAGGGTGCCACCCAGTCAAAAATTCCAGTTAACTAAGAATTATACTTACCAATGGGAGTTGTGGAGCCAGCACTCAGGGCGAGGCGGGGGCAGCACGCAGAGCTGCCTGGCCGCACCTCCGCCTAGGAGTAGCAGTGACATGTCGCCACTTGCAGGGAGCCACTTGAGGTGAGCACCACCTGGATCTGGACACCTGGCAACCCTATCAGAAATGCTGGTTTCTAGAGCTTTCCAGTTGGTAAAGTGCCAGATAACACAGCTTTTACTGTATTGTTTTTCTTTCTTTTTCTTCTTTTAATCCCTTTCATGTTTTTGATCTCCTTTTTTACATGTTTAGTCTATCTCTCTGACTTTCCAGCTATAGATTCATAGATTTTAAGGCCAGAAGGGACCATTGGATCATCTAGTCAGACTTCCTGCATAACACAAGCCATAGAATTTCATGCAGTTACCCTATATGGAGCCCAGCAACTTGTGTTTAAATAAAGCATACAGGCATCCAGTTTTGATCTGAAGATTTCAAGAGACAGAGAATCACCACTTCCCTTGGTAGTTCCAATAGTTAATCATCCTCACTGTTTAAAAAAAAAGTGCCTTATTTCTAATTTGAATTTGTCTGTCTTTAACTTCTAGTCACTGGTTCTTGTTATTCCTTTTACTACTAGATTAAAGAGCCCTGTAGTACTGGGTATTTTCTCCCAGTGAATGTACTTATATACCACAATGAAGTCACCTCTCAATCTGTCCCTGACCTTCTATTCCTTCCTTTTACTACTCCAATCTCTCCCTCCCTCCTAGTCTTTTTCCTCACACAAGACTTCTGCTCACATAGTTAGCTGCTTAGATCTTCCCCTTTATTCTCCTTTTGTAAGGATTAACTTCCATATCTCTCTTCCGCTGCACAGAACTGATTCCCTCCCTGCACAGGTCTCTCTCCCCAGCCTTCTAGATATAACCACAGATCTCCCTGGCTCAGAGATCATATACTTATTTTGATTTGAAAAATACAGCAGAGAGCACTGTATTTCCACTTGAGTGTTTCCACTTGAGATCTAAGTAGAACGTAACTTGCTGACTGGGCCATAGGAGGGCAATTAGGGGACTTGTAGTTAAATTGGCAATCCGGAAAGAATTACAGTCTCATCTTAAAAGTTCTGGGTAGGCCATGGGTCAATGCAGAGCTCCTCTAATGGCCAGATCAACAGGTTAATTTCCTTTTGCTTGGAAAATTTTCATCAGATGTAAGCAGCTCCTATTTGAGTTTTTTAAAATAGAATGACACAAACAAGATGACACTCTCAGGCCTTTACTAGGGGAATCTGTAGCCCTTGCTAGAGTTCAGAAAAGATGAAAGCTGAGCTCCCTTGCTTCCCTTCCCCTCTATTGAATTAATTTAGTCTTGAGAAAATTTAATTGGGAGCAAAAACTGGGTCTTAAAGCACAAAACTGAAGTGTGGATCTTACTGGGCAACTGGGAGGTGGACTTTGCAGTACTGTATAGACTATGGAAGGGGTTGGAGAAGGAAGTTAGCTGTTAAAATTAGATTTTTAACTTTCAAAGTACTACTGCTGTTTATGAATCTGTTTATGTACTAGCAGTAAACATATACGTAATAGACCAGGCAACCTTACACATATCCTTGTACTTTGTTAGCTCCTAATTCTTTGTGTGTTTATTTCTGATTAGAAGATGGACAGCAGCCTTGGCTGTGTGGCGAATTCTTTAGTTTGGCAGATGTATCGCTTGCTGTTACATTACATCGCCTGAAGTTTCTGGGGTTTGCAAGAAGAAACTGGGGAAATGGAAAACGACCCAACTTGGAAGCCTATTATGAACGTGTCTTGAAGAGAAAAACATTTAACAAAGTTTTAGGACATGTCAACAACATCTTAATCTCAGCAGTTCTGCCAACTGCGTTCCGGGTGGCCAAGAAAAGGGCACCAAGAGTTCTTGGCACAACCATGTTGGTTGGCTTGCTAGCAGGAATGGGTTATTTTGCTTTCACTTGTCTTCGAAAGAGATTTGTCAATATGATATTATCAATTAGAACAAGACAACCTTATTTTTAGACTCTAATTTGCCTGATTGTGGGTGGGGGACACCTCTAATCCCCAGGAAAATCTCCAAGATAAACCTATATGAAAGATTCATGGAGCAGAACATTGTCACAGAATAATAGTCTCCTACAATTGCATACATGTATTGGAAAAGCTGAGATACTTGTGGATAATAAACTTTGAGGGGACAATAAAGAAAATAAAATTGGTTCTTTTCAAATGAGGAGCTGTAGATCCTGTGGCAATGCTTTGTTAGAAGAATCATTGTTTCTGTCTCTTTTACCAAATGACTGATGTAATTTTAGAACTTTTATTCAATAGGTATTCATGCAGCAATGCAACAGGTGCTCACTGTGGGTGAAATTCTTCAGTGTGCAGAAGACCAGCACAAGTCCTAGGCTCCATTTGAGCCCTGAAAACAGGATTTAAGTGGGACTTAAGTGGCCCACAGGCCTTGTGTCTGACCTTTGCATGGGAGAGAATTTCACCGAGATCAACTGCCACAGGTTTTCATATAGAGGTTCGAATAGTAGCATGAGTTTCATTTATTTGTGGAGATACCTGAAGTGTGTGTGTGAAAATCAGCTAATTTGGGAAGACATAGGAGGAGATTTTTCAAAGGGAAAACTAGCAGGTAGTCTCTCAAATCCCATTGAGATTCAGGCACCTAATTTGGCCTGTGTGCACTCAAATAACCAATTTGCCTACATACCTTGGATATTTTGGCCTACTAATTAGGTGGGTATAATTGTACGTAAGTGATTGCATGTGTCTCTGTGTGAAAATATTGCCCATAAGTGCCACAGCCTATCGGAAAATATCTTATCCATTAAAAATAGCTTTTTATATGAGTAAGATTTTCTGACAATAGCTTCATTTTTGTTTATTTTTATTAGTGGAAAAGAGTCATCCATCTGTCAAGTTTGATTGGCTAACATAAAGATACAAAGTGGGTAATTCTCCAGCATGGTCTACTTATTTACCGAGAGATTACAACTTGGTGAAAATGAGTGAATATTGTTTGTTTGTACAACCTGGGAATAGGAAATTTGTATTGCAGTTTCTTTCATAAAGTTACAGTTCGGATTTGAAGAAACAGTGTAAATAACACAGATGCTTTAATGCAATCCACCAGTCGATGGCTACTGATGGATGTATTGTTCAACCTGAATCCAACTCATCATTCCAGTGGCAGTTGTGCACCTATCTGAGGCCAGATTTTGTTCGTGTGTCAGTCAGTGGCCTGACAGGAAGCACAAACTACCAAAAGTCTGACCTAGCAAGATTTCTAGCTCATTTATGAAGACCCAGAATGTTTCTAGCATTTTGGATTTATATCTGAATCAAAACATGTCTGAAGTTTTTGAAGTTTGTCTATCAGTAACTAGTAGACAAAATGTTACTGAAATGGGCCTGTAAAATCTGTAGTAATGGGCCTGAATCAAACTCCTATATCCCAAATGCCCACAAACTTTAGTTGTTCGCTATCGTCTATCTCTAGTAATGTCTAATGGTCATTTGAAATGAGCAGATATGGATTTTACCTGGATAATTTTGGTGTCAAGCAGATGTTGAAAGGGATAATTTGTTTGTTGAACATTGCTGGTTATAATTTAACAGAGTGTTAAATATTTAACAAAAGATGGCCCAAATCTTACTGCTCCTTTTCATTAGTAAGAAATATTCATACATAAGAAACAGTGCTTTTTGTTTGTTTGTCTGTCTGTTGATGGTAATTACTTTTAATGACCCAATTGTTTTGGACATCTTGATAAATTGACTGTGCTCTGTTTACAAAAACTTAATATCTCTAGAGTAAATTTAATCCACTAACACCGTTAATGTTTTCAGAGTAGCAGCCGTGTTAGTGTGTATCTGCAAAAAGAACAGGAGTACTTGTATTCATTAGAGCAAGGCACTGAATTTAGCTGTATGGAGTGGAAATCCATCAACTTCAAAAGATGCTCTAATAAATTTGTTAGCCTCTAAAGTGCCACAAGTACTCCTGTTCTTTTTGCGTTGATGTTATGTTAGCTTTAATTGACTCTTGCTTTGTTGTTTGTATATTGCAGCACATCTATATTTACTTTGTATCTGGAAGATTCCACAAAATAATATGCCTCATTGGATGCTTCAGTAGCATATTATATTTCTGAGGAGTTTGAAAGTGTAACATTAAAATATCTGTTCAAGTCATTCTAAAATTAACATGATTTAAATATGGACTATGCAGAATGAATTTCACCTTCTTTCCCTGCTTTTTAAATCCATAAAGTTGTCTTCCTAGAGAAATGTTTTCTGTTAGCACAAGTGTCCAGCCCACACTACCAATTTATATGTATATCTATGATGAAGACTAATGATTGGTCAGGCTATGTAGTTTCACTCCCTGTTATCCTTGATCTTTTGTGCACTTGAGATTACACACATTCATTGCCTGCCAACAGCAACATGTGCTGCTGGGAAGACCTGAAATGACCACCAGATGTCAGTGCTCTGCTAGGGCTGCACTTTGGTAATCCAGTTGGATTGTCGTTGAAACTCTCACAAATTAAACATTTCTGCTCTCGGTCTGAGACAAAGGGAGTATCCTCCTCAGGGTAGCTAGTGTGGTTAAAAATGGTGTGACACAATTTATTTGCCATGCAATTTCAAACTGTTCTCGAACCTGGAATATTTATTGAATGACATGGTTTCTATAGTAAATATGTAGGGGCCTATATAACTTGGGATTGTCTACCAGAGGGCAGAGTTAAAACAACACTTAACATTAACATGAACGCCACTGAGTAGCAGGGAAATATATTTACCTGAATGAACACTTTATGGATAACACTATTCAGCAAAGTTCAGGTTGCTAGTTAGAGCATATGTCTGTCACTAGAACTGTAATACTAAGTAGCTTTTGTTAGCCTTATAATTAACTACGTGATAGGCTACTCATTCTCACTGCTCTAGAGTGCTCTTCTTCATGGGTGAAATTCACTCCTGTGCAGAGGGCCAATAAAAGACCTATCACATCACTTAAGACCTCAACATAGGGATGATGTGGGATTTAAGTGTGCATTGACCTTGTGAGGGCGCTATGCACGGGGTGAATTTCACCTTGTATTTGTAAAGTTGCTTGTCTTTTAGCCCCGTTTCTTTCCAGCAGTGCTTAGTACTGCTTCCTGTGACCATTTTGTAGGTTGGATGCTCTCCTCCTTTGGTTTTCATATACTGTTTTCTCTCTATGTCACACAGCTAATGCACAGCAGTAGGCTAATATTTTTTTCGTATCATATGCTTGTATGTGGGCTCAGAAAAATAAACATGGGACCTGAGATGATGTTCTAGAGTAATGCATTTCCTTTGGCTTAACAAAACTCAGCACATCTGAGAAGCACAAGGTTTTCCTGTAAGGTGGAATTAATTAGGCTGATGCTGTTCAAGGAATTAAGCCACATAAATTTATAATTTATGTGTAATTCAGGAGACAACTGTACACTGAGTTTGTGCACATATGTGGAAATAACATAGTTACAATTACATTGCTTCCTTTGGCTCCCTGATTGGCTGAGCCTATCTGATATACTGAGGAGGGTCAGCAGAAGCCATTTTAATATGTTTCTTCAGAAGGAGAGGCTGCATCTTGTGTGCTCTCTCTGAGAGAATGAGAAAATGACTAACTTCCCTTTTAGGGTCTGGCCTGGTAATCTTTGCTTACATCATAATTTGCATTACAGTAGTGTTTACAGGGCCCCAACTAAAACCAGGCCCCTTTGCACTAGACATTGTATAAACACATAGTGAGAGAAGAGTTCCTGCCCTGAAGAGCTTATACTCTAAGTAGACAAGAAGGGAAAAAGGCATACAAAGGTGACTTGCTCAAGACCCCCCAGCGAGTCAGTACAGAACCATACCTCCTGCCTCTCACACCATGTTTCTAACATGAGTAATTTGTGATCACATGAATAAATCCTATGGACATCAGTGGAAATATTTGTGAGGGATTGTTCATGTAAATAAAGGTTACAGATTTGCATCCTTATTTTTTAAGGGGCTTGAGTCTTAGTGTTACACTAGCAACCACTCACTAGAGCTGATGACACACGTCTCTGCCCCAGGGCACTGACAGAGGCAACAGCAGATGACAGCTGTGTGATGTTCCCAACTGCAATGATGGTGGGTGCTTATTGTCCTAATCCCCTAGATTATGGGTATAGTGCTCACCCTACCTCTGACAGGCTCCACAAGGGCAAATGCGGCAACTCAAGTTCAGTTGGGACTAATTAACTCACTGAGTAACTGGGAGGCAGTTAATTAAGCAGGGAAGCACCCGCATGAGGAACAGCCCCCAGACAGACAAAGCTCCCAAAGGGAGGGTTCTCAGGCGGGACCTGGTGAGGGGGCTCACGAGAAAGGGAAACCAAGGAAGAATGTTCCTGGGTCTGAAAGGGAGGTGCTATGAGTGACAAATCAGCAAAACTTCACCCCATGGAAGGACTTCACCAGAAAGCAGCAGAAGTCCCAGATCAGAGGAATTATATGCTGTTCTGATGAAGGGTCGTCATGATTTGACTTCTGTGGGGACCTTGATCCAAGAGGAGAGACCCTTCTCCTGTTGGTGACAAAAGACCCTGTCTTCAGAAGAAGGTTCTGAGTCAATAGAGCCTTATTAGTATGGGGCCTAGATATAAGTGGGATTGATGAACTACGATTAACTCAGCCCTCTCCCCATCCTGCTGGGGTGGAGGCCTATCTACATTATGTTCCACCTGTTCAATATACATAAGCCTCACTGAACTTATTGAAAGCCCTTTATGAGAAACTGAGGCAGAGACTAATGGTGATGCTGCACAGGACTGCCAAATGGCACTTCAAGGAGAGGGTCCCTGCCACAAAGACCTTTAAGGAGTAGCAGGCTGCCATCTGCCAAAATTGCTATAGACAATAGCAGGTCCCCAGTCCTTCTGTACAGGAGACGACATGGAGTACAATGTTGGCACTTAACAAAGACAACATAAGGTAGGTGTGATGGGGTGTCATGTGAAGGTGTGTGAGGGAAAGGCTTGGTGGGCTGGTTGGTTTGTGTGATGAAACAGGGACACAAGATCTGATGGGGACCTCACTAGGTCCAGAAAGCTTGGATAAGTATCCAAACATTTGTTTAACAATATCTGCTCCCACTGAAGTCAAAACAGCATTCTGCTTCACACTTGCAGAGATTCTTCAGACATGAGGATTTCCCAGTAGTAATCTCTGACCTCTTTAGGTTTACTTTGCACCACATAGAGAGAATTTGGCCCACAGACCAAACCATCAGTTTGGGAAACACGGGGAGGAAACTTGGTGTTGTGGGAATATTGATAGCATCTAGGCTAAGCACTTCTGGAACTCTAACCTGTTTTTAATTTGAACAGACTACTGTCAATTGAAGAGAAGCAAATTGTCACACACACACCTACCTGCCTTGTGCTGGCAGCAATGGAGGTATATGGATAACTGTGGAAACCAAATGATCTGGAAAGAGAGAATAAAATGGATTCTTTTAATTCTTGGTGCACCATACAAGCAAAATTGTTCACTAAAATCCAATCATGTACACCTGTGCAACTCCAGAGATGTCTGGGTGTCACAGGCTTTACTGAGGGTATAATTTAAAGACAATGGGCTTATACAGGTATAACTGAGGGTCTGTGTTGATCTGTGCAACCCCCTAATACTAGTGACAAAGTTCAAGAAGATGAGGCTTGACTTTCAGCTCCCAGACTGAGTTGGCAGGATTAACAGTTTATAAAAAACAATCTTGTCAACCTGGCCCATTTCAGATGAAAATCACCGAGAGGCAAGAGGCCAAATTCTTCTCTCAGTTGCCTTGATTTAAACCTGGAATAATTCATTTGAAATCAATAAAGTTATTCTAGATACACTTGTGTAACTAAGGGCAGAATTTGACACAATGAAAATGGAATCCCAGAATGCCATATTTGAAGAGTGACTTTTCAGTATAAAGCTGGTACCTGAATTAGTATTTTTAAACACATTCAGGAGTATCTATTACAATCTGTGGTATGGCTCTGTTAAGGTTGGGGTTTGTTTATTTAGTTATTGCTTCCCGCGATAATAATTTGAGAAACGGGGCAGGCAAATCGAATATTATTTTAATTTGGGATTCACAACGGAACAGGGGCAAACTGTGGCTACTTCACCAGAAGTGACTGCATGGAATATGTTAACTGCCCATCCTAAAATATGAACCCATTGTAGTTTCAGTGCAGTATATGATTGTTATGAGTGTACAGAACTGGTCAGGTTCAATAATACTTTGGCTATTTGTTCATGTAGTGGGAAGGGAATGGGATCCTGTTTGGGGACGGTGTCTGTTATGATAGGCAGCACCAGACACCACAATTACACTCAGTCTTTCTTGTTCTTTTTCATAGCATATGAACAAATTTTTAGTCTTGGAAGAAATGTATATAATGATGATAGTTTTTGCTTATGCAAGGTTTTGGGTAGAGGGAGCTGTGTAAATGGCAGGAGAGTTTGCTCCTTGCCTTGGGCTCTGAGGCAGTGTTTCTCCCTGGTCATTGGTGCTGGGCTGAGATTCCTGAAAGAAATAATAGTTTGTATGCTGTTTGACCATGTCATTTCAGTACTCTGTATGTGTGTGTGTGTGTTTGTATAAAAACAAATTGTACTTAAAATATAGCCAAACTTCACATCACTAATTTCTTCTCCACTGGTAAGCTGACCTGCTAAGCATGATATCTGCTACTGCTTGGCAGAGAGGCGCCGCTGGTTTGGTTTCAGAAATGGGGAAACAGGTCAATGTGTGGCCTGAGCGATGCAGAAAACATTGCATGAGCTCTCTTTACAAGAGTGAATTCTACTGTAGACTCAGTAGTTGATTCAGTTTGCAGTCCTTCAGTTGAAGGGTAGATCAGATCAGATAATTTTGGTCTGTCATCTAGCTAGCTAGTGCATACTGTGCTCTGCAAGATAGAAGCTGATGGCTAAAGGACTGGGTTATTAAGAAAGCCTCAATTAAGAATTGCCTCTGTTAAGAAGATCTCGGTCAAGGGTGGTCCAAGTCACATACCTCCAGGTCAGGGAGACTTACCAACTGTGCTGAGGAAGTCAAAGGCGCTTCTAAACTCTGCAAACGAAGTAGCTCTGGAATTTATTCTTTCTTTCCTTTTTTTAAAAAGGAAATCTCTACTTTCGATCCAACGGTTGAGAAATCAAGCACTCCAAAGTCAGAAAATCCCACTCTAGCACTTCACGGTAAGCATTCAATACTACAACAGGAGGGGTTTTCCCATCACTTTAGTTAATCCACTTCTCTGAGATGTGGTAGTTAGGTTTATGAAGAACTCCTCTGCTTGTCTAGCACTGTTTACACTGGAGGTTAGGTCAATTTAACTATGTCATGTGGATTTTTCACACCCCTGAGCGCTGCAGCTGGGGTGACCTAGCTTTTCAGTGTAGACCAGCCCTCAGGCACATTGTACATGCAGAGTATTTTTTATTTCTGTTTTCCTTGTTAATTTAAAATCTTATGGCCCAATGAACTGAGCATGAATTGTGACAATGGCCTGAAAGTATGGATTGTTTGTTCTTAGTCTGTACCATAAATACACACAATGTAGGTGAGTATTTTGGAGCAATCTTATCTACTGAGCTCCTGTTTTATCACTCCTAATACTGCATCAGTGCTAATTTTTACATTTAGGCATTGATCTTGCAAACACGTAAAATATCCATGAATAACTTTATATCCACAAGTCTGTATTTTGTATATTAACACATAACTTATGCTTACAAAGATAATAGCATAACTCAATATTTACAAAACACAGTTCTGTGAAAACTTGTTCTTTGTTAAAATTGACAAAAATGAAAAAAGGCCTTCCCAATGGCTCCAACTTGCCGAATCTTATACATTTTTTAAGTCCTTCCCTACAAGGAACATATCTGTTGATGGTATTTACTGAATTCACACTAACTGGGCATGAGCTATGACAATATCTTAGAAGTATGGACTTGGAAAATAAAGTAGCATGTTTGGTGCTTTATTATTATTTATTCACATTATAGCTGTGCCTAGAATCCCTATCTGAAATCGAAGCCCCATTATATTAGCTGCTGTACAAAACTGAAATAAGCATGAATCCCTGCCCCCAAGTGTTGACAATCTAAGGTACTGATTGAGCAAGGCACTTAAGCACATGCTCATGTGTTTAAAGTTAAGCATGTACTTAAATACTTTGCTGAATCAGAGCCCAACTAGACAAGGCAAGGAATATTATCCCCCTTTTTACAGATGAGGAAACTAAGGCACAGAGTTTTATTTATATGGACTTGGCTAAGCTCTCTCAGGAAGGCTGGTGGAACTGAAGCCAGATCTTCAGAGTTCTAGTCCCACACCTTAATCAAAAGGCCATCCTTTGTCATTGGGCACCCTTCTTCTCTCTAAAGGCAACTCCAAAAATGGAGACACAAGTAGGTAAAAAAAGTGTCAATCAATAAAATTGACACAGGTTGCAATATTAGAGTGTGACCCAGGGACCTCTTGGTGCCACCTGGCAGAGGACACAGGGGGTACATAGGGTTTTACAGGGATCCCCAGGGTCTGATATATATACATAATAGTTCACCAAAGGGTGGCATGCGAGATTGCTACTAAGAGCCACTATGGTCATAATCGTTTCAAAATGTATGAATGGATAATATTTAAGGAGTTATAGATCTATCCTGAAAATAATGTTCTTGTGGTCTTGAGTTAAGGCAGGTCACCAGGAGGTGATGTATCTCTTGCCTGAAAGGGATAGTTTCTAAAGTAACACACACCTAGCTCCATGTCTGGTCACTTGTGTCTTGTATGCCTATTTGCATACTGGGTCAGGTGCTAATTAAGAAATTGCAAAATCTACTAAAGATGAAATCTGCAGGAAGAAACAAATAGCAGGGCAGTGTCCAGTTTATGAATAAAAACTAAGGATTTGTCAAAAAAAAATCGTGTCAAACCAACCTGGTAGCTTTCTTTGACAGAGTAACAAGCCTTGTGGATGGGGGGAAGTGGTAGATGTGGTATATCTTGACTTTAGTAAAGCTTTTGATACTGTCTTGCATGACCTTCTCATAAACAAACTAAAGAAATGCAACCTAGATGCAGCTACTATAAGGTGGGGGCAAAACTGGTTGGAAAACCATTCCCAGAGACTAGTTATCAGTGGTTCACAGTCAAGCTGGAAGGGCATAATGAGTGGGGTCCCGCAGGGATCAGTTCTGGGTCTGGTTCTGTCCAATATCTTCATCAATGATTTAGATAATGGCATAAAGAGTACACTTATAAAGTTTGTGGATGATACCAAGCTGGGAGGGGTTGCACGTACTTTGGAGGATAGGATTAAAATTCAAAATGATCTGGAGAAATGGTCTGAAGTAAATAGGATGAAATTCAATAAGGACAAATGCAAAGTACTCCTTTAGAAAGGAACCCTTATCCCAGAAACCCTGAGACGGAGAAGAGATTGGATCCTCTGGCTCCAATAGAAGATGTAAATTACACTGGGGAACCCCAGGGGCAGCATGCTCTGGAGAAGGAGGTGCAATAAGGCAGCAGAGCTCTTCTGTTTTTCCACCCATTCACCCCATTAGCAGCTGTTAGAATCTTGCATGAAGCTACTGACGTTCTGTTGCCTCATGGTGACGCTGCTGAGCTTCACTAGGTTGTGTGAGAGAAAAGGAATAGTTAGTTTATGCAGTCATTTTAGTCCTGGCCTTGCTGGCCCATAGATTCTCCCCTCAGGTACAAGGGTCTTCCCAGCTGTCCTTCAGGAAACTGGGGGGTATCCTCAAAAGCTTCTCCCTCCTTGGCACAGGAAACCTGCAACTCCCCTTGTTGGGTTGTACTTGGTCCCTCAGGCTAGCTGTGACTATCAACCAGCTTCCCCTTCAGCTGCTCCATGCCTCCAATTAGTCCCCAGGCTCAACAGGCAGCCTTTTCCCACTAGTCTCTTAGTTCTTCCTCTTCTTATTATGTTTTATGGGGAAGTAGACTCATCTACTGACTCTGTAACCATTACCTACTATATTCCTTGTGCATTCATGCCACTAACTCTCACCCTCCTCAACAGCCTTCAAGGCATAGCAGAGCTTTCTTAATATTACCCCACTTTCCCCATACTCGCACTAAACCCTTCATAGTATCATCTTTAAGTGTCTACATCAGGGTGGGCAAACTTTTTGGCCTGAGGGCCACATCGGGTAATAGAAATTGTATGGCAGGCCATGTAAGGCATGCTCACAAAATTGGGGTTGGGGTGCAGAAGCGGGGAGGGCTCTGGTTGGGGGTGCGGGCTCTGGGGTGAGGCTGGGGATGAAGAGTTGAGGGTGTAGGATGGTGCTCTGGACTGGGACTGAGGGGTTTGGAGGGCGGGGTTTATCAGGGCTGGGGCAGGGGTGCAGGAAGGGGTGCAGGTTCTGGTTGGGGGTGCGGGCTCTGGGGTGAGGTTGGGAATGAGAGATTTGGGATGCAGGAGGGTGCTCCAGGCTGCGATCGAGGGGTTTGGAGAGTGGGAGAGGGATCAGGGCTCGGACAGGGGGTTGGGGCATGGGGAGAGATTCAGGGGTGCAGGCTTCAAGCGGCGCTTACCTCAAGCATCTCCCGGAAGCAGTGGCATGTCCTTTCTCTGGCTCCTATGCAGAGGTGCAGCCAGGTGGCTCTGCACACTGCCCCATCTGCAGGCACTGCCCCTGCAGCTCCCATTGGAGCCCCGGAGGGGGCCATTGGAGCACGTAGGAGCTGGAGCGGGACCAACCTGCAGTTTGCGGGAGCTGCGTGGTGTGGCCCCCGACCCTGTGCCCCAGCTGGAGTGCCGGAGTGGGATTGAGCCATGTGGTGCGCGCCCCCCACTCAGCGCCCTGGCTGGCGTGCCAGAGCAGGGCCGTGCAGCGTGGGGCGCCCCCGCCCAACCCAGCGACCCGGCTAGAGCACCAGAGCAGAGCTGTGCGGCGTGGTGCGCCCCCGCCCAACCCAGTGCCCTGGCTGGAGCACCAGAGCAGGGCAAGCTCCAGCCCCACTCCCTAGTGGTAGCTCAGAGGCCATCTTAAAACAGTTTGTGGGCCAGATCTGGCCCATGGGCTGTAGTTTGCCCGCCCCTTGTCTACATTCTTCATAAAGAGGCTTTCTTTCTGGGGAACACTCCCTGCATTCCCATATCAGGTGATCAACTGTTTCTTTAACCTTACATATGTTACATCACCCATCTTTGTGTCTATTCCATAAATGTAAATTATTATTCAAACCACAGCGACCAGTTAACAGTCTAAATATGAGGACATCACTGATCCTTTCATAACTTTGCACTAGCGAATTATGGTCTACGCTGGGGCCTACTTCATAGAATCTTTCTCTTTTTCCTTGGTCCTCAATTCTCACCATTCCTTTTTAAACTAAACTTTTCATTTCCTGCTTATTTAAAGGAATCTTTACATCAATGTCTCCATGTTTTAAATATTTTTTTGCTTCTTTATGTGCCGTTTCACTGCCAGGTATCCCTGTGTGTGCTGGAATCCATGCTAGTGCTATGTTCACACCTGACAGTACTAACTCTGGTGTCAAAAACAATATTTCATGTATTAGGTCACTCTTGCTTCTGAGGTATCCCTTTGAATTGTCAGTATAGCTGATAATGAATCTGAAAAGAGAACAGCTGTGGTAGGCCCGAAGTCCATATCCAGTTTAATGCTAGCATTATTCCCACAAAATCATCTGTCATTGGGTATATCTACACAGCAACTAGACACCCACGGTTGGCCTGTGCCAGCACACTTGGGCTTGTGGGGCTTGGGCTGCAGGGCTGTTTCACTGCTGTGTAGACTCATTACCCATAATGGCTATAAAATTAGATGTTCTTTTAGATTTCTCAATTCCAATCTTAGGGATGCAAAAGGATGCTTCCACTCTATGGCCTGGTCTACACTGGGGGGGAAGGGGTGTCAATGTAAGATACGCAACTTCAGCTACGGGAATAGCGTAGCTGAAGTCGACGTATCTTATTTCAACTTACCTCCCATCCTCATGGCACGGGATCGACGGCCGCAGCTCCCCCGTCAACTTGGCTACCGCTGCTCGCCCTGGTGGAATTCCGGAGTCGACGGGAGCGCGTTCGGGGATCAATATATCGCTACCCGCTGATCCTATTTTTTCATCTTTAGATCCATTGGCGTACATTTGGCAATGGTGACTCCATTTATCATAAACTCAAACTTTATCTGTCTCTTTCATCTCCTTTATTTTATTATATGATTCTAAATCAACAGCCAGAGAGATGGTTTCCAGGTATAATGTACTGTTCCATAACTATAGATTTTAATATCTTCTAGTCTTTTCTTTTTTCATCTAACTATTTTCTCACATTTTAACCCTATGAGCATGAGCGAGTTTATTGTGTCGGGCTACATTTCATCCACTTAGTTCCCAACATTCTTGATATATTTGTCCAGTATTCTTATTTGTCTGTTTCCCTTGACTTTAGCCCAAAATGTCAGTTCTAACACTTTCATCTTTATATTTTGAGGGAAGAGGCAGAATGTATGCATTCCTCTTTTTCCACCTCATTCCCCAATGGTTGGGTGAGAGGGGTGCCTTGCCCTATCCCTCTGTAAGTCTCCGGCCCCCAGGCCCTTAAAGAAACAGCAACTGATTTCTCCTGAACACTAATTCCCAGGACTGCTTCCTCTCCACTAATACCTCTTATTTCCTAGGCCTTTGCATACATCAAAACCTCCCCGAATCTGAAAGGGTTATGCCACCTGAGTAGGGTGGGCTGATGGCTAGGCACCACTACCTTTATGGGGCAGATTACTTCATCACACTGAAACTTAATAATTTTTCTGTTGAATACCCATTCTGTTCTGTTTAATTATACACTCTTAGTAGATTGTACTCCAGTTGTTATTCTGTGATATTTTAAATAATTCCCCAAAGTAATGATCCTTTATTCCCCAGTTCTTTTCTCCATTAATGAACCATGACTCTCAGAAAGCAATCATTTGTCAGGTATTAAGCATTAACAAATGCTATATTTTTGCATATATGTGGAATTAATCCCACAAAATGATTTTACCTCGGAATTTGTTTTGTTCAGCCATGTCACGGTCCTTCATCTTTTGCTTTACTGTACTCAGGGCTGGTTCTAGGGGTGGGCAAGCAGGGCAGTTGCCCACGGCACCAACTTCCAGGGGATAGTGAACCGCTCTGCTTTTTTCCTCTCTCTTGCTCAGCTGCTCAGGGAGCTGGGGCACCAAAAACATTTTCTGTCCTGGCCTGCAAAACATCTTGGGCTGCTTCTGACTGTACCTCAATGGTTTTTAAGAACACAAGAATGGCCATACTAGGTCAGACCAAAGGTCCATCCAGCCCAGTATCTTGTCTGCTGACAGTGGCCAATGCCAGGTGCCCCAGAGGGAGTGAACCTAACAGGTAATGATCAAGTGATCTCTCTCCTGCCATCCATTTGTTTGGATTGTTACTTATTACCTCTTCATGGCTCAGCTAGGTACATGCTCTGCATGGTGGTGTGCTCTATAGTAATCTCAAACACAACTGTTTATCAGTGCACTGGGTGACATTTTCAAGTCAATAAACAACACCAACAATACATTGTACTTGGATAGCACCTTATATCAAGCAGCTCAAAGCAGTTTATAAACACTCGTGAATTGTATTCTCACAACACTACAATAATGTAGAGAGGCATTATTATCCCTGTGTTACAGATAGAAAAACTGAGACACAGAATGATTCAGTATCACAGGGCTCTTGCCAGAGCCTGTAGGTACCTAGGATTGGCTGGGAGCTCTGCCAGATTTCCTGGAAGCTTAGTTTCTGTAAAAACAAGTGTGAAAGCTTAGAAAGGTTTTATTGTTCTTTAAATGTTTTTATTAAACAATGTGAATGTTGGGTGTTTATATCTTTATTGTCACAATTTGCATTTACAATGTAATGCGTGAGGGTGATTGGAGTCGCATGAGCTGCATGTGACTGTAAGAGAATGGCTTAGTTTAGAAAAATTGTTTGCTGCGCATAAGAAAGCAAGGAATTTATTATGCCATATCTAAAGTGAGGGTCTTGGTAATAATAGCTGCCTGGCATTAGCTTTAATTGATGTGACAGATGCTTTTGGTATTTCCTAGTTTTTTTCCGTTAGGAGAATATATGCATATTTCTCATTTTACCCATCTCCACCAGTCTGAGCTCAAATTCCAACCCCTATAACTCAATGCGAGTTTCTTGGAGTAATCTGCAAATGAGAATACCGTCACTACTTTAAATGAAAGGACTCCATTTAACAATTCGATTGCTTCACCCTCAAAACAATGGTATTTTCCAGATTTTCAGACAGATGAATGTTTAGGAGAATACAGTGATTTTCCAGAGTTGCTGAGCACTTGCAGCTCCCACTGACTTCAACAGGAATTGTGGGTATTCAGTACCTCTGAAAATTCAGGCCCACGGAAAATGTGCATAATTCAGCTCATATCAAGGCAGCTTCTGGGGCTCGGCTCATAATTTACATCTGTCTAGCATTTACATTTTTGTAATCTAATTACAACAACAGATGACAGGTATTTGCTATCAGAGAGAGCATGTGGTGACACAAAGCTCAATCTAATGGACTGTGTAGTTGTACAAATTCACTGGCAATTTCACTTCAGAAGACTTTGTGAAAATGTTTTCTGACTTGGGTTAACGCCCTCTGTATATTAATTTGAGATTTGTGACAAACAAACCGAAAACTCAGTGCAAACACTCAGCTGACACCAATTGGCGTTGCCTTGTGTCAGGTCTCAAAACCATGTATTAACTTAGGTTTACCTAAAACTCAAGCTCACCTAAGGGTTTCTAATGGGGAATAGGGTGACCAGACAGCAAATGTGAAAAATTGGGACAGGGGGTGGGGGGTAATAGGAGCCTATATAAGAAAAAGTCCCCCAAATCAGGACTGTCCCTATAAAATCGGGACATCCACTCACCCTAATGGGGAGTCAGTAGATTTGGATTCTATTCCCAGCACTCTATTCCTTTAAGGAATTTCTTACCCATCTTCCTGTAAGAGAACACAATCTGGTACAAAATTCACCTACCTTTGTGCCTGCTCTGATACACTGAACAAGTGCATTACTCCACTAACAATCCCATTGAAATCAGTGGGGACCACGCACATGCTAATCAACATGAATAAGGATTTCAGGATCTGGCCCTAACAGAATAGAGATGTAGTAAAGATTAATTAATTAGAACCTGACTGTACAACTCTTACTCACCCTGAGGAACATTTACTTGCACAAGTAGTCCCATCAACTTCAGTGAGACTGTTTGTGCAAGTTCTCCACAAGAGAAGTAATGGTTGTACAATGGTTATACAATCTGGCCTTAATATGTGTAGAGTTCTTAAAGATCTTCTAGAGTGCCTTCCATCTGATGTGCAAAGGTTATGTGTACAGCAGAATGTTATGATTTTCATTTTGCTTGGTGCTTGCAAACAAATGCTTACTACAGGACAGGTCGGAAAAGGAACTAACAAGCCATTTGTGAATGTGAATTTCCTCTTTCATCAAGCTAGAGAAAAGCCCAGTACATGCTTACTTGTTTTATTTGGGTGACTGTCTTAGTGTTCCTGTGCTACATGGGAAAAAGCTAAGATTTCAAATGAATGCAGATGGTGGAATTTTCCTTTCTAAACAAGCCACACCAAACATTTATGGGTTTTACATGCTTACATTTTAACTTTTGCTGATGAAGTGTATCCACTGTGCTGTACCGAGAGGAGCTCAGTACAAGTAGATGGCTTAAAGTTAGCAGTGTTTGGGTACAGTATTTGCATAATTTTCTCAAGTGCCAGTGTCTCCACACTGTCTGCTCAAGTAGCTTTTAGAGACCACTTGATAGTATAGTGAGGCCCAGTGTTAGTTGTCCAAAAGGTATTACTTATGTTTGAACGCGAACCTCAATGGCTCTATTTTTTTATTTATTCATTCTCAGTGAATTATTTTTACTTTCATCTCCAGACTGATTGATGTGGCATGTGCCTGGTGAGGATGGAGAGACTTGAAATTTCTGGGAAGTTGTGCTTTCTGGATCATTTTCTGAACAAGGGAACCAACAAAGGCTGGTAAATGAATAGCTGCTACTTTATATTTCAGTACACACAAGGGGCGAGCAACTAGGTGTTTAGTACTTTGTGTGCCTAAAAGGGAATTTCTGGGAGTAAGTATTATAAGGTGCTGGGATGATAAACAGTATGTGACTGGGAGCCAGATCCAACCAGCTTATACACCAGGTAGCTCTATTCAGTTCTCTGCTCAGGCAAAATAAAGCAATCACATTGCGCAATGTATACAAAAAGCAATATAGCTGGGAAAGCTGTTACCATGGCAGCAAGAGATGAGAAATCATGGATGTTACTGAGTGCACAATTGCAGGCCTCCGATTCTAACTCTGTGAGCCAGGGGGCCATTACAACAGCAGTTCCTGTGAACATGGCCTATCAGTCCTTACTCTCTCTGGGAGAGAGGGCCATGACCCTCACTGCTGTCCACTGCAAGGCCAGCAGTGAGGCTCATGCATCAGCCAGAGCAAGCTGCATTTTCTTCAGGGTGGTGGGGTGCTCACTAAGCAGACTTGGGCACAATGAGTAGTAGGTCTGTACACTGCTCTCTACATCTGTGTCTGTGCAAATGGCACTGCTGAGCCTTCTGTGTTGTGAATTGTACGTTTGAGTCTATTTTCCTACCCTCTACAGATAATTATTCTGCATTTGGGCGCTCCAGTTGGCAGATACACTAGGCATATAAAAGAGGTGTTTGTGTATGCTGTAGATGCCAATCTGAAGGTTGAAATGAGGGAGTGGATATTTTATAATAATTAATACACTCAGCACTTACTTTATGTTTCCACCTGTAGAACTCAAAGCACTTTACAAAAGTTCACAGAAGTGGAAACTTTTTACATACAGAGAAACTGAGGCCAAGTGACTTGCCCGAAGTTATAAAGCAAGTTAATTTCACATCTGGGAACAGACCTCAGGTCTTCCAGTCAAGCTCCTTCTGTTTGAAAACTAGCCTCTGCAATACACATTTGTGTTAACTATAGGTAATAAGAGAGGAATCAGTTGTAAAGTTTGGTTCTGGATCTGCACCTTTTCAAAAGTTGGGGAGTGGGGCTGAGTAGTGTCTTGGTGTTGGCCCATTTCTATCAGCAAGATACATATAAACTATCAGGAAAAAGAAAGTATTCTTACAACCTCTTCTCCATTGCCAGTAGTATTGATAGGCCAGATTCCTTGCAGCATTTTGTTTTGGAAAGCAGCAGACGAGGGAGGGCCCATCACAGAGTTGGTTGTAGCTCCCTAATTTTCTGTCCTGCCTAAGAGCTGCTCCTACCTGCATCAGCAGGCAACTGCCTAGAGGGACTCTCTGCCAGCTGAGGATAGTTAGAGTGCAGTGTACTCTTGCTACACTTCCTCCTTTTACCTTCTATGAGGGATTGCAGATTCTCCTGCCTTGTGTTGCGAAACAACGCAATGAGGGTAGAATGGGGACAGAAAACCTGTCCTAGGGTCTCCTATATCATTTAAATGTATGTAGATTTCCTGTTGATCTGTGATTTTCCACCCGTTGTATAAAGGGCTCTATATTAAACGAAAGTCTTTTTTGACAAAGTCTCTGAATAAGAATAATGCTTTATTTATAATGGTTTGAACTGAATTCCTTCTGAATATTTTCTCTCTTTACTCTAAAGTGAGTAAATCTGTTTTCCAGTGACTAGCAGCCTGATCTTTCTCCATGGCAAAACTCCCACTGACATCAGTGGAGCTGGATCTACCATGACGAAGTAACATACCCTTCTGGAATCTGGGCATTTGATTTTGGACTCCTCTCCTTAGAGGAAGCTGGACCAACAGTCCTTTTGCATGCAGAATATCCATTAACTTTGGGCTAGCTTCACAAAGAAACTTATGTCTAACTTATGGTGCCTAGAAAATCACTGGGATTCACAATGCCTGAGTTAGACACCTAGGCTCCCTGTACTATGATTGGGGAGAGATAAGACCGCATATTAGGCAGCTCCTTACCTAAGCTAGCCAATGGGAGATGCCAAGGGGCCTGTCCTAAACCCTGTCCCTCCCAGGAAGTTTGATTCCACTCTCAGCTTGGGATTTTCAGCTGCAAACCCTCTCTTAGTGTTAAGTGCCTATGCCATTTTAGCAGGAGGAGGAACAACTTCAACAGGAGAGATTGAGGGAACACCACACCAAATATCCCATAGACCAGTCGTTAGGGCACTCACCTGAGAGGTGGTTGGTCCTTTTTCAAATGCTTTTAAATGTAGAGGGGACTTAAACTGAGGTGGGGGAGGGGGCTCTCGTACGTGAGTGCGCTAATCACTGGGCTAAAAGTTATAAGGGAGATTCCCCCAGCTGCCTTGAATATGCTCATCTATAGGGACCTGATCCAGCAGGCTCTAAGCACACTTACCTGATTGGACCCCACAGAAGAGGTAGGTGGAGGTATATATATTTTCTCCGGTTCATGCATTATACTGGAATATAGGTGTCTAGATGCCTGGCATAGGGCTGCAGCATGCAGAGACAAAAACATACGCACCTTAGGAACTGTTACGTTAGACACCAAATGAGTTTAAGCACCTATGGGGTTTGGTGGCAGCTGAGCGGGTGGTTTTGTGAATCCCAGTGGGGCCTGATTCTGGGATTTAGATGCCTAAAGTGGCAATTAGGCAACTAAGCCCTCTTGTAAATCTAGCCCCTGGTGGGGGTTCCATCCACAGACCTTTCGTAGGTGGCATTGCCATGGATGGTAATGAGTAGGCCCTACCAAATTCCCGGTCCATTTTGGTCAATGTCATGTTTTCAGATGTTTACATTTGAAATTTCACAGTGTTGTAACCATGGGGTTCCTGACCCAAAAGGGGACAATGGGGGATCACAAAGCTGTTTTAGAGGGGTTGCAGGATTGCCACCCTTACAGCCACCTTCCTGCAGCCAGAGGTAGGTTTGAACTCCCTCCAAGAGCATCCGTGCAGGGGAAGAGGAAGTCCCGTCTCTCCCCAGCCTGACTAGGACTAGCACAAATGCAAGATTATGTAACAGGGTGGCTTGCCCTTGGTCTGGAGAGTCTGGGCCTAACCCAACTCCAATTACAGAATGAGCCCCAACTGTGAGAATCAGGTAATTCCTGTATAAAAAGGAGCCAGGTTTAAGGGCTGTCAAGGCTCAGTTCAGGGAAGAGACTGTGAGAAGGCTCCTGCAGGGCCTTGTGTTAGAAGAAGAGTCAAAGTAGGGAGGGAAGTTCTCCAGGCTGGGAGAGATCCTGACCAAGCAGGGAGAGTGAGGAAAGCTCTCTAGGTGAGGTGCCCTGACTAAACAGGGAAGAGACAGGGAGACCCCAAGGGTAAGCAAGAAGCCTTGAAATAGGGAGTTTCCCAGGGAAAACTGCAGCATGGGTGAAGAGGATGGCAAGAGACCTAATTGTTTGGTACAGGGCCCTGGGCTGGAACCCAGAATTGAGGGTGGGAGAGGGTTCCCCTAGGGGGCTACAGGCTGAACCAAGGACTGACTGAGGAAGGGACCCAGAGATGGTGGAAGGATTTATTTTGTGTTAGACATGTTGGGGATTTTTAGTTGGAAAACTAGGACCCTGGAAGGAGTGGACTAAAGACTTACCTAGCCAAAGGACTGAGTCACCAGATGGTATTGGCTGAGAAACCACCACAGGGCTAGTTAGGTTGCCAAATGTCTAATCGCACAAACCCAAATACCCTTGCCTCACCCCTGCCCCACCCCTTCTCTGAGGCCACACCTCTGCCCTGCCCTTCTGAGGCCCCGCCCCTGCTCTCTCCATCCCCCCTCCCTCCCTCCCTTTCACCAGGCTGGGGTAGGGGGTTGGGGTGTAAGAGGGGGTGCAGGCTCTGAGCTGGGTGGTTGAGACTAAGGGGTTTGGAGTGTGGGGGGGCTCTGGGGTATAGGAGGGGGTTTAGGATACGGGCTCTGGCAGGGAGTTTGGGTGTGGGAGAGGGCTCAGGGCAGGGACAGAGAGTTGGGGTGCAGGAAGGGGTGAGGGGTATGGGCTCCAGCTGGGCGGTGCTTACCTCGGGCGGCTCCTGGAAGCGACCAGCATGTACGGCTCCTACACTCAGGGGTGGCCAGGTGGCACTGCGCACTGCCCCTGCCTGCAGGCTCTGCCCTCTCAGCTCCCGTTGGCCATGGTTCCCAGCTAATGGGAGCTGCAGAGCCAGCATTCGGGGTGGGAGCAGCACGCAGAGACCCCCTGGCCGCTCCTGCACCTAGCCAGACATGCTGGTCACTTCCCGGGAACCGCGTGGAGCCAGGGCAAGTAGGGAGCCTGCCTTGGCCCAGCTGCACCACCCAACAGACTTTTAGCTGCATATTAAAATCTCCTGGATTGGTTTCGGTAGCCACTAGGCGATCGGTTCCGATTCCGGGAGACTCCTGGCCAATCCGGGAGTGTTGGCAACCCAAGGTGTTAGCCCTGTGAGACAGCTGCTATGCCAACCTTGGCCATGAGGATGCACCTAGTGGTGAGTGGACCCTGTTACAGATTTCAGGACCAATAAGAAATAAATATAAACTTTCCAGATTAACATGTGAGGCTTTTTTCAATGTTAATAAGATATTATAGTGAGTTATCAGGGGAGTAAAATTGCTAAAATGGTGTATCCAAGAGAAGAAATATAAGACAGAGTCTGACAAGGGGGCCTGAGTTGTAAATATTCCCATATGACATTTTTTAAGAAGCCAAAAATGCATTGAAAGCCATTAAAGGCCAATAAACCAATTGCTTTAAAAGCATTTGAGAGAGAAAGATTAAACACTTATCTTGACAAAAGATGGATACTGGACTATAACAATATTACCCACATGGTAGGATTTCAATAAGCATCTGTTCATGGAAGCCATTATTTATAAAGTGTTTTTGCTAATTGAAAGGCTGTTATTACACAGAAGGACACCGCAGGTAAGAAAAAACTTAAGTATTTCCAGTGCCATGGCAATAAAGTCAAAATGCTTGCAAATAAAATTAAATGGTTGAAGGGTCAGTTTAATCCAAATGAATTCTAAGTTAGCAATGATAAATAAACTGTGATTTTTATGACATTGTTTATTTGCCATCATTGAGAATTTATTTTGGAATGATAATATAAATGTGCACAGTTCCAACAGTCCTGGTATTGAAATCATAATTCCTGTTGATAGAGCAAAATCCTGCCAGAAACTTAAATTAAGAGCGAGTCACAATCCATTTGGACTGCCATAAACCCTCATGCAGAGTACAGAAATCATGTTCCAAAAGAACAACCCTGACCCCATCCTGCTTTTTAAAAAAAAACAAACCTGAATCCATTTTGCTCATCCCAGCAGATTGGTAGTTTAAAAGGTAAGGAACATTTCTCACCATGAAAATAACAGTGGTGAACATTTGCAAAGAGAAGTATGTATTCTGCAGTTGTCACTTCTAAGCCTACGCTGTCTTGCCAGAAAGCTGAAATTACTTTTGTGACGTTGGCCGCCTCATAACATAATGTCATACACCATGAAATAGTTTCCATCTGACTTTAATAAATAATATATTGTAATTAATTACCAGCCATTAGATGGCTCTTTACCTCTCTGATGATGTTTGCAAATGTTAAATAAAGAATCCTCACAACAGCCATATGAATTAGGTAAGAAACATCACCCCGTTTTTAAGATGGAGAAGATAAGATACAGAGGGTCACATTCCCTGCCTGTTAAATGGGTGCCATGTCTTCTGGTCAATTCAGGCAAAAGGGGCTAAATGACTTTCCCAAGTCTGAGTTCCTCTCTTCCCAAGCTCAGTGCATCAACAAGGGAGGCACAGCTGACTTTAAATTACCTTTGCACTTCTCCTGAGGATGTTTGGGGGTCAATTTTAGCCCCCTGTAAGTTAGAACAGTCCCAGGCTCTCGACACACCCTCCCCACCTGCTGGGATAAGCAAACTGTTTATATTTCTCCAGATTGATCACTAGGGTGGCAGTGCTAGGAGACTAGCTCACCCCATTCACCCTGATGAGCTCCTCACTAACAGGGAATAGCTCAGCAGGGAGTTGGGTTTCCATAATGAGCCCCAGAGCAGTACAGTGGCTCAGCAGCTTCCCCTGCCAGTCTTTACTCACACTCCTGCTCTCCTCTCATGGGTATAGAGGTGCTGACAGATCGTCGGACATGAGCTGCCTGTCATGGAAAGGGGCAGTGCTATCTCTTTGAGCCACTGAGAACCAAGCTGGGTAGGACGGAGCAGATGGAGGCAGTTACAAGACTGAGTGGAAGCAGAGAGGAGAGCAGGTGGCGGTTGGGATAAGCTTCTGCAGCAGTAACCGGTGTGAGATTGTATGTTCTATTTCTTTAAATCATGACATGGTAGGAAGCCAGATGGGAGAGACTGGAAAAGGTTTTAGGAAGAAACTTTCCAGGGAAGCAGACGAGCTTTATGGCTAATACTGCTTCCTTTACACTGATGAAATTCCTTGTTCAATATTAGAAGATAGCAACTCAGAGGGAGGAGTCGGGAGATGTTAGTAAAGAGACACAGGAGAGTGGAGAAAGGGCTGGGTGGGGGTGCAAAAGATGGGGAATGAAAATAAGGGGAGCAAGCAAATGAGGAGCAAGCAAGAGGACTGAACCCTTACTTGGCACGGGGAGAGTGGTGGTAAGTGCCCAGAAGCAAGGGAAGGGAATAAAACAACAAGGAGATAAAGAGTACTGGGGAGAGAGTAAAAGGCAGGGATTATGAGCTAGGGCAGGAAAAACGTTTTGGAGAAATAATGTCACTGAAAAAGGACTAAAGGCAGGAGAGGCAACATGAAAGGGAAATCTAGTGAAATGAAAAAACAAACCTGGATGACACACCACATGTTTTGGTTTCTTACTTTTGTGTCTCACTTTGAGTTGTTACCTCAGAGACAGAAGTACTGCCTTATTAAGAAATATCTGACAAACATAATAAGCAACACTACACAGACTCTTACACAGAGCTACTTAAAGGCCAGTCTTAAAATAAAGGCATTTGATAACATTTCTCATTGGTGTTACTTGTCAGGGCTGCTGACACCATTAACCGTCATTTCACTGTGGACTAGATCAGAATAATGGGTATATTGTTAGGGTCAGATCTTCAGCTGGTGTTAATCTGTGTAGCTCCATTGATTATGGTGGAGCTATGCTGATTTACACCAGCTCAGAATCTGGCTCTAGAACCTGCTGTAACATCCAGATTTAAAATGTCCTCAGTTGTCATCCACGTTCACAGTGGATAGAAATTAGAAAGAAAACTCAACAAAAATTCAGGATTCTGCTGCCAAATTCTCTCCTATTTTTCCACTGTGGTGCTTAGCTGGGCAAGCCTGTGCCTCCTAGAACCTAGTGGACATCAGTTTCCCAGTGGCCTCTTTCCCTGGCAGATGTGTGGGAGCCAGTGTGATTAATACAGCAACTAAGAAATTTCTGTCTATAAATTGTGTAATACATTAGGGGGTGGGTGGGATCCTTAATTTTGCATGTTTGCTTCAGTGATACAAGGGTGAGTGGGTCTTGAAAATCACCAAAAAAGTGTTACATAATTTATGGACTACCCCATATGGAGGTGAACTGTTCTGCCCTCCAGGACAGCCACAGACAGGTTTTGGGAAGGGGGCTGTGCTCCTGACACTGGAGCAAGCAGGAAGCATGTAGTTGGCTAATCTCCACTCTCTCCCTCCCTCATCCTCTGCTCTGCTGGTGTCTTTGTGTATAAAGGGTACAGAAGGGGTGGATGGGGACTAGTTAGCCACAAGGCATAGTGCAGCGTGCCCACTGCTGCTGTCTGTGGACAGCACTCTTTAATGTGCTAAGAAGGCAACTTATTAAAAAAAATTTAGATGCACATGCCTGTAAACTTTGGTCAGGCCTGTACTAAATGCTTGGGATTCAATCTTAAAATCTAGGATAGTCCCAGTAAAAATGAGACAACTGGCAAGTAGATGGGGGAAGTACAGACTGTTTTGTTGCCTAAGGCCTTGGCTACACTTACCCGCTAGTTCGGCGGCTGGCAATCGAACTTCTGGGTTCGACTTATCGCGTCTAGTCTGGACGTGATAAGTCGAACCCGGAAGTGCTCGCCGTCGACTGCGGTACTCCAGCTCGGCGAGAGGAGTACCGCGGAGTCGACGGGGGAGCCTGCCTGCCGAGTGTGGACCAAGGTAAGTTCGAACTAAGGTACTTCGACTTCAGCTACGTTATTCACGTAGCTGAAGTTGCGTACCTTAGTTCGAATTAGGGGGGTAGTGTAGACCAAGCCTTAGAGTCTGGGTGAGCAGCAGCTGGGATGCATAAGAACATAAGAACGGCCATACTGGGTCAGACCAAAGGTCCATCTAGCCCAGTATCCTGTCTACCAACAGTGGCCAATGCCAGGTGCCCCAGAGGGAGTGAACCTAACCGGTAATGATCAAGTGATCTCTCTCCTGCCATCCCATCTCCACCCTCTGACAAACAGAGGCTATGGTGCCTTTTCCTTTATGGTGCCAAGTTGTTCCAGAGATGGTATCTACCACAAGCTGTTTGGTTCTGCAGGGGAAAAGCCTTTACCTGGAAAACTATATTAAAAGCCACAATTTATACAACACAGTTTTGCCTGGGAAATAAAGCAATGTTTTCACTGACCCTTTTCATGTGTTCTCTCATGTTATTACCTTTCCCTCTTCATAACTCTTTACTTAAATTCCATCTCAGTCTCTTGTCTTGCAGCTGAGGCAGCTGGGCTCTTCTCACGGTCACCAACCATCTCTAGGTTTCCTTTTTCTTTCTTCCCTATATTTTGTTTCACCCTCATTTTCTTCTCCTGTTCAGTGTGTAGTTCACTTCTCTTCTTTCCCATTCCTTTCTTTGTTTCTTCTCTCTTGCTCCCAAAGTTTCTGCTGTTCTCCATTTTCTTCTGATGCCTCTTTAGTCCTGCTATGTCACTCCCATGTCACTCTGTCCCCTCACCTTCTTGGTTTCCTTTTTCTTGGTCTCTTCCCCTCTCTACTAGCTGTGCATTTCTCTTCTTTTCTCTCCTCTCATGAGTCTGTACCTACTTTATTTCTTTTAAACTCCATGCTGCATCCCCTCCAGGCTTATCTATAGTTCCTCTCTTCATTTCTTGGTCTTTGGGATTATTTCTGTAAATTGCTGAGTATTCCTGGGAGGTGCTAAGTGACTTCCAACTTCTGTTGGCTTGAAAGGCACTCGCATCCTCAAATAGCTTGATCTTTTCTCTCTACTTTGCTTTCCAGTGTCTCTTTCTGTCCCTCTATTCTCAGTCCATTTTTCTCTTTACTTCTTTTTTCCTCACAACTCACCCTTCCCTTGATCCCCGAATCTCTTTTCACATTTCCCTCCTGCCTCATTCCTTTGTTCCCCGCTTCTGTCCAGTCTCCATGTTGATTTTCTTTGAGTTTTGCATATCACTAATTCAGACCAAGTCTATTTGATACGACCTTGCAAAGTACATGAGCCAAATCCTCAGCTCGTATAAATTGGAGAAGCTCCAATGCCTGCCGTTGAGTTATGCTAGTTTACATCTGTTTAGGAACTCTCCCTGGGTATGCGTACACTTCTCCTTTCTTGGCTCCTTTGGCCAACCCTCATATCCACAGTGCTCTATAACATTTTCCACACTGTTTCTTTTCTAATGTGTTTTAGCATATTACGTCTTATGGCCCTGATTTTTGCCTTCATTATTTTATCGTCACACTTGTTGCATAGTTGGCTTTAATAAATGCAAAAATAAACACACATCAGCTTCTGGTTGTACATCATTCCAGAATAAATGTGAAAATATAAATGTTTTTTATCTGAACATTTTTAGATAACTGTAAAATGGATGAAAGATACTAAGTAAGGAAATATATAATACCATATTTGGATGTGTATCTAACTACTCCCCTTTTTGATATCCATACCTGGCACCATGAGTATAGTCTTTGAATTTTCATTCACCCAAAACAAAAAAAATAATCCTTCCATTTGGTAGACAGTTGATTGTAACACAGATCTGCTTTTATGTCTCTTTCCTTCCATCTCACACTCAGTATAGTTGCTGCTGACTTAGATGGTCTATGAAAACTCCTTCCTGATCATACAGAAATATTGCTTCCTATCAGTGAATTGAGCTGCTTTCTTTTTTTGCTCCCAGAAAACATGCTTGGCATCTTTTTTTAAACTGTGCTTCAAGATTGACAAGCGATGTGTCGTATTCATTCCTGGTGTAACTCCATAGACTCTGAGGGTAGCAGCAAAGCAACAACTTAACTGAAGTTGCACCAGGGATGAATTTAGCCCAGCATGTTTACCAAAGCTAGAATAGCTATAGCCATCTCTTGGAACCTCTCTCAGCCATCCACAATACAGATATTATTGAAGGAGCAAGATATGACTATAATTGTGGAAGAGGCAACATTTTAAAAACTCCTTGATGATCTAGCAGCATGGCAAAAGTAGAACTGTCCAAAAGAAGTTTTAGAATTTAGTGGCCTCAATTACCTGATGGCCACCTGGGATGTAAGAGAGGCATCCATAAGCTAAAAGGCCTTTTTTCTTAAAAATATGCCATTCTTGATACTTGCTTTTTACTTACTTAGGTACATACACAACTATTACCAACACTGAAAAAGATTTCTGATCTTTGAAATTATGGAGAACTTATAAATGGTTACTGTCAACAAGCTGCTCCTAAGAAGTTAGTATGGAGTGTGATTTGATCTTAAAAATAAAAGTCCCTAGATATGAGTTGTGATCTGGCTGTACACAATCTGCTGAGATCCTCCACCTTGATACTGAAGACTGTATTAATGAGGGGCCAATAACATTTATCCCATTTATGCATTTTTATCTTTGATTAGGTAGTCATTTAAGTGCAAGAGCTAAAGAAGAGACAAGCAGAAGCAAAGTGAGTCATTTGTTTATTTTAAAAAGTGAACTTAGTGCTTGTGAAAGGTTCTGGCCTGACAGCCCTGGTGACTGAAGTTCTTGATTTGTCCACAGGAGAGAGAGAGAGAGAGACAGACTACGGCATGACTAGCAGTGATACAAACTTTCTTGTTTAGCGAGTTGCCTCTGAAAGATAAGAAGATACTTCAGGCATCATGTCGATTCAATCCTGGGACCCTTTACTGGCTCTGCAAACTGGAGCCAGCTGTACTAGAAGGTTCTGTAGTGTGGCCATGGGAAAATGGTCTGAGAGCAACTCATTGCAAAGGTCACCAAGCACCTGTCAAATTACATGGCTTTTGTCCACTACACCAAACTGTGCTGGATTTGAAACATGGAGAGGGAAGAGCTGGGTAAAGAAAAGTGAACTAGAAAGGGCCAAATCCTGAAGCTGGCAACTGAAAGACTCTTTTTCTCCTACAAAGTGACTTACACAAAATCTCAAAGTGGACTCAAAGTGCCAAAACTTTCGCTATGTGTTTGGGCCTTGGGAACTCTGGTGGAGCTATTTTCTTTGGCATCCAGTGGGTATGAATCTAAACTCTGCCTCTGCTGTGCACCACAGCTGCGCTTGTTCTGCTCTGTCCTTTTATGCGTGCTGAGAGAGGAAGCCAGATTTGTCAATCATGGTGTGCAAATGTGGGGGTGAATTTTGGAAAAAAGCTGCACCTGTGAAGTGAATTGTAGCTGGAAATAAGAATTTGGCTCTCATTGCTCATTGCCATTGTCAAATACGACTGAGACAATTACAGCAAATTATCAAATGCAAAGAAAACAAACAATTAATCCTTCTGAGGTAGAGCTTTTATCTACAGTATTGCTTTTGCTTTTATTTTATTAAACGTGACAGGTAATAAAGTAGGAATATATTGTTCAAAATTCAGCTATAATAAATCTTTACATTTTAGTAAACAGATCTAAGATATATTGCTTCTGAGATGATCTATGGTTACATCTGGTGCTTGACTCTGAATGCGTAAACACTAAAGTGTTCAAATTGAGTACTGCAGGGCAAGTAAAGGTCAAATCATTGGGAAAAAAAATTTAACACACAATTATGGCGGTTTAAAAGGAAAAATATTTGGAGTTGTGGATATAGAGACCAGGGACTATTTTGTAAATTCTTTCATCTGATTATGTAAGAAGGGATTCCATAAAGGAGGCAAACACACTTACAATAGAAATGTGGAGGCAAGTATTAAAATATTTTCCCCTTATTTCCTTTTTTCATTATACCCATCTAATATATTAGAGGGATTCTCCTCTTTCGTTCAGTGAAGTGTGGCATCGGGAGCCAGTGCACAACTGTTGCACACTAAAAGGCCAAAATGACCAATCAGAACATGAGTTTGGACATTGAGACCCTGTCTTTCATTGGCTAATAGAGTTTTAAGACTAGTAGGGACCATCAGATCATGTAGTCTGACCGCCTGTATAGCATAGGCCATAGAATTTCACCTAGTTACCCTTGCATTGAGCCCAATAATTGATTTGACTAAAGTATATCTTCCAAAAAAAGAAGAACAGGAGTACTTGTGGCACCTTAGAGACTAACAAATTTATTAGAGCCTAAGCTTTCGTGGACTACAGCCCACTTCTTCGGATGCATATAGAATGGAACATATAATGAGGAGATATATATACACACATACAGAGAGCATAAACAGGTGGGAGTTGTCTTACCAACTCTGAGAGGCCAATTAATTAAGAGAAAAAAAAAACTTTTGAAGTGATAATCAAGCTAGCCGAGTACAGACAGTGTGATAAGAAGTGTGAGAGTACTTACAAGGGGAGATAGAGTCAATGTTTGTAATGGCTCAGCCATTCCCAGTCCTTATTCAAACCGGAGTTGATTGTGTCTAGTTTGCATATCAATTCTAGCTCTGCAGTCTCTCTTTGGAGTCTGTTTTTGAAGTTTTTCTGTTGTAATATAGCCACCCGCAGGTCTGTCACTGAATGACCAGACAGGTTAAAGTGTTCTCCCACTGGTTTTTGAGTATTTTGATTCCTGATGTCAGATTTGTGTCCATTAATTCTTTTGCGTAGAGACTGTCCGGTTTGGCCAATGTACATGGCAGAGGGGCATTGCTGGCACATGATGGCATATATCACATTGGTAGATGTGCAGGTGAACGAGCCCCTGATGGTATGGCTGATGTGATTAGGTCCTATGATGATGTCACTTGAATAGATATGTGGACAGAGTTGGCATCGGGGTTTGTTACAAGGATAGGTTCCTGGGTTAGTGGTTTTGTTCAGTGATGTGTGGTTGCTGGTGAGTATTTGCTTTAGGTTGGGGGGTTGTCTGTAAGCGAGGACAGGTCTGTCTCCCAAGATCTGTGAGAGTAAAGGATCATCTTTCAGGATAGGTTGTAGATCTCTGATGATGCGCTGGAGAGGTTTTTTTTTCTCTTAATTAATTGGCCTCTCAGAGTTGGTAAGACAACTCCCACCTGTTTATGCTCTCTGTATGTGTGTATATATATCTCCTCATTATATGTTCCATTCTATATGCATCCGAAGAAGTGGGCTGTAGTCCACGAAAGCTTATGCTCTAATAAATTTGTTAGTCTCTAAGGTGCCACAAGTACTCCTGTTCTTCATTTTGCGGATACAGACTAACACGGCTGTTACTCTGAAACTTGTCATCTTCCAAAAAGACATCCTGTCTTGATCTGAAGCCTTCAAGAGGTGTAGAATCCACCACTTCCTTTAGTAGCTTGTTCCAATGATTAATCACCCTCTCTGTTAAAAAATCTGTACCATATTTCTAATTTGAATCAACATGTTTGTAACCGTGTTTTTGCTTAGGCTCCCCCCACACTTTAAAGGTGTTAGATTAACATGCTTGTAAAGCCCTGCCAAGATGCAGGTTAACTCAACTGAATGAATATCATGGAAAAACACACATTTTTTGTCTCTCAAGACAGGGCCTCTATGTCCAGTTATACCCTAACAATCATTGTGATGGGTGTGGAGCTACTGTGTGATAACTTATGAATGCTGCATGTTGACCTGGTAACTGGGATGTTTGCGCTATTAAACTATACCGGTATATTCATAGTGGGCTGAAAGGAAAAAACAAACAGGAAGGGGAGAATAGGCCAAGATAAACCAACCCTCAGCATACACTTCAAGGTTCTGACTTGACCTCCTGCTCACATCCCTGGACTGGTTTGGTTCTAAAGGGCAAAAGCGCAGGAACTGACAAGAACAAATGGACTCTGACTAGGTTAAAAATGGTTTGTTTTTTCTCTCTTTAAAGAAGACGTAGTTATTGAGGAGATGTTTAGGCAGGAACCAGGCTGGAACAAATGCACCTGCTGAGGTGTCTGAAGAAGCTAGGCCTGCACTGATTATCACGAGGGGACAGTAAGCCTTAGGTAAGATAGATGTGAGAGATTACTTGTTTTAAAATCTCTTTTCTCTTATGTTTTGATTCTAATGTGAGAATAAACAATGCTTTGGTTTTAAGAAGGCTGTCTGATCACTATATACACCCCTGCTCAGGCTCCGGAAGGGAAGAACTGCAACTGCTGACCCCAATTGGATTTACTGGGTAAGCACAATTGATACAGAGGGTACTGTAACGCAGGATCTGCTCTGAGAGAGGGAGAATTATGGAATTCCACCCCAGGATAGGTAGAGGCATGAGGCCTGATGTCTGAGATGGTGCACTCACACCAGGAAAGGGACACAGTATGGCTAGCTCTGTAACAGTCACACTTACTATTTGATTGAGAGAATCATCTTGACTGGAGAAAGCTGCTAGTTGGTTATTTAATCCACTCTCACCATTGTGACAGGGTTATTATTTACAGACAAATGTCAAGTCTATACTTAAATATCTCCCATGAAGTTGAATTCTAATGATCACTTGTTCCAAGTCTTAATTTTTCTTATTAGGAACACCATTAAAATATATTCAACCCAAGAATTCCTTTGTGCAACCTAAGTCCCTGACTCATGTCATCAATGATAGTAAGAATTATAGATTGCTTTATGACAGCCCTCTTTAGTATTTGTAGACAGTAATTGGGCTCTTAGTTACATCAGTGTATGTTTACAAAATTCAATGGAGTTAGTCCAGATTTACCGTGGCAAAGGTGACAGCAGAATTTGGCCATTCATCTCCCTTCACAATACCTTTTTCTAGAGTGAACGTGCCTACTTATCTTAACCCTTCCCTGGTATTATTTCCCCCCTTGGTATTAATTTCAAAGACTTTTCTCATTTGTACTTGCATTATTATTTGTTTGGTTATCCATATTTGTGTAGCATTTGCAAATATTCTAGATGTTGTCCACACACATATGAAGACACAGGGCCTGATTCTCTACTCCTTTTAATCAGTTTTAAGATTATGTAAATCTATGGACTTCAATGGATTTACATCAGTGAAAAACTTTGTATAACAGAGTTGAGAATCAGGCCCAGTCTCAGAACTCTCTATATTGTCCATGTCTGAACAGAGTTGTGGCCTATTGAGTCCAATGCTGAGTAGAGTGGGATAGTTACCTGGTTTATCTTAAATGTGATATTTCTATCACAATACAACTTGATATCATCTTCATTTTTTTGTGATGGCATTGACTCATATTCTACCTAACATCCAATTTATAATAGCTCTATTTTCCCTTATCAGAATGTCACATGGAACCTATCAAATACCTTAGTTAAGTCAGATGTACTAGATCAAGTGTAATTTCCTTTATGCATTAAAAAGTACCATGAGTTTAGCATGATTTGTTTCTTAAGCGCATATGTTGCCTTCACCTTGTTTTTCCATTAGGAGCTGTGGCGGGGCGAAGACTCACCTATGTGGCACTTCCTGCTGGTCATCCAGGGAATTAGCTCTTTCCAGCCCAGAGCGCCCTCTGCGGGCTGGTGTTTCACCTGCCACTGGCCCCATGTCCTTCCCAGACCCCGGTGCCCTTTGCCCAGGGGGTTCTGCCCACCGAAGTACCTCCTCACTCTGGTTCTCCCCTCCCAGGGGAACCCCCAACCCTCTAAACCCACCTTGCCTCAGTGGCTACTGCCAGTCTCCATCTAGCCCCCGCTCACTGGGGCAGACTGCAGTCTAAACCACTCATCAGCAAGGGGGGTTGGACCAGCTGCTTCTGCCTATTCCTGGGCTGCCCCTCTGCAGCCCTAGTACCCTTCTGTGGGCCCTTAACTCGGCCTGCAGCCTGGGGCTTTGCTAGGCTGGAGCTCCCCAGCTCCCTCTGCCCTTCCCCAGCACTGCTCCACCCTAGGTACCTCCTCAGCTTCCCAGGCAGCCAGGTCCTTCTCTCTCTCTATGGAGCTTAAAAGAGTATGTTTTTCACTCTCTGGCCCTCAGCCCTCTTACAGGGCCAGCTGTGGCCTTATTGGGGTGTGACCCCACCTGTGGCTGCTTCCCCCAATCAGCCTGGCTTTTCCTCGCTGCAGCCCCCTCCAGGGCTGCTTTAACCCCCTCAGGGCAGAAGCGGGGTGACCACCCTGCTACAGGAGCATATATACTGATTGTGGGTGGGAGTTTCAAAAGTAACTTTGGAAAACAAGTCCCATTGACAGACACAAGGATTTGTGTTCGCAGCTTATTCAGACATTTTTGAAAATCCCACTCTACTTTATTAATCGTTGCAGCAAATTTGAGTATATATTAAAGTCACAGTTATGGGTCTCTCACTTTCTTAGTCTGCTTTTTACTCTTTCTTACGCACAGGGTCTGTATGTTGTTTTATGTTTTCTGCTGATCTGCGACCTTTCCTCAGCAGCTCTTATTTTAAAAAAGAAAAAGAGGAAAAAAAGAGAGAAAGAAAAAAAGAGACAATACTCGGATGCTATAATTTTAGCTCCTTAGCATTCTAGAATGAATTATTTCAGGACTTGTTGACTTAAATACTTTCGAGGTGTCTGAAAAAAAATCAACAGGCAGTAAAGGGCCAAATGCAGCCCACAATATAATCTATGGCTGATTACCTCCATCTGGCAGGTGAGGATGCATATGATTTAACTGCAGATTTTTATTCTGGTGAATTCAAACAATAAATTTCAGTTCATTTATCAAGGAAGAGTCAAGTACAAATACATAAATTGAGGTTGCATTTTCATTTAAATATATAAATTCATATGCAGGTTAGCCCTCAGGCTATTTGGAAAAACTCAGCTTGCCCTTAATGTTGTAAACTCCATTTCTGTATCTTTTAAAATGGGAAAAATACTGTCTCCCTGTCTCAGAAGTCTTAATGAATTAAGGTTTGTAAAGTGCTTTGAGATCCTCATATGATACGACAGGTTCTATAGAAGAGCACAGTCATATCTTTGCATTGTGTATAATCTTTGTCAGAAAATAATTTGGGTTATGCTGTTTGAATCTGAGTTATTCTTGCTAAAAGAAAGTTTGTTTAGTTTAGCAAAACACATCATTCCAGACCGGAGAGTAGGAACATATGGTGTTCGAAAGAGAGTCAGATTATCTGATACTTATCAACAGCTACGTTTTCTTGGAGAATGTGAGAGAGAGAGAGAGAGAGAGAGAGATGATAAATGAAAATTCTGGATTGCCTTCCAGAAAGGGGTCAGCTCTTCCTATAGGACTACAAGTTCAGAAGGAATAACTGGTTAGCCAGCAGAAACAGCTGTGGTTAGTTTAACATGCTAAGAATTAAACAGAGTAATTGGAAGATGACTGTTCTACAGCTAAACAATTTCAAACCAGAGTTCTAATCAAATTCATTACAACTGAAGACATGCAAACTTTCTAATTCCATAAAGTATAAGAAAAACAATGATAACAGAAAAAAGAACAGACAGGGTTTTTCTTGGTGACTTTTTAGTTCATCCTTGCTTTGAGAATAATATATAAAATGTGTAAATGTAACTTAGTGGATAGAGCACTGGACCTGGGGTCTATGTTCAGCTCTAGTGACTGACTTTCGGCCAGGGCCGCCCGGGAGGAGGGGGAGGGCAAGTGGGGCAATTTGCCCCAGACCCCAGGCCCCGCAGGGGCCCCGAGATCCCTGGCCCGGGGGCAGTCCGCGTCTTCTACAGCATTTCGGCGGCGGGGGGCCCTTCAGTACTGCCGAAGACGCGGAGCAACTGAAGGGACCCCTGCCGCCAAAATGCTGCCGAAGACCCAGACCGCCGCCAGGTGAGTACAAGCGCCGCAGCTCCCCTGCTTTGCCCCAGGCCCCCTGAATCCTCTGGGCGGCCCTGCTTTCGACGGTCTCTTTGTATTCTTTTATCTCTTCGTACTTCTGTTTCTCTGCCCTCCCTTTGTATTTTCTACTTAGCTTACAAACTATATAGAAGTCTGCTTCCCCACTCTGAACTTTAGGGTACAAATGTGGGGGCCTGCATGAAACTTCTAAGCTTAACTACCAGCTTAGATCTGGTCCGCTGCCACCACTCCCGAAGTGCTAATTCCCTTCCCTGGGTAGCCTTGAGAGACTCTTCACCAATTCCCTGGTGAATACAGATCCAAACCCCTTGGATCTTAAAACAAGGAGAAATTAACCATCCCCCCTCCTTTCTCCCACCAACTCCTGCTGGATCAAGATCCAACCTCCTTGGATCTAAAAACAAGGAAAAATCAATCCGGTTCTTAAAAAGAAGGCTTTTAATTAAAGAAAAAGGTAAAAATCATCTCTGTAAAATCAGGATGGAAAATAACTTTACAGGGTAATCAAACTTAAAGAGTCCAGAGGAATCCCCTCTAGCCTTAGGTTCAAAGTTACAGCAAACAGAGATAAACACTCTAGCAAAAAGGTACATTTACAAGTTGAGAAAACAAAGATAAAAACTAACACGCCTTGCCTGGCTGTTTACTTACAAGTTTGAAATATGAGAGACTTGTTCAGAAAGATTTGGAGAACCTGGATTGATGTTTGGTACCTCTCAGTCCCAAGAGCGAACAACCCCCCAAAATAAGAGCACAAACAAAAGCCTTCCCCCCACTCTATATGCATCCGAAGAAGTGGGCTGTAGCCCACGAAAGCTTATGCTCTAATAAATTTGTTAGTCTCTAAGGTGCCACAAGTACTCCTGTTCTTTTTATATAGAAGTAGGGGCTCTCTAGAAATGTGCTTATATAATATCTAACACAGTGGGGCCCCCAGCCTCTGTGAGGATCTCTAGGCATTGCTGTAACCCAAATAATAATAAAATGAAACATTTTTGGTTTTAATTTATTTCAGATGATGATATTATTGCTTTTCAATGTTCCTTGGATAAAGAACACATTGTTGGAATAATACTGCATGCACTACAGTGGTGACTTTTCCCCATTTCCTTATACTACTAAAGACCAGACTGGCCAGTGTTAAAAGCTGCAACCCTGGAAAACCCTTATCCTTTTTATTCTCCATTTTGTTATTTATTTCTTGGCAACCATGAAAGTTCAGTGTTCTGATATTTTTAATGTAGAAACACTGAACTAATTGTACACAAAACACATCACAAATCCAGTAACCATACATTTCATATTTATACGTTAGATTAAAAAAAATATTAAGTTAAGGCCACGTCAAAGAGACTCTTCTGCAGAATCCTAGGGTGAAAGGGCCAAATTTTCAAACAGACGTCGACATTTGTGCCTGCAATGTTTTGCGTGAGCAACTATTTGCACATGTAATAGCAACACTTGAACGTGCAAATATGTATAAATAGGAACATGCAAAATTTGCAACATCAGGCCTTTAAGACAATTTGGCCTTGTGTGCCAAAAAAAGGGCACACAACTTCTTTAAAGTAAGACTGAACAAATACACCTAGTAGTTTAATAAAAATTAAAATGTTATCTTTAAGGATTACATTTATAGATAATGTGTAAGTTGGTAATAGGCATGAGTGGATGTAAATGGGCATAATTTCCATGCTCTGGGGGCAGAATGGGGTATATAACAAATAAACCACTTTAACAAAAGTGTATGAAAGTGTGTAAGATATCGAAGACTGACGCAAATTTACATTACTCTCCTGTTTGTTTCTGCTACACCCCCTTTGCCAAGTTCTGCCTTCATTTAGTTATTACTATATCTCTTTTGCCTTCTGTGAAATTTACCTCAAAGTTGTAATGTGACTTATGCCAGGTGACTTCTGTCAGGTCTGAATTGAAGAGACAGCATTGACTTGAATTTTTGAAATTGAGTCAAATTGAATAAAGAAGAACAGGAGTACTTGTGGCACCTTAGAGACTAACAAATTTATTAGTCTCTAAGGTGCCACAAGTACTCCTGTTCTTCTTTTTGCGGATACAGACTAACACGGCTGCTACTCTGAAACCTGTCAAATTGAATAGTTTTTTAAACTGTAAGTTGTTTTTTAAATAAGATTTTGCTCTGGGAATCAACTTAGATCTTTTTTTAAAGGCAGTTAAATCTTCTGTAATGTCTGTCTCCAACACTATCTTTTTCTGTATGTATTTTCTTAAACTTCTAGAGAAAATGAAGACAGTTGTGCATAAAAATGAAACCGGAATTGGGAGCACTGGGCCAAAGTAACAGATGGTATGTGTGGTGCAATATGCTGGTATAACTGATGTGTCAGAGGCCAAAAGGTAGGAATGTAATGAGCAGTTGGTCCCCAACACACACTTTCTTATGCCCCCCCTCCTTTTTCTTTTCTTAATGAATCTCTGCCCTGTCTGTCTCATTGACTTGACTGGACCAGGTTTTGGCCCTCCGATGGAGTGATTTGGGATTTACACTACTGCAACAAAATCTGACCCATTTACACCAGTTATTGACCTATGACTTGCATTACCTTCTGAATCTTGCCCAAACTGACAGAAAGCTAAAATTGCACATCCATGATAGAACTGAGAAAAAAACCCAGCCTTGATTTCCAAGCAGGGTGCGTTGATTTAAAATCTGATTTAAATTGTTTAAATCAGCAACCAGTAATCTTGATTTAAATAATGAGTTTTAATCTTGGTTTGCATTGGTCCTTTTTAGTTATTTGCCTAAAGAAAGGGTGATTGTCATTGGATGGCAACCATTAATACGTGTTGGCTTGCAACTAAATACAGCCTTTACACTTAATTTGGTGCATCTTTTTACTAACCAGGAGAATACACATTTGTTTAAGTAATTATATACTTTAACTTACTTTTATTCAGATTCTTAATTTTTACATTTTTATGTTAGAAAATGGTAAATGATGCATTTTTTACTTACTAGATAAGGATTAAGTTTTTACCTGTTATTTCTGTCAAGCTCTATTTGGACTGTATTTCAAATTCAGTTGAAAAACATTTTAATTTTTGTATTGCTTTAAATGTGCTGGATACAAACTTTTTTTCTTATCAGAAAGTTTATCAAAACATGTTTTAGATTTAAAATCAACTGATTTCTTAAACAAAGGAAGTATTATTTGTGTAGTATTGAACTGATTGCTTCTGGTTACCATATATTTCAAGCTTTTAGAACTAGTAGATCTCATCCTATCACAAACAAGCTTTTCTGCTTTTTCAACTCCCAATAGTTTTTTTTTAACTTCGAATGATCTAGTCATTAAACTGATCTAGTTGAATAAACTGAAATGGAGAAAATATTCTCCTAGCACCTGCAGAAAAGGCAACTGCGGTCAAAAGATGGTTTAGGACTGGCTTCAGGTTCTTAATCAGTGATTTGATTATTTTTAAAACTTGGCAACAAACACATACTGCTTAATATTCTTTAATGTAAATGATTTTAGTAGGCTAACATAATTTCAAATAGATTTAGTTTAAAAATAAGCCTGCATTTAATTTAAAGAAAAATGTGATTTTTAAAACGTGATTTTTATCCACTCTTATTCCCAGTCACCTGCTCTCATCAGTAGAAGATGATACTCCTTTCCAATAAAAGGGCAGCTGTGTTCTGTACTCATAAACTGCAAAGGAACTGCTGATGGCGTGACATTCTTAACTTCAAGTGCATAAATGGATGTTATCACTAACTCTTTTGTTATACCTTTGCGTGCAAGAATGTTGGAAGACACTCCCTGCTTTTAGAAGACTTGATTGTAGACACTTTTAGCTAAATTGGGCCAGGTTGCTGTACAATGCTGATAAGACCCAGCAGGGCAAAAACAATTCTGCTTCCCAAGCTGGCCTTAAACAACACATCACACTTCATGAAACTATGTGTTTCTGGCTGTGCTGGATATTGAAACTGTAGAAACAAAGTGGGATGCTTGTTGGGATACCTTCAGGTAACTAGCCTGAACATTTGCCATATTCTGAACTAGCCTGAACCTTTGTCAATACTCTGAACAAATTCTCAACTTTTGTTAGGTTCACATGAGTCACCCTCTATTTCTATCTGCCCTTTCTTACCCTAGTTCATCTCTCTGCTCCTACTTTATTTGTTATAATATAGCATCAAAAGTGTGCTACATGCTCCTTTACAGATAAACAAAAATCACAGTCCATGCCCAGAGAGCTTACAATTGAAGCAGATTGCTGCTCTGAAAGTGAAATCAAAGAGTGTGAGTATATCCTTGATGCTTCTCCAGCCGATGTTCTGACCTTGACAGATTATGCTATTTGATATGATTAGAGGGTGAGTCAGGGATATTTCTTCCTAATGTCTGTGCAGTTATCCAGTATTGTTTGTTTTACAGTTCCCATGTGTTCACCCTTCCCAGTTCCCTCCTTAATTTCTGTCACTTTTTAATCACTTAATGGAGGAATCTCGAGTACTGTGTGTCCCTCCATGTCCATTCCTTCAATAGCATTATCATTGCTAGCAATGACAGATTCTCATCAGTAACAGATATGATTTTGGATGATGCATAATTTGAATGTTGTCTCTGGAATTAGAGAATCATTCTCTGTAGTCTAGTGAGTTGGATGGTGCTGCAAAGAGTGTTTTTACAGGACACGCAACCCATTGTTTTAGGCTCAGCCATAAAACTGTGATCGTGCATATATTTATAAAAGTACTTGCAGTCAAATACAACTGCAAATAATTCCATTTCTACTTGTACATAACATTCCTTTGTTGGTGCGATGTTGATATAGTGGATAGCCTTTCTGAAGCACTACTAAATTAAATTACATTTGGATGCTTGTAGAGTCAGCTGTCTAGTAGAAATCAAATAGTGAAATATTGGACATTTTGTTCCTTTGTGATAAAGAAAAAGGGTTCCATCTTGTTCCTATTGACCATTTGGAGAGTGATCCAACCCAGAGACCTAAAGAATAACAATTATGGTTAAGCCCTCTTTATTCAGGGAAAGCAATATCGTATTACTTTATCTCAAATTAGTAATTGCCTTGCCTTATTAATAGAGTGCTGAACTGACTTCAACAAGCTTGGTTCAAGCCCGGAGATGTGGCTAATTGCACAGATAACCTTGCTGAGATAGTACTGTGGATCATAATTATGTGGCTCTTTTTTCACAATGATTTTTAGGAGAGTCTGATTTAAACTCATAGACTTTAAGGTCAGAAGGGACCATTATGATCATCTAGTCTGACCTCCTGTACAATGCAGGCCACAGAATCTCACCCACCCAGTCCTGTAACAAACCCCTGACCTATGTCTGAGCTATTGAAGTCCTCAACTTGTGATTTAAAGACTTCAAGGTGCAGAGAATCCTCCAGCAAGTGACCCGTGCCCCATGCTGCAGAGGAAGGCGAAAAACCCCGAGGGCCTCTGCCAATCTGCCCTGGAGGAAAATTCCTTCCTGACCCTAAATATGGCGATCAGCTATATCCTGAGCATGTGGGCAAGACTCACCACCCAGACACCCAGGAAAGAATTCTCTGTAGTAACTCAGATTCCACCCATCACAGTGTCCCATCACAGGCCATTGGGCATATTTACCGCTAATCATCAAAGATCCATTAATTGCCAGAATTAGGCTATCCCATCATACCATCCCTTCCATAAACTTATCAAGCTTAGCCTTGAAGCCAGATACGTCTTTTACCTCCACTTCTCCCCTTGGAAGGCTATTCCAGATTTGCTCCCATACACAATAAATTGATGTCTACAAACTTAATTCTGGAACACAGATCTGGCTTTTCTCAGCGCTCAGACTGTACCTTTTCTACATAACCTCAGAAGACTGGCTCATCATACTTCTAGAATAACCAAATACCAGTGTGTGTTGAACAATTGCCACAACATCATTAAGTTCTTCATATGTCATACTGCTCTTGAGTTGAGCTGATATGATGACAAAAGGCAGGTGAAGAAATCTGAATGGACCAAAATCTCTGCTGAAAGTTATGACAACTGACTGAGAACTTAGTTACCCAATACCTTACTGTGTTATGTCAGAGTGCTGTATGCAGGCTGGCGAGTTTAAGTGTAATGTCTTAAGGGGTGGAAAATTGTCAACTGACTGTTTTATGCTTCTCAAGTCTCCATCAGGGTCTGAGTTCTGGTTTGGGTATATTATACTTTGACTTGTGTGTTTAGTAATGATTTCTTTGATCTCATTCCCATTTGTGGCAATCATGGAATATACATAGTGCCCTTAGCAGAGCACCACACTTAGTAGGGTGACTGTTGGAGCAAGGAAAAAGGAACATTCCCTGGGAAATAGCAACTCCTTTGGAAAATACTTGCATATATTGGGTTATTTATTCTCAAATGGTTCTATGGGTAACACAATTCCATACATCCAAAAGGTGCATCAGTGCTTGTTAGTGTACTGCAGTGGAACTCAGATTTAGAAGTTTCAAAAGGTGTGCTCTGAAATAACATTTAATTAGATTAAAACTGGACATTTGTTACCAACACGAGCAACTGGGATACATGTGATCACCAAATCCCTGGCAAGTGTATGATTTGTTTGAGCTTTGTTAGGCACTGACTGCATCTATACTCTGTGGGGTGAGAAGCATGGTTCTGTCATTGTTTGGTCTGAGTTGGATACCATTGCATGATTCCTCTTCTCTTTCTTAATATATATAGTACAGCAATGTCCTTTGGCTTGGCCAGTTTCATATTTAGTAGGGTGACCAGACAGCAAATGTGAAAAATCGGGACAGGGGGTGGGGGGTAATAGGAGCCTATATAAGAAAGAGATCCAAAAATCTGGACTGTCCCTATAAAATCAGGACATCTGGTCACCCTAATATTTAGTGTCTTTCTCCGTCGAACCGCAACATTTCTTTCTGTGCCTGTTGGTGTGGGATGTTGATGCTACTGTTTCACTTTGCAGAGTTCAGCTGCCTCTCAGAGTCCTTTTTGGCTACTTGTGAGTAGACCTGATTGGGAATTTTTCAATTAATTGAAAAAAAGTTTTGTGGAAATGTATTTTGTGGTAATGACATTTTTGCCAAGAAGGCTTCTTAGGTCCAGGAAGGAATTTCTGGTCAGAGGAAAGAGATTGACCCAGCTCCCAGAATAGCCAGTAGCTAGGGCCCTCACCTGGGATGAAAGAGACCTAAGTAAAGTTCCTCCTCTGAATTTGGGAGAGCAGGGACTTGAACCTGGCTTTTTCTCATCCCAGGGGAGTATCCTAACTACTGAGTTATTGGCTATTCTGGGATGGTTTGTTGGGAGAAATTTTGAAAGGTCTAGTTTTCTGTCTGATGTGGAACAACAAATGTCAAACTCAACACTCTTTTAGGGAAATGGAATTCTTGTTTCCCAGCCAGCCCCACTTCTGAGTTTGCATATCCTCACTGTCATTGAATGAACTTGAATTTGAGAAGCCTTTGCTTTTAGCTGGAATTTTGCTAGTCAGTTCATCAGAACTTGGCTTGCTCTGTTGCTTTTTTCCCCCTAGGCAAAGTATTGCTTCTTTGGGGAGCACTTGTACTAAAGACTGTATGCATCATTTCATCACTGTCTGTGTAACCAGAATTTTTATAGTACATATAACTCAGTTACAAACTGTTCAAATGCTTCCAACATTCTTTGCGTTTTTGTGACACTTGTATCTAGAAAAACAGGCTTTGCCTTCGGGTGATGTGTTATATTGATCATCAACTTTTACTATCTTAACAGAATATTTGCTGATAGTCCAGGTATTAAAAATGTCTATTATTTACATCCCCGAGCACTGCAGTGCCTGATCACCTATGCCATTTTCACTGGGTCCACAGAAGTAAGAACAGTAGCTGCATTTTTTTCCTTTTCCAGATATTCCATCTATTGTAAGACATGCTCTGAAATAGTGGAATGAACAAGTTCCTCTCCATTAATTTCAATTGAAGCTGTGGTTTGGAGAGATAGGATGATGAATAGAAATGGAGGGAGAATGAGCATTGTATATAGGGAGAGAGTGACTGACTGGGAGTTTTTTGAGATGAGAGGTGTGAGCATGTTTGGAACTTAGGAAAAAGGAGAGTGTGTGGGTGATAGAGAAAGAGGGCATGCATTAAAGATCAAAGAAGAGGGACAGAGTGTATGATGGGTTGAAAGGGAGAGATTGAGTGTGTGAGAGAAGAGCATGACACCCCAGGACCCCTTTCCACCCCACTGCTCAGTTACATTCTTTGGTTGCCTCTCCACAAAGCCTCACTAATGCTGTTAGGCTGGCTGTGGGTCTAAGCATGCAGTTCAGTCTTTGCACAGCACTGATAATGGCAAATGGCTTGTAGCTAGCACTTAGCTGTCTCATTGTGAAAGGGATTGGGACTCTTTACATGTGCAGTGTGTTAATGTATTTTTTATGCTCTCTTATTTCTCTTTGTCCTCGTTTAGCTTGCTTAGGCACTTCTTTACTTTAATTAAGAAAGTAAAATGTATAAATTAATAAAACCCAAACCAAACACTCTTTGTAAATCTTGCTGAGCATATTGTCCAAAACACACTCCAGCTGAAATTACTGGGAGCAATAGGTACTTGGTACTTATGAAAATCAGACACTTCTGGAAATGTTGGTTTTAACTTTTATATGCATCTTGAGAGAGGCATTAAAGGCTTTCGGATAATTCCGAAACAAAAGTTAACATTAAGGGATGCTAGCGTTAATAAGGCTGCAGGTTAGTAAGATCTGACTGTTACAGCTCATTACCTGCCAGTGAGCTGTCTCTGATTACTGCATTGCAGTGAATCTTCTTTAGCTTAAAATGAGCTAAGATGCATGTCTAATTAAATATTAAGAGGATCATGATTTATTTTTGTGCAGTCACCTAATTCATTTATTTTGCTTTCTTCTATTTGTATCTCCTTAAGTGCAATGTAATTATTCCAGATACAAATGAAGGAAACTGCCACTGGCTCCAAGGAAAACAAGAGGCCAAGCAGAGCTGGCTATCCTGCGGTAAACTGCTTTGGCTAGGATTTGATTTGGCACCTGGCAATTGAGTTTAGTTCAGTAAACCCATTATTAAGCTTTTATTAGCCAATAATGAATAAATAGGTTTGGGGGGCCCTTGGGTTTTGAAGGTATTTTATATAGTCAGCAGTTGGTGATAAATGAGAAGTAAGCGTTTTTCAGTTGTATTTATTTTAGTGTTTTCTGTGCAAAGCAACAATATCATTTTAAATGACTCTCTCTTGGCCCAGAAACAAACACATGCAGAACTATGATCTCAGGAATGGTGTGGTTTAATGGTCAGAGCAGAGGATTAGATCCCTTTACTGCAGGCTATCTTCCATTGTATTTACTGTTAAGTTCTGTAGTCTGACAAACCATTTAACTATTTTGTGCGTTGATTTTTCTTCTGTGAACTTGGTATAAAATGTGAATCCCACTGGTATCTAGAGGATTTAAGTGAAGTGTCAGCTTGAAATAGTTTATTACTTTCAGGTATTGCATCTACCCTTGAATCATCCTACCCATATTTTTGTTTCAGTAAAATTTTCCTATTTTAAAAACCTCTTCTATTCTAGATAGGTTCTTATATGGCGCTCATCACAGTAGTATCTGATAACCTTCCAGCAGGGCATTAAGTAAAGTGACTGAACATCTGTCATGGGTTTGTTTTCTCAGCCTCTCCCCAGGGGGACATACGGGCAGTGGAGTGAAATATGATTAAGCTCCTGGTGTCCCTTTCGATGGAAGGTGCTACAGAAGTGCACAGTTATATTAACTAAAACTCAAAGCACTTTTACAAACTTGAATGGTTCTAGCCTCCTACCAATTAATTTTTTTAAATATGTACACCCGTTTCTATGTGTTTTATATCAGAGAAGACAAGGTCAAAGAAATGCACTTTGTGCTTGGAGTGCAAAGTGCTAAGATATGTGATGGCTTTTAATTCCTGTGGAAATTCATTCCACGCTCTCAGACCTCCCCTAGAACAGGGGTTCTCAACCTTTTTCTTTCTGCGTCCTCCTTCCCCCAACATGCTATAAAAACTCCGTGGTCCAGCTGTGCCACAACAACTGTTTTTCTGCTTCTGAAAGCCAGGGCCTGCGATAGGGGGTAGCAAGCAGTGCGGTTGCCTGGGATCCCATGCCACAGGGGGCCATGCGAAGCTAAATTGCTTGAGCTTTAGCTTCAGCCCTGGGTGTCAGGGAGTGGGGCTCCGGGCTTCAGCCCCACATGGCGGGACTTGGGGCTTCAGCTTTCAGACCTGGGTCTCAGCAACTCTAACGCTGGCTCTGCTTGGCAGCCCCCCTGAAACCTGCTGGCAGCCCCCCAGGGGGCCGCAGACCCCTAGAGAAAACTCTGTCTCCCTCACAAATGAACTCTACTCTTATTGTTGAGAGTTCTTTTGTGCCAGAGGAGCAAACTTGTCAACCATGGTCTTTGTCCCAGGGCTTTAGATGGTCCTTTAGATATACTGGGCCCAGGCAATGGAGCTTTTTGCATGTCAGGACAGAGACCTTGAACTTGATTTGAAATTCTGTGGGAAGCTGGTCTAGGTTTGATGTGCTCATGGTAACCTGTGTTACTGAGGAGACATGCTGCAGTGTTCTGTACTAGTTGCAGTTTCCCAAGTGCTGAAGGGTTCATGCCAAGGTATCTTGCATTGCTGTGGTCCAACCAATTCTTCTCCTTCCCTGTTGCTGAAAGACCCGCACAAACACGGGAAACAGTAAATCCAGCTATGCAAAAATTCTGTCAAAAGTAAAGAAACTGGAAAAAAAATCAAAGAAATATTTTTTCTCTAATCTTGTGCAGTTATAGTAATTGTAGTTTTTGTGACAATAATAGGTAAAGAGCTTTTAGACAGAAATATGATAAAGCTCCTGGTGTCCCTTTTGATGGAACATGCTAGAGAAGGGCAAACTAATATTAAATAAAACTCAAAGCACATTTACAGACATTAATTGTTCTAGCCTCTCACCAACCTGTGAGCTAAAAATCATTATTTCCACTATACAGATGGGAAAATTGAAAGGTTAAGTCCAAGGGACTTATCGAGAGTCGGGCAGCAAGTCAGTCTGTGTATTGGGAATGGAATACAGATCTCCTGAGCTGTAGACCTGAGCTTTAACCACTAGATGTGCTCCTTCAGTCTCAATACATTCAAGTGAGATGTTGCACCCAGGAGTGATTAAACTCGGGGTGCTTGTTCAAAGCAGACAGGATGGGTAGTGTCTGTCCTCAGTTTGTTTGTGGTCAGTAGCAACCTGTGCACATGACAAAAGGAAAAGCAACAGCAGAAAAGGAGCCTTTTCTGGGGCCTCCTGTCAAATTTATCTTTCTAGTAGTTTAGGAGGTCACCATAACTGAGATGGAAGTATAGCCTCGTAATTCACAGTTGTATCTGTTTAATCTTTGCTTCTGAATACTGACCCTACTGGCAGCTTTCTGACTCTCTACCATTGTTGCATTGATACCTATTGCTGCAGCGCTGAATAAACACACAAGTCTGTTTTACTTTTTCATAGTAGCACAATGATTCCCCAGGCAGTGCTTGTTTGGGGGGTAATTATTGTTTTTCTTAGATGTTCTTATAGACACCTGAGGCATACTTTAATCCAAGGGTAGACAATCTATGGCACGCGTGCCGAAAGCGGCACGCAAGCTGATTTTCATTGGCACTCACACTGCTCAGATCTTGGCCACCGGTCCGGGGGACTCTGCATTTTAATTTAATTTAAAATGAAGCTTCTTCAACATTTTGAAAACCTTATTTACTTTACATACAACAATACTTTAGTTATATATTATAGACTTATAGAAAGAGACCTTCTAAAAACATTACAATGTATTACTGGCACGTGAAACCTTAAATTAGAATGAATAAATGAAGACTCGGCATACCACTTCTGAAAGGTTGCCGATCCCTGTTCTAATCAAACCAATATGCACTGCACAGAACATATTATTGCTTGGTTCCAGTATTCTTCTGGACAATCCTCAGATTGGAATTTGTTTCCAGAGGGCTCTAAGGGTATGTCTAAATTACAATGTAAGCCAGGGTTAGTGGGACTCAAATCAGCAGACCGTGGGTTTGACAATCCAGGGCTTGAGCATCTATACTGATTGTCAACCCTAAGTTAAGAAATTTTTAAACTGAGCCCGAACCCAGGGCTCCCGTGTCTGCACTGCAGTACACAGACCCAAGGCCAACCAACCATATCCCAGACTTCCTAGTGCCCTCCTCAAATGTGGCCACTCTCGCCCTTTGTTCATGGTGCACCGTAGGAAAATTTGACTGTGCCACCTGCATGTTACAGGAAATTTGAACAGCTCACCAGTGCATCCCACCAAGTCATCCAGCAACATGGAGGAATCGCCATTTCAGGAATTTCTCTTGCTTCAGCTTTCGCTCCTGTTTCAGGATGTGGGACAAGCTTCCATGTGATGCTGGTGGGCAGTTCAGTGACATTTTCTGACCCCCAAAGGCACTTGACAGTTAATGGAGGAGGAGGAGAAGGACACAAGGACACAGAGCAGACTCGACCTGTCTGATGTTGCTCATGAGACATGAGACCCATTGGTGGCCCCTATGTAGACTGGTGCTTCCAGAGCAGGTCCACAAGCACATACTGGTGGGACCACATTGTCATACAGACCTGGGATGACCAGCAATGGGTCCAGAACTTTTGCATAAAGGAAAACTACATTTCTGGAGTTTTGTAAGCAGCTTGCCCTGACCCTCCAGCTTAAAGACACGCATGAGGGTGGCCATGCTCTTCCAAAAGTGAGTTGCTATAATTTCTGGAAGCTGGCTACCCCAGACTGCTACAAATCCATTGACTACCAGTTAAGTGTTGGAAAGTCACCTGTGCGTAAAGTGGTTTCTGAGGCAATCAGGAGTGTGGTTTACCCTATGAAATGGGCAACAAAAATGATTAGAAGCATGGAGAGACTTCACTGTGATGAGATTGGAACTATTCAACTTACAGAGGAGAGAAGTAAGAAAGGGCATAATAGAAGTATACAAAATAGCAATTGGTGTAGAGATAGTAGATCAAACATTTGTATTTACTTTTTTTCCTAATAAAGAACAAGGGGTCATCCAGTGAAATTGAAAGGCAACCCATTTAAAACTAGTGAAATTAAAAATCTTTTAAAAAAATGCATGATTAGCCTCATAGTGAAACTCACTATAACAGGATCATTAAGGCTAAGAGTTAAGTAGGATTTTAAAAAACGATTAGACTCTTCTAGGGATTCAGCCAACTGTCAACAGATCTCTCACAGTATGGTTATTTGTGTTATAATTTGAAATACATCTGACGGTCACACCATCCCAAAACTACCAACCAAGATTTAGCAACGGTCCATCACAGCGGTAATATAATTTACCAGGCACATGAGAGTTGGGGGTGGGGGAGAGAGGCGTGCTACACTGTGATAAAAGGTTATTTAATGGTAGTCAAGACAATACAACTAGTTGTCAAATAAATAACATAATAGGGATTTTATTTAAACCAGAATAAATGGAAGTGGATTGCACCTACCTACAATAACATTAAATAGATGAAGTATGTGTGTGTATGTATATATAAACTCAAATATAACTGATCAAATATATATATATTCCAAATATCAAATCCAAACTGAATATCAAATCCAAAAATTCCAAACTGAGCAAATGTATATAAAGAACAGGTTTATATATTGTGACAAAGTTCCTCCTCTATCTTGGTGGGTCCTGCACTTATTGGCAGATTTTCTTGCCTCAGAGATTCACCATGTGGGTTGGGGAACAGACCAGAGACCTTCCCCTCTGGACGAACCCACAGTCCAGGTCAATTGGGAGGTTTGGGGGGAACCCGGGCCTGCCCTCTACTCCGGGTTCCAGCCCAGGGCCCTGTGGACTGCAGCTGTCTATAGTGCCTCCTGTAACAGCTGCATGACAGCTACATCTCCCTGGGCTACTTCCCCATGGCCTCCTCCAAACACCTTCCTTATTCTCAACACAGGACCTTCCTCCTGGTGTCTGCTAATGCTTGTGCTCCTCAGTCCTCCAGCAGCACATCCTCATCCTCATCCTCTCACTCTCAGCTCCTTGCGCCTCTTGCTCCCAGCTCCTCACACTCCCACCACAAACTGAAGTGAGCTCCTTTTAAAAACCCAGGTGCCCTGATTAGCCTGCCTTAATTGATTGTAGCAGCTTCTTCTTAATTGGCTCCAGGTGTTCTAATTAGCCTGCCTGCCTTAACTGGTTCTAGCAGGTTCCTGATTACTCTAGCGCAGCCCCTACTCTGGTCACTCAGGGAACAGAAAACTACTCATCCAGTGACCAGTATATTTGCCCTCTACCAGACTCCTGTACCCCACTGGTCTGGGTCTGTCACATATTCCGCCCCCCCTGCTCAACGCCAAGGGGTTGGGCAGCTTGGGACGCCAGATAGTGCACACGTGACAAGCCATCGGCGTTGCCATGACGGCTCCCTGCTCTGTGTTGCACACAGAACTGGAAAGGTTGGAGGGATAAGAACCATCTGGTCACCCTTGTGTTCTTCTCCTTGTTCCGCTGCATCCATTGAAAAGGGGCATGGTCGGTCATGAGGACAAATCTGTGCCCGAGCAGGTAGTAGCACAATGTTTCCATGGCCCATTTTACAGCGAGGCATTCTCTCTCCACCACTGCATATTTTTGTTCCCTTGGAAGGAGTTTCCGACTGAGGTATAGAATTGGGTGTTCCTCCTCCCCGACCATCTGTGATAGAACGGCCCCCAACCCTACTTCCGATGCATCCATCTGCAGGATAAACTCCTTGGTGAAATCAGGGGCTATCAGTATGGGGTTACTGCAGAGGGCAGTCCGTAGGTCTGTGAATGCTTCCTCTGCTACGTCAGACCATCTCACCAGATCAGGTCCACGGGCTTTCACTAGGTCTGTCAGGGGGCTTGCCCTTGTGGCAAAGTGGGGGATAAATCGTCGGTAATACCCCACCACACCTAGGAACGCCCGAACTTGTTTCTTGTGACTTGGTCGGGGCCAATTTTGGATGGCCTCTGGGGTTTTACCAGACCTTTTCCCACAATGTAGCCAAGCTATTTGGCCTCCGTAAACCCTACAGCGCACTTGGCAGGGTTTGCTGTAAGGCCAGCTCACCTGAAGGTATCGAGGACTGCCTCCACCTTCTCCAGGTGAGTTTCCCAGTCTGGAGTATGAATGACCATATCGTCCAAGTAGGCAGCAGCATAACTGTTATGCGGGCGTAATAGCTTGTCCATGAGGCGCTGGAAGGTAGCTGGGGCCCCATGTAGTCCAAAAGGGAGGACAGTATATTGAAAAAGACTCTCTGGTGTAGAGAACGCAGTCTTTTCCTTTGTGTCTTCTGCAAGGGGAATCTGCCAGTACCCCTTTGTCAAGTCTAGGGTAGTCAAGTACTGGGCATTACCCAGATGGTCCACTAGCTCATCTATGCGAGGTATGGGGTACGCGTCGAACTGGGATACTTCGTTTAGTCACCGGAAGTCGTTGCAAAATCTTGTGGTGCCATCAGGTTTGGGCACTAGCACGATTGGGCTGGACCACTGACTGTGGGATTCTTCGATGATCCCCAACTCCACCATTCGGGCAAAGATACCCACTAGCTCTTTGGCTATAGTTTTAGAGGCCGTGTTCCGCAGGGGGACGGCTTCTGGGTAGCGAGTAGCATAGTCCAAAACAACAAGTATATATTGGTGGTCCCGAGCCGTCTTCTCCAGGGGTCCCACTAGGTCCATGGCTATTCGCTCGAAGGCGACCTCTATGATGGGAAGAGGTACTAAAGGTGCCCTCAAGTGGGGATGGGGACTGTGCAGCTGACACTCTGGGCAGGAGGCACAGTACCTCCGCACTTCTTCATGTATTCCGAGCCAGAAAAACCATCGTAGGACTCGTGCCAGGGTCTTCTCTACCCCCAAATGTCCCCCCAAAAGATGACTATGAGCAAGATTTAATACAGCGTTCTGGTGTTTTTGAGGTACTAGGATCTGCTGTACCTTCTGCCCCTGTACTGGTGCAACCTGGTATAAGAGATCCTTCTTCATTATGAAGTAGGGTCCTGGTCTCTGGGTTTTCCCTTCCACGGGGACCCCATCTATTTCAGTCACCTCCTTCCTAATTTTGTCATACCTTGGGTCTTCTGCCTGGTCTCATCCAAAATTTCCTCTCCCGGGGCTAATCTGCCCAAGATCTAGGGGCCCAGTCTCTGTTGCCTCTACTGGTTCAGAAGCATTAGGGTGGTGGTCAGACTCAGGTGCTTCTCCCTCCTGCTTGGCTTCCTTTTCAGCTGCACGGGTCCACCTACCTACAAGAGCGACCCTCTGGCTTTGGGTCAGTATTCGGGTTCCCAAGGCATTAGCTGCCCTTCTTTCCCTTTTTGTCTTTCTACCCTGTCTGGGAGTGGAGAACAAATCTGGGGATATTTCAGAGAAGATTGGGGGTTGACAGTCTGCTGTGGATGCCTCACCAATTTTAGGGTCCCCATCTTTCTCCAATCCCCCTACTGGGAGTAAGTTTCCAAACCCTGGGAAGTCCCTCCCTATGAGCACTGGGTATGGGAGTTTAGGGACTACACCTGCTGCTACCTCAGTAGTGTTCCCTTGAATCTCGATTTTTACTGGGATGGTGGGGTAGTTACTAACTGTCCCATGGACACATGTTATCCCCATACGTTTAGCCTGCAGCAGTTGACTACGCTTCACGAGCTTCCCTGAGATAAGCGTGATAGCACTCCCCAAATCAACCAGTGCCATGGTCCCTATCCCATTTAGTTTCACTGGTCTAGTATACATATGTGGGGTTAATGAGACCCCCACAAGGTGGATTAGGGAGCATGTATCTGCCCAGTTCCCCAGGTTACACTGCATAGGCTCCTCAGCATTGGGACACTGTGTAGCTATGTGTCCCCACTCCCCGCAGGCATAACATCTGTATGGAGCCCTAGGCATTCCCCGGTCTCTTGGTTTGGGCAGTCTAGCACCACGATCCTCTTCTCCCTCAGTGCTCTGACTCTTTGTGGCCTCTGATGGGCCTTCAGCCTCTCTCTTTTTCCACTTGGGCCCTCCTGGTGGCCCAGTCACCCGAACTTTAGGGCTTGGTGCTGCTAGTTTAACCCGGGGTGCCTCTTCCTTAACTGGTTGGGTCAGCTCCCTCGATGTCCTTCGCCTCTCTACCAGGGCGACAACCTCATCATAGGTGGAGGGTTTGTTCTGGCTTACCCAGGCACGAAGGTCTGGTGGTAGTCCCCTCATGTATCGGTTGATGACCAGAACCGCTAATATCTCTTCCGGACTCCGGGACTCTGTTTGCAACCACTTTCATGCGAGATGGATGAGGTCATACAATTGGGACTGCGGGGTTTTGTCTTCCTGGTACCTCCAACCGTGATACTGCTGGGCCCGCACTGCTGTCGTTACCCCAGATCTGGCTACGATCTCTGCTTTCAGCTGGGGGTAGTCTGCCGCAGCCTCTTCAGGTAGATCATGGTAGGCCTTCTGAAAACTGAATACACCCTCAGTGGTGTTCCAGTAAGCTTTCTTTTACAGACTAGTCTCCTTCTAGTCTGGGTCTAGCAATCACTCACAACCCCTGTAGTTACTGTCCTTTGTTTCAGTTTCTTTCAAGTATCCTTGGGGGTGTAGAGGCTATCTCTTGAGCCAGCTGAAGACAAAATGGAGGGTCTCCCAGGGGTTTAAATAGACTTTCTCTTGTGGGTGGAGACCCCCTCCTCTCTCCTATGCATAGTCCATCTCCAAGATGGAGTTTTGGAGTCACATGGGCAAGTCACATGTCCATGCATGACTCACTTTTTACAGGCAGCAGCCATTGCTTACATGCTACCTTGAATGCCCTCAGGTAGACTTCTTATGTGGATTGGAGCCTTCCAAAATTCATTGTCCTTTAAGTGTTTCTTGATTGGGCACTTAATTTGCACTTTCCTTTCTCAAGAAGCAGATCAAATGCTTTACTAAGGCTACTTAGAAATCAAGCAAGTACACAACCAATATTCATAACTTCGAATACAACAATGACACATGCATACAAATAGGATCATAACCTTTACAGAGATGTGTTACATGGCATATGTAGCATAAAACATATTCCAGTTATGTCATATATATATACATGCATAAGCGTATTTCCTCAAAGCCTTATGAGGTGCACCTTCACAGTATGGAATCAAAAACCTACATTAAACAATATTATTGCACAGTCTAACATTCAAAGAATTAAGATTGCCTGTGCAACCTTAATTTGGCCTCTTTGTGCATATGCATTATGATAGTATGTGATCATGTAATTAAAGACTTTGTTTCCCCACACAGCCCATATTAATAACCAACACTTTGACTGAACTGAATCCGAAGCCAAATGGCTTTAATCTGTCTTCTGCCCAGCAATGGGAGAGTGAGGTATCAGCTCTGTCTTGGCTTGATCAAAAGGAGATGCAGCATGGAGTTGTAATTTTTTTTTGTTTCTTGATCTTTATGTTATTCCAAAGTTAATATTATAAGCTCCACAGCAGTCAAGTGGTGAAACTATATGATGCAACAGAAAATGTCAAATTTTGCAGGTTAATACTGACATGGCCTTTTGACATCAGATATCACATTACACAGAATCTAGAGTCACTTCTCTTCCTGGGTAGGGCTGCATTTCTGGGAAGTCTATCTTAGAGCTCCCTTTAATGGCTAAATGCACTAATGCAACCAGTCTTGAAAGTGTGATGGGGTAGCCACAAGAAATGAATAATTTTAGGGTATCCAGTAGTAAAAGCAGGTAATTCTCAAAATTTCCCACACATCATCGACCTGCATGTCCATTAAGCAAATTACAGACGCTCCCCGGGTTGCACAAACCTGATTTACGGAAATCCGGACTTATGGAAAAAGTTCCGTAAGTTCCATAAGCTTTTTGTGTGTGTGTGTGTGTGTGTGTGTGTGTGTGTAATTGTTGGAGATACTTTCCCGACTTATGCAAAACTCAACTTACGCAAGGCGTTCCGGAACAGAACGCTTGCGTAAGTCGGGGAGCTTCTGTATTTGTAGTTTTGTTTTTTTTTGTAAAAATGTAATTTTGTTTGTTATACCAACACTGTCCTTTTTCAGATAAAATGAGCTAACATATGCTCTTGAATTATAATATTGATAAGTGTAATTTTAATAAAACTAACATCTTGGAAAGATCAGATTGTGCTAATAGTACGGAAATGTATTAACTTTTTAAAATGATCTCTACAATTAAGTCAAGAAACTGTTCTATAAAGAAAGTAGAGGAATTTCCTATGTCTTCTTTTTTACTTTAAATGGAAAACCAACTTAAAAACAAAAATTTTGAATCTAAAGTTGCTAAGTTAGAAATAAGTGTATGTGTGTGTGTGTGTTTATTTTCCTGTGGCAAGGGTAAACTTTGGTGGCAATTGGAGCATTTTAGCACACTACTGAATGCATAGTTGCAAAAAAGATAGCCTTCCAACCCCCGCACTTAGGGCCATCCATTTCCTGAACAATTGTAATGCTATTCCTTCATATTGTGGGGATGACTCAGGTGACTGTACACTCCCTATACCTCATATAGGTCTAAGATGATACTGAAAGTGAACAATAAAAGGTAATAATTACACATCTCACAAAACTGTGACTATTACAACTGGCTGCAACTTTATTTGCAATAGTTCCTTTTTTCACAAAGGAAATGCATTACATCTTCCCCAAGGTTATTTCCATTGTTAGGGTCAGAACAGAGAAGAGCTCCCTTTTGCTTAGCCATGTGCAACTTCACTTCCTACATTGTCACTGTCATAAGAACAGCCATATTGGGTCAGATCAAAGGTCCATCTAGCCCAGTATCCTGTCTTCTGACAGTGGCCAATGCCAGGTGCCCCAGAGAGAATGAACAGAACAGGTAATCATCAAGTGATCCATTCCCTGTCGCCCATTACCAGCTTCTGGCAAATAGAGGCTAGGGTCCAGGCTCATGGGTTCAGCAGTTTGCTGTTTCTTGCCCAGATATGATTCTTAGTATTACTGGGTAAAGAACCACTATATCTGTTCCCTTGGCGGTGATTTCCCTCATCAGGACAGTGAATTCCCACCTTCCATCTCAGATAGCAGGGCTAATACCTGGAAATATAGAATGTCTGTAAAGTACTGTTACCACTTCTTGACCTGAGCTGCTAGTCAAAGTTTAGGGCTGTGGGGATGTTCCAGTATGGAGTAAAATTTGACGATAGAATCTGGCATTTCTTTGATGCAATCTTGTTTAGTTACAGGGAATGTGCAAAGCCCTGCTTCTCTGAACACAGCAGGAAACAAGAACAAAAGGAGCAGTTTCTTAGTTTATAGTCCCAAGCTTCTTTCAGCCAGCACCCCCAGCCCAGAGTCTCTCTTTAAGCTTCTCCCGGGGTTACCATGCTTTCAGTCTGCTGCTTGGCTTTTTTGCTCTGCCTCAGTCTCTTTCCCTTTCTTTGCTGCACTCCAGCTTGTCTTTTTTTCACTCGTGCAGATAGACACACACACACTTGGTCTGAACAATACCGCATGGAATCCTCTGCTCACATGGTGCTAGTTTCTGAGCAGATTCTACTAGGCCTTGTTTTAGACACAAGCCTCTTAACTGTCTCTTGAGCAAAGAGCACATTCACCAGTTGGTTTCAGCGAGGTTTTAAGTCATCCCACCACAAGGTTTAGCCCAGCTCATAACAGTGTGTTCTAGAATATTTATTAACTAAGTGTACCTTAAATCCAGGATTATAGGCCTGATCCAGTGGGTGTTTCAACCTGGTATCATTTTCACAACCTCTCCTATTTGTACTTTCTAGCAGCTTCCAAGTTGGTAGCATTGGTCAGTGCAAATGGGGTAATGTTTAATATCAATGTCCAGAAACCATAGGGTTCAAATAAAGTTCACAGTACTCTACTGGGGGGCCCCATAGCTGTGTTGTGATTGTGAGAATTCAAACAATTTTGCTTGGCACTATATTTCCAAGTGGCTTGGTTCTGCAGTCCATGGATCTGCAGTTAGCCCTCACTGTGATTTCTGTCTCGTCATCTCCACTCTACATGTGTTTCAAATTATTTAGCTGACAGACTTAGACCCGGTCTTCCACAGAGTTCTGGGTGGCCTGCTTTTAGCCTCATGAAAGCCTACCAATTATCCAGTTTGACTAGTTAGAGTTGGAAGAGTGCTTAGTTATTGACATTCTATAAGACTGACAGCCAGGTAAAAAGATGACAAACTGCAAACTTCACAATGCAGGGGACAGATTTCAATATTAAACCAAAATATTAATACAAATATAAACTTTTTAAAAACTAGGTCATACAAATGTGTTTAAAAGCTTTGTATAGCTACAAGTATGTTACAGCCAAGATGCTTGAAAATATTACAATCAGTGTACATTGAGTTACATTATAAAATGTTCAGGCTGAGTAAAGAAATTGTCTCCCAAGGACAAATAAATATTAGTAAGATAACCCCTCCTTAACCATAAAATCATGCTTTTTAACCCTAAAAGTGGTATACAAACTCAGAAAAGTTGCATTTTAAACTTTACCTTGCTTTTAGTTTTACACTATTTTGTGCTATGTTTAAAACATAATGTATTGAAATCTGTGCTTTGTACAAAATACTTAATAAAAGTTTAATTGCTATAACAGACAAATTATAACTTAAGGAACTTGGATCAAGAGGCCGACCCCTAAGAGTGCCTTAAGGTAGACCAGAACATTCCACTATGTATAAGATACCAGTTTGGGGTACAAATGTAATCCTTATCTCAAGAAAACAAACCATGTCAAACATTCATGTTTTAGGAAAAGATCTGACTGTGAAAAGGAATTTTAGGGTTGATTTCTCAGAGCAAAAAATCTAGAGATAAGGTGGGCTTTTTTCACCTCCCCAGAAAAACTTCTAAGTAAGCCCACACAAAGAAACATCTTAGTTGAAGTGAACTGTACAATTACTCTAAACACTTTATTCAGAAAAACCTCTGAGAAAAACTGGTGTCAATGAAAATGTGTTAAACCTTTTGTTTATTAGATGTTGTAATGGCAAACACCTCTGTGAAATGCATACTTGCAAATACGTTAGCTAAATACAAAGATCTTAATATAATTTCCTAATGTCATTGATATATAAATGGTAAAAATACTTTATTTACCCAGTTGGAATCTGATGACCTTGCTAAACTAATTTCTAATGTAAGAAGCCATTCAAATAGAGAATATTTTTATTAATGGGGAATTAATTTCTGTCAGTGCTAAAACAACTCCCTCACCCAGGTCAGGAAGACAAGAAACATCCCTCTAAAACCTATTTAAAAAATCAACTACTATAATAACTACTTAAGCTAAAGACTTTCTAAGAGTTATTTAATTTAAAAAGACTGTTTTGAGAACTAAAACCTTTCCTATAAAAGAATAGGAGTGTTTAGACTCTTCAAAAACAGACGTTTATTTCCTGTTGCATGCTAAGAAAATTCAAAGAATATCTCAGAAAATGAATAGAAAGGAAGTTTAAACTCTAACTTTAGAAGATTATTTAGACTTTTCCTGCCATAAAAAGAACAATGCAATTAGAAATGTTGCATATTCATTAAATAGAGGGCATATCTGGAAGCTGACAGTATCATCTAAGCCAACCCTAATGACATGAAGCCAATGGAAAGATGGCAGCAAAGAGCTTTTATTTCTAAACAAGCCTGAGGTGTGCTTTCCTAATTTCATGGAAATAGGAAGGAAATGTTATAAAACTCTGAAGTGAGCACTCCTCACACAAAGACCCTCTGCTGCCCTGTTCAAAACAGCAAACACTCCACATACTCATCCTTGTCTGTCTCTACAAGCAAGCTATTACAGACAGCTAAAAAGAATAGATAAGCCTCAAGAGGAAACCAACCCAAGGGAAACCTCTCCAAGAATTAAACATGGATTGGCGAGAGAAATTTAACTAAAATACTGAGCAGGGATTAGACTTAAAACTCTTCTAATACTTTTACTGGGTTATGGAAATGCTGTTGTAACTTAAGATGCTAACAGTTTCTCCTATTAATTGTCAATGGTTAGACCACTTATTCCTGGAGAGAAGACAGGGTGCTAAACATTGGTTAACAGAGAAATACAGGCATTTTTTTTTTCCGATTTAAGATGCTTAATACTAGTAGTTGGCATCTCTTAAAATACCTCCCTAAATGGCTTATTCTGTATAACTGATTGAAATATTTGCTTTGATTTCTTAAGATTTAGCTAAGATTGCTTACTTATTCTATCTATAAACTGATTGGTTAATACTAATAGCCAACGAGGTCATCCACCTGTCGTGAAACAAATTATAAGCAGTTTCAGAATCTATGATAGACTAAGTTTGGTGTACAATAATTTTGAGAAACAATCTGCTTTGGTATTAACCTACCAAACAAAGAATGGTCCCAGAGGCAGTCCATTCTCAAAGGGTAATCTCTGTTAATACCTCTCTGCAGAGAGCTGTGTAGAAGAGATGGTAATAGAAATAACAAGTTTATCATTTGTGTTCTGTCACTTGTATTTTGTTTAACGTTTTCTTTTCCTTTCTTTAATAATAATATAGCCTAGGTCAGTGGTTCTCAAACTATTGTACTGGTGACCCCTTTCACATAGCAAGCCTCTGAGTGCGACCCCCCTTATAAATTAAAAACACTTTAAAATATATTTAACACCATTATAAATGCTGGAGGTGAAGCGGGGTTTGGGGTGGAGGCTGGCAGCTCGCGACCCCCCCCCCCCATGTAATAACCTCGGGACCCCCTGAGGGGTCCTGACCCCCAGTTTGAGAACCCCGGGCCTAGGTTAATAATTGATTATTTTGCTTGGTCTCAATCATGGTGTCCCCAGGGTATGTAAAAGAACCCCTTTGACTGAAGTAGTGGGAGTCACAACCATGAATTGGCAATAAGCAAAACAAATTAGTAAGAGCTGCACTCCCATTTCTCTAAATATTTTTAGTAACTTTTTAAATAAAATTATTGGGCATTCAACAATTTTGATTTTTACCCCCTTTCTACCCCACAACACTCTCTGGTCAAATTTTTAGTATCTCTTGATTTAGATCAATAGAATGGCAACTGTTCTACTGTACTCAGCACTCAACTGGAGTGTTTGGGGCACCAGGGGTTGCCAACTTTGGTTGGATGAATTCCTGGAGATTTTATCACATGACATAATCTTTAATTAAAGATTAATCTTTAATTCCTGGAGACTCCAGGACAATGCTGGAGGGTTGGCAATCCTAGGCACCACACATAGAGGTGAACAAATTGGAGTGTCAGAGGAGAGTAACACAAATAAGAAGTTTGGAAATCATGATGTGTGAAGAAAGGTTGAAAAAACTGGGGATGTTTAGTGTAGAGAAGAGAAGTCTAGCGGGGGACATAAATCTTTAAACATGTACAAGGTTGTTATATAAAAAGGGCAGTCATCAATTGTTCTCTGTGTCCAGTCAGGGGAGGACAATAAGTAATTGGCTAAGTTTGCAGCAGGAGAGATTCAGGTTATATATTAGGAAAAAGTTTCTCGCTATAAGGACAGTTAAACACTGGAATAGGTTACTGAGGGAAGCTGTGGAATCCATGTCACTGAAGGTTTTAAAGAACATGTTAGATAGTCTATATGTACTTAATCCTGCTTCAGTGCGGGGGGTATGGACTAGGTGACCTCTTGAGGTCTCTCTCAGTACCACATTTCTAATTGATATTCCAAGGAAATCAGTCTTTCTGTGTTGGTTTTACTATTGTTTCTTAAGAATGTTAACACAAAAAATATCCATCTGTTCAGAATATAGCTAGCTACCTGTATTAATGAAAGTTGGATAACTGAAAAGGTCTTGCCAATCCAAATAATTTCTGCCAAAGCTAATTGTCATCTAGGAATCTGAAGCAGCAATTTTTTTTCTGTCCATATTCTCAGGAAACAATAGTAAAACTTGTTTAAAAAAATATGATTTTCTTGGCATGTCAGTTAATAATTTATTAACCTTCTGTCTGCCTGCACCACCAGGTACTTCTGTCAACATTTTGGTATTGGTCTGACTTTTCAACGATTTGTGTGTTGACTTTGTGGACAGTCAGCTTTCTGAGTGCTGACCAGATGTTTGGATCCCACCTACAAAGCTTAAGTAAAATAAGCAATGGTCTATTGGGAGATAATTGACTACAGCATGAGTTATTATGCATCCCAAGCCAAACTCCTTGTAACTTCATTGTAGTTGGAGTGAACTATTCAGCAGATATTCCATGACCACCTGAGTACAATGGAATTACTATAGGCCATGCTATAACTCATGTTATTAATGACTTTATATTTTGGAGATTCTTGAAATTCAATCATGAAATACCCATTTTAAACTCCCCTGTATTGTAATATCATGAAGGTGATGGAGCCAAATTAATGTAATGGATTTATCAGGCTAGCCAGTTAAGGAATCTTCTGCACTAATGTTGTTATCTGCCCCTTAGCCATCCTCTCACATACCCAGGCAAAGCAAGGGACCAGTTCCTTTCCCTGGGAAGTGCTGAGAGACGTATAAAAGCATCAAACCATTGCCATCCTCCCTGGCACCAGGATTCCAGGGATACCCAGTTCTGCCTACTCCTTCCACACCAGACACATTTGTGACTTATTGGTGGGGCTACAAAAGACCCCTGCTTTAGCTCAGTACTGCCTCCTGACACCCTGTTTTGCAGTTTTGCTTTACTTCTGATTTGAGGTCAGGCTGCTAGCGCTGCACTCTTGATAACCCCAAAGGGAATCCTCAGAGCAGCACCTGTTTAGGAAGAAGTGTGCCCTCTCCTGAGAGAGACCCAGAGTTTTGCTGCTGAGATGGGAAGGGATGCAGATCTTCTGGGAGGGAGTGAAGACCTGAATTTGAGGTGAGGCTGGCTGCTTTGGAAGAACTGCTCTATGTATTGGAAATGGGGGACTGGTGTGGGCACTTTGCCCTTAAAACAACAGAGCAGGTGAGCTAAACATGGTCCAGGACCCCACTGTGCAAACACAGAACTAAAGTATGGTCTCAACATTTCCCAGTTGTCTGGCAATGTTGTCTCCCAGTGTGTGGCAGTTAACCCACAATTTATTTTGTTTGTAGTTTAACAGGTTTCTTTTAATTCATGTCGGAGAAAAACAGAATTCTTACTTTAAAGTTGCGTGCAGCAAGTCAGATACATTTTATTCTCTAGCAATTGCATGGAGGGAGAGAGTGCACTAGGACACAGGGTTTCCCCCACCTAGGCAGGTCTCTCTCAAGAAAAACAATTAAAGCCAACATTTATACCTTTTTACAGATAATAATGAGCAACACCTGCATATTGTTTATACATATTCCTTTTTGATATTTTATTTTTTTAAATCATTTTTGCTATAGTTTGCATTCCATTTTTATTTTAACACAAGGTCAAAACAACCTCTCTCACAGTTCTTTCCCACTCGCTTGCACCAACCCCGCTTCTACAAATCTCATGTTATTAGGGTTAAGGTTGGCCTGTTTCTTGCTCTGTCTTTTAATCAAACTGCACACAAATCCTCTTTTCCTTTTACACTTCCACATCCATAACAATGAATAGGATCTCTACTCATGGTGTGCCTTCAATGAGTCCCTTATTTTGGAACATGAAACATCAGTCTACTAAGTAGACAAAGTAGAATTTATTATATTCTAAGATCATGTACAGAATATTTATAATATCCCAAGTGTATTGGTTTCTAGACAGGCTGTAAACAAACCAACAGGCAGAGAAATGTCTGTTAATATTGTTATTTCAGATTCTATGTATCTGTAAAGTACAAACTGAGCTACTGTACAGTAGAAGGGGAACTCTTTCAACAAATGCATAGAACATTCACTTTGTTCTAACACTCTTATTTCTTTACTATCAAATCTTCCTGGTTCAAAGTTCTTTATAAGACATCTCCTTATCAAATGTACCTGAACATAAATGCAGAGAATAATGTTGGTTGAATAATGCCAGTGATCTTGGGTGTAGGAACGTAATGGTTTGTTCATCATACAAAATGATAAACTACAGCATAGTGCTTCTGAGCGTGTTCATTCTTCTAAATTGTAGTTGCTTCCTATTAGCTCTTTGCAGCAAGAGAACATATTTTTACCAACCCAGGTCACACTGACTTAAGTATACCACCTGTGTTGTTGTATAATATATAGTTATGCTGTGAACCAAGGAGGTTTCCTGAGGATCAGGTACTTCTGATGTGTAGATTCTAGAGCTTTTAAATAAAACTCCACTTCTCATGCATTTTAAATTGGAATGTATTTTGCAGAATACATATTTTTACTGTATGTTATTAAAGGCCTTATTTAAGCTGCTACAGCAATCACACGCTTGGCACTGGAAAAGTATGCTTTAAGTCTTCAGTCTGAACATATTACCACAACTAGTAAAATATTGGCACAAGCATGAAAACAGATGTATGTTATAGTATCTATTTCACATCACTATTTATAAATGGCCATCTATAAATCCGTTTGGAGTACTCTATTCTCAGTTACATCACTTCTTTTCTTCAGTATTAATACGGTATTTTAACCAAGAAAAGATCTTTCCAGTGGTTAAGTAATTAAGATTTATGTAGTAAGTAATTAAGATTTATGTCAATTGGTTGCCTATTTGTGTCATTTTTTAATGTCCATTTTACAAGTTGTGAACTTAGATCTATGTTGTAGCAATCTCCAGAGTAGAGCTATAATGAATTATATATCAAACAAGGTGACTTGACAGTTTATAAGACACCTACAATTACACTGTTTGTATGGATTGCAGTGTGAAAGTGTAAGACCTATTAGCATTAATCTTTTCAGTAAGATTATTAACACAAACTGACATCCCAGCCTTTGTACATCTGTACAAGTAATAACTACAGACTGAATTGTCCCCTTACACACACAGGAATTCCCATTGAAGTCAGGTCTTATTAGGACTGGTCTGAGAAAAGACTGCAAGATTTGGCCCAAAGTCAACCATTTCAGTTGTATATCTTCATCCTAAATCTGCTGCGGGAGACTGGATTTTTTTTTAAATGGGTCCCATGAAGTTTGGGATTCCATATATTTTATCTTGGCAGCTTTCCATGCTTGTCTGCTGTCCATTAACTTCTCTCCACTACATTCTAAGTAATTCTGAATATTGCCCCCAAAGAACAAACCAACCAAACAAAATCCTTCCTCCCCACTGTGAGACTTGAGACTATAAACCAGGCTGTTTAAAATCCAAGTTTTATTATAGAGTGAAGTCTAATGCCCAAGGTTAAGGGTCACAGTGGTAATTCTGACATCTTCAGACATAGCAGAAAGTTGTACCATAATAACTAAACAATCAGCTATTTTTGGCTAACCATGAGAGAATAAACCTTTCACTAAATAAGGAAACGAATGTATTAAACAGCTCCATTTCCTACCTAAACTTCCACTTTGGGGGTTTCTGTAACCTCAGTTTGCAAATATTTTGCAGAATTCAACATTTGCACTTAAGTTCCTCATAAAAAAAACAAGGAGAGGGTGCTCACAAGTGTGGGGAGGGATAGCTCAGTGGTTTGAGCATCAGCCTGCTAAACCCAGGCTTATGAGCTCAATCCTTGAGGGGGCCATTTAGGAATCTGGGGCAAAATCAGTACTTGGTCCTGCTAGTGAAGGCAGGGGGCTGGACTCAATGATTTTTCAAGGTCCCTTCCAGTTCTAGGAGATAGGGTATCTCCATTAATTTATTTTATTTATCTTTTTATTTAATTATTACAATGGCAGTATGGTACACACAAAACAATTATTGCATCTTGTATATTTTTTCTTATAGCTGGCACTGATAGGGAATTTAAAAAAAAATCTAATAGATTTTGCATGCAGTTAAATGCCAGATAATCTTTAAACACATTTCAGAGTAGCATTGTTTCCTCCTGGATTGCCAAATAGCTCATTTCCTTCTAAACAGTCCCTTATGTTGCACACGCACAAGGATACATGGGAGAGAGGTCAGGCTGGAAGCAAGAATGAGCTTTCCTAACAATGGACTTAGCAGACCTAAGCAGAATGAGCTAATGCTTTTCACAGTGAGCGCAGTTGTGCCCACCCTTACTGAGTTATCATGAGTAAGGGTGGAGGAATCATCCCAGCATTTGGAGAGGGGAAAGAGAGAGATATTGATTAACTGTGTCAAGGGTAAGTCCTATAGAAATGTCCTGCTTCTTTCACTGTGTCCCACCCCAACCAGATGTGATACTATGCACAACAACTCTGGACATGTTATGAACTAAGGATACAATCTACAGGTACACCTCTACCTCGATATAACGCTGTCCTCGGGAGCTAAAAAATCTTACCGTGTTATAGGTGAAACCGTGTTATATTGAACTTGCTTTGATCTGCCGGAGCACGCCCCCCCCCCCCCGAGCACTGCTTTACTGCATTATATCCGAATTCGTGTTGTATCAGGTCGCGTTATATCGGGGTAGAGGTGTACTTGTTTCTCAGAGTGAACAGTAAGGACTAGACACCAATTATGCCATAGTTGAAATGCCAAAAATCATGTGTGGAATGCAATGCTGGAAAGATACATTCAGAAAACAACTCACATTACAGAAAATAGCAAAATGGAATAAGATTTGAAATGTAACTGTAGATTCTAAGCAATTGGGCAGTGAGGTGGTGAGAATTTTTACACAGTCTATTAAGCTGGAGGGGATGTACAGTAAAAATGATCCAGCTTGCTCAGCTAATTAAATACCTTCAGCCCAACTAGTCCTATCAGTCTAGATTGAAGTGTGACCAACAAATATCGAAGGAAGTATTCAACTTCAGAAAAATTGAGGGGTGTGATAGGATATCCCCTCTGGGCAATTCACTGGAACTCTTTGTATCTGTTGAAGTATTCACAACACTGCATGCAGCCAGCTGCCCATAGCATAGCCCCGTTTCATGGAATGTGTATAGCAGATGTCTGAATGGTATTAACAAATGGAGGTCTAAAAGCTTTCTCCTGTTTAACAAGCTCTATTCAAAAGTTATTTAAATCATGATCAATAGCAATACATTTTAAATTCCTCTTAATCCTGCCTTTCATATTCTATATGCAGTATATTTGTAGACCTACTTTTCAGGCAAAATGAAGCCTACTGATATACTGTCTTGAATGAAAAAATCTATTTCCTCATAATCCCTTTAATCAATTACTGCACTCTTAATTTTCAGCCATGTCACGTCTCTGTTCAGAAAATTAAATACAGCTACATATTATGGCTTTAGAATTTTGAAAAACATAGGTTTGGGCAGAGGGACGAAAGACAATGTTTGAAAATTGTCCATTATTTACATACATATCAAGTGAAATCTCCAATTAATTTGTAGGACACACATGAGTTTGCCACTCCTTATTTATCATTCTCATGTAGGAGAAATACATGCTATAGTATTCAGAATGCTTCCTGTGTAGCAGATAGGTTTATGGGTGCTTTAACAGATCTTGGAAATTCCTGAAAATAAGCCCAAAGCTCTTGAAGAGTGCTGGAACTAGGCCATCTGCAACTGGACCAGAATACAGTCTGACTAATGCCAAAAAAAAAAAAAAAAAAAAAAGGACAAAAAATCCCCAACACAAGCTGGAGTGTTGTGCCAATATTCCAAAATGAAGCAAGCTGTATGAAACGTTTATTGTATTTTTCTGAGTGGTGGTGTCAAAGAGAGATCTCTTTTCAAACAAATGAGACTATGGAAACCAAGGGGATTCAGGTTTTTTCCATGAAAGCAAAATATTTACAATCAAATAGTGAAATGTAGAAACCATAATAATTAAAAAGTGTCTCCATTTTACAGCAGGAAGCTCCCTCAAGAAATCCTTGATGAAAGACTGAATGTTTACTGGAAAATATGTGATTCACCAAAGGCTCATATCACATATGAATCATCTTATGTGGCAGGCCAATTGTTGGAAAGGGCAATCAGTGTGATCAGAAAGTTTGCTGGAAAAGGCAACCCTGGGAAAGCCCTACGGAAAACAAATGGATCAATGACCTATCAATGATCCTTCAGCATGTTCTCCTCCTCAGTCAGTCTGTCTTTTTCCTCTTTCCTACTATTATTGGTTCATTGCCAATGGAGATGTGTTTGGCCCATACACCATGTTACTCAGGTCAGTGTGGCTGGCTGGGAATTGCCCCAGCACAGGGGCAATCCACATGTGGCATTGAGTTCTGGCTTCACCCTCCTTACAGACCTGCTGGTGTATGGAAAGGTGGCAAGGGGAGGGCATTAGCTGGGTTTTCTGACTTTGGCTATACTCAGTTGCTGATTGGTTTCTTGGTGCCAAAAGCAGCTAGGACACAATTTGGAGCAGCCTTGAGTCTTTTTTAATCTACACTGGGGGCTAAATCAGCCTCTGTCCAGTACCAGAATTGCAGTGCTCCAACAATGACATAGGATACCTCTGCCCATGTCTTGGGCCATGTGACAAGAAAAGTTTGGCTGGAACTGAGAATTGGGTCCAAGACTAGAGATAGGTGTTGAGTGATACAGGGCCATTTGTAGGAAGGATAAGAATCTTGTATGTGATATGTGGTGCAGTGGGGACCCAGTGAAGCATTAGCAGGGGATGTTGTATATGGTTTAAAAAAATGACTTTGACAGCGTATTGGACCAACTGCAGGGGGCGAAGTAGTTATACTGAACAGTGAAGAGGTTTCAATAGCTGAGGTGGGAAATAATATGGGCATGTACAAGCAATTTATCAGTTGGAATGGAAAGGATGAGGTGGATTTTTGAGAGGAAGTGTGACAGGATTTGGCCCAGTCTACATTTGGGGAAAAGAGCGAAGGCAGGGTAGAAATGTTAACTACAGTCATGAAGAATGGTTATAGTGGAAAGCGTTTAGGAAGAAAAATATTAGTTTGGTTTGAGTCTGAGAGGATGATGAGTCATATAAGTTGAGGCACTGGGGGGAGAGAGCATGAGATATATGAGATTGAAGTGTAAGGGCAGAACACATTTAGAGAACAGTATTTGAAATGTCCTTCTAGATCTTGTACATCTCTAACTCTAGGTGTTGGATTGGGGGTGATGTAAATTAGATACATTTTCTCAAGATGTCTGAAAGGATTTATTTTAACTCTACTTGCAAGGTACTGCATTGTTCTGTATTATATGCTTGCCTTCTGCATTTGCTGGCACATTTTAAAAAGGAACCAGGTTACTGCCAAACCCTGTGTTTTCTTCCTTTACAATATTACTAGAATCTGTGCTTATATATATATAACACAACACTTAAAAAAACCTCATAGCTATGCTGTTTTGAGGTTCTCCCATCATCTGGTCATTCAATGTGTTATGTGTCTGAGCTGTTCTGTCTCCTAATTGAGATTGTGAGACTATCTTCCCTGGAATTTTGTACACAAAGATAAATAGCTAGCAGTGACTGGCAATTTCCTTGATTGCCACCATGAGCTTTGGCAAACTATAGCAGGTGTACATCGAAAGAGGACATGAAAGTAATGTTGTGGTGGTGCTGTTTGTGACAGTCTTGTGTCTGGGGAAGGGAGCCAAATCCATTCTTCTCAACATGCTAACCAGTCAAGGTGTTCCACGATATGGGAAAAATAACCCAAATATGAGACACCCTCCTTTAATATGCATAAAATGGCACTACATTTTACACAGAATACGGAGAGAAAAAAGGATTAAGTAACTGGATTAATAGAATAATTTAAGAAACAGCTACCATGGCTCCTGGAGTGGTGCCCTTGGTCCCATTTTGTCCCCTTTTCTTTAGAAATCTTTCTAAAAATTCTGCTTGCTTTAATTCATTCTTTTCATTTATTTTTTTTCCTGCATTTCTTATTTCTGTTCCTCTTTTCTCCCTGCAATTTTCTCATGTCTCCCTTCCCCATATTTGTTCCTTCAGGGACTCTTCATTGCCTCATTCCATTTCGCACTGCTGTATTGCTGCCTCATGTTCTGTCCTCCTCTGCCTACTAGTGCTACAGAACTCGGTGAGGAGGGCTGGATATTGCCATGGAGGCTGTAACTAGCCCAGCAGAAAAAAACAGTATGGGTGAAATGCTTGCTCCATTGAAGTCAATGGCAAAATTCCCACTGACTTTAATTGAGGCAGGACTTCATTCTATATATTACCAGGAGAAAGCACTGGTCACTTTTACAGGCACACAGAACAGCAACTCACCATTCTCTTGCTGACTCCAGTCAGGAGAATCTATGAGCAGGTGCCTTCAGTGTAGGAATTTAGGAGCCACCCAACAATCCTTGACAATGAGAAGTCAGATTTTCCATGATTGTTGGGAAGTCTAGGGAAATCAAACACTGATGTCTCAGATATCTTGTGATATTTGTTTTCAAATGACTATCTTGGCTACTATGTCTGACCTTCTGAGTCCGGAAACATTGAGATTAGAAAGCAGGAACAAGAGCTGAGCACTTGCATGCTGGGCATTTCCAGCATGTAAGGAAGCCTTTTAGCCAATAAGAAGGTAGATTCCATTTGTACCACGGATGACTAATATAGGCCACATATTTCAGTTGGTTTATGAGCGACAGGCATTTCCAACGCTAGTGCTCCTTCTCGCTGAGTCATCCACACAAAGAGATTATACCAGTTTAACAAAATCATTTCCTAAACAGATTCAGGGCTTGTCTACATTGGCATGCTAAATAGCTGCTGCTGCGATTGATGCAGCAGTGTCAATTTAGTGGGTCTGGTGAAGACATGATAAGTCAATGGCAGAGCACTCTCCTATCCACTTCAATATTCCACCTCCCCAAGAGGTGGAAGCTAAGTCGGGGAGAGACCATCTCCTTCCAACATAACGCAGTGTAGATATCGCATGAGATTGATGTAAGCTATGTTGCTCAGTGGGATGATTTTTTTCACACCCCTGAGGGATGTAACTTACATCAATTCAAGCGGTAGTGTAGACCGTGCCTTAGTTCAATTGGTACAGTCTCTTTGTGTAAACACACTCTTAAACCGGTTTGAGTGCTTTATACTGATGTTGTTTAAATCAATTGCTTATTGACCAAAGCCATTCTTAAACCTTATCCACTAAAGGACGTAGCATGGGTTACAATTGCCTCATGTAGGCAAAGCCTGCGTTTCTGTAGAAAAAGATCAAAACCTTTAAAAGCAAGTCACAAACACAAAATTATCCCAGCAACTTCTGATTCTGTTGCATATTTTTTTGCATTTGTTTGTAGATTATTTTGTAGCTAGGTGCTATTACTACTGACATAGCACTCTACATATACATGGCACTCGGTGCTCTATTCTCTGCTGGCTGAGGGGAATGGGGTGGAGTGGCAGAGGAAGACTGCTCTATTCCTAGTTGCAAAGCTGATGGCAGGCAGAAAGTTAAAGGATAAAGGATGACATTTTATCTTTATACAGCAAATTTAATCTAGAAGGATCCCAAAGTGTTTTGCAAATGGAAATCTATGCCAACCACTCAATTGTATTAAACTCTGAGGTAAAATGATGGAACTGTTTAACAATGCAGAGCAACACAACAGTTTAAGGCAGGAAATGAAGTTTACGACATTCAGTTAAATGATGGGATATTTAACAATCATACAGATATCAAGACACATATGTTTTTAAACTTCTCACCCAAAAGGCAGCACTTAACAGACAGCAGTGCCCCCTAGCAATTGGTTAGGTATTGATTAAAAAGAGAAGTGTACCACTTCCTGAATTATCAGAACTACTTTCTACAAGATCTAGGTTTTCCTCCAAGATTTCTTTTTCCAGCTACTGGCTAGGCCCTTCTTAGGTGATGAGATGGCAGCCTGAGGTGGTATGCCCATAGGCATTACTAGACTATGTCCCACATATCTGAATTTATTTCTGTCTTCTAGGAAGATCCCCCTGAAGTGCAACTTCAGTATTATAATACAGGCAAATGAACAATTTTAAGACACACTAGATGTCATTACACTGCCTGTTTCTTAGTAAGTCTGTCCACCGCTTGCTCTGGTATGGGTGTTTCATGACACCAAGTTGTCACCAGAGTCATTACTTAGACCGTGTGCACTTTAGGGCAGAGACCAGGTCTCCATATATGTTTGTATGTTACCTAGCACAATGGAGCCCTAATCATGATTGGAGCCTCATGAAATTATTGCAATATAAATATTCAATAGTAAGACTCTAAAGGTAAAGGGCCCTTTAGGAAACTAATAAAAAAACGGATAAACCACAAAAGAATATTCAGCACCTTAGATAACTGTAGAAAGGGTTAACATTTTGGGCATTTATTTTTTAAACATCAACAGCCAGCGGACACCAAAAAAGGATTTTCTCCATATAAGTAAATCAGTTGGAAACAATTCTTTCTGGATTGTTAGGTGGAGAAATTAGGTCATATTTGGCTAACTTCAGTTTATTGTCAGGGTAACCTGCTCCTTTGGTCCTTTCTGCTTTTCTCTCTCTGTGTGTATGTGCTTTCTCACAAAAGCTTAACAATTTCCAATAACAAGGATGATGCAGAGGATCTGATCATTTCTTTACATCACAGCAGGTGTAAACTGATGTGGTCCAAAATATTACTGAATGTTTAGATGTGATGTTTGATCTTGGAATTCTTTTTTTAACATATTTCTAATATAAACAGTTAAGAGCTACAAGATTTTTTCACAGAGTCTGAAGTTTGTGTTGTAGGAACCAGCCTTCCAATAATAACTGCGTAAAATTATTTCAAAGTAACCTCCAATAATCTAGTCAATAATGAATAAAGGAAAGAGAGTTCTTCTTTCCCCCCTGGGGAAATCTAAGAGTGTAAAAGATATTACTATGGTCTTTTTAAAGAACAACCTGTTCACATAGTCTTTTGTTATCTAGATGCAGTAAATTTGTGGAACAATTTTTTTCTTTGTAGCTTTGTTATCAGGCTGAGAATTTAAATTGAATGCTGCAGTATTGTACATTATTCCAAAGGCAACATCAGACGGCAGAGATGATGTCAACTTTCCCTATCCACCCACAGTTTTCCTAGCATAAACATCTCTAAATAATTTGTGATTTCACTTTAGCTGGGTGGACTGTACTATATCAGACCAGAGATATACAGTAGTCTCAATGATTAAGTAATAACCCTGCTTGCTGATTGACAAATGCTTTAGACTCCCATTTTTAAAAGATTAAGAAGAGCTCAGAGGCCAGGAGAGGATGGAAGAGTGAACAGGTTGGAGGGAAGACCCATCACAAGGTCACACAGAAGGTTGAGCCTGAGATGGGGCACAGCACAGGTGAGCCCCACAAATGGTACATTCTCCAACTCCACCCCCACCCCTTTTCTTTTTTGAGAAAGAGAGCGAGAGAGCTCACGGGTTCTGAGGGGCTCTGCTCATTTAAACTCTGTTAAACTCCTGATTGTTTGGACTGTAGGGGACCACACCTCAAGCTGAAGGGGAATATAGTTAGGACATGGTGCAGGGCATCAGGCTTAGATTCTCTGTGCAGAGGACTCAGCTAGTGCTGTTTCCCACATGGCTGTGGCCTGGGACTCAGTGGAGAGGGTGGTCCTGGGTCCCCCTACCATGCTTTGCTTGAGAGGTAGTCCCTGGGGTGGGCCGAGACTAGAAACCAGGCATGCTAACCACTAGGTCATCTGGCCCTTTGAATATCCTGTTACATCAGTTTTTTCCATTCTGCAAAGTGAAATCCAGAAGTATTTTGGTTATCACTGGGGATTACTGCTGGTAATTAGTTGGCTTTTAATGATTGCCAGAGATGAAGGTGGTGTCTCTGGAGATAACTACAGTGGGAATTATACACTCACAAGACTTATACAGAGCATTAGGCATTAAGACCTGTTCAACTGAGAGTGGATTTAACCAGGACACTGGAATTAGCCTCTTTTTTTTTTATAAAGGACCATAGATTTTCTAATCTGATGGAGATGGTTCTTTCACAGAGGCTTATGGAATCCTTGATCTTGCAGTGGAATTGCCCTGAAATTCTCCTCCTTCTGGCCTAGACCACAGCTATTAGGATCCAATACAGCCTTTCTTGCATGAGTTTTGGATTTTTTTTTATTGATTGGGTCAATTTGTATTTTATTGTCAGATGTCTTTATAATTAAAGAAATTCCAATCTGGGGAACACCCTGGCAGAAGTTCTTCACAGCTGGTCATGATTCATGGACTCACTCTCCATTTCTGATGAGTTGGCTTTTAGGATTGATGACAGTATCCAGATGGCCTGAAGATCTTTGTATCGCTAGGACAAATTGATAAATGGAGAAAGAATTTTAGGGAGTTGAGCTACAGTCTGCTTTGTATGGTGATGACTGGATCCACTGCTAGCCTTTCCATTTTTGTGGGTCTTTTGTTAAAGCAAAACTATAAGATCTTCAGGGTAGGCATTTTGCCTACCTCTGTACACTGCTGGCACACTGCTGTAATGAAATATTACAGTCTCGGATAAAAATGAGAAAAGTTCCTTCCGATGAAATCTATTAGTTTGTGGAATAGGTTTTTAAAGGAATGCTGGCAACTGCATTGTCTAAGTCATTTAAAGCAAATGTGAATACGGGGCTTGTGATGGGGTGGACTAGGCCCAAAGGCCGCCTGCTGGAGGCCCCAGGGTTCTACCACACCCATCCCAGGGAAGGAGCGTGGAGAGGTCCTCCAAGCAGGCTAGAGTGGCTGCAGGGGAAGCAGCCAATCAGGGTCCAGGAGTATATAAAAGGAGTTGCAGGGCAGTAGTCAGTTGCTGCTTGCAGCAAGAGGAGAAAGGACTGCAGGCCTGGCTGCGTGGAAGAGCAGCAGGGCCTGGGATGGTTTGCTAGCAGGGACGGGGGGGATCATTGAGGAAGCTCCTGGCTGGTGGCTAGGACTGAGTAGAGACTGAGCCTGGGGAGGGCTTCAGGAAGATAGTGTCTCCAGGGAGGAAGCCCTGGGGATACAGCCCCATACCAGGGCTGGGCCAGAGAGGGCTAGAGGGAGACACCACCCGAGGGGTACTGAGATAGGCCCCGGTGGACTGTATACCCCGGAAGGGGTTTGTGATGGTTAACATGCAGACAGTGTGACTCAGCTGGAGTGCTGTCACTGACAAACCCACCTGAGAACCACCGAAAGGAGTCACCAGATCTAAAGAATGCAGACACGCCCACCTGGCAGGGGGCACTCGCGAGAGGTGGGTGCTAACCCTGTTACAGGATTCTACTGCCCAACATTATAATTCTATTGTTTTAGTGACAATGTTACTAGTTTCAATGAGATCAGATACGCTACTTATAGCATGAGGGACAATATCTGCTCGGATACTGTAATCCAGGAAGTGGATCTCTGACAGGAATCGTTCCTGATCCTGAATCCATTTGAACAGTACCTTGGGCATAAGGGACTTAATTCTGTTTTCAGGTACATAGAGGTAACACCATACAGGTGTATGTAAGAGCAGAATTTAGCACAACATGTCTAATTTAATATTTGGAGGGTGGGGTATTATCCCATCAGAACCTCATGGAGATTGTATCCAGTACAATCACCAGTAGATTCTTTAGGTTATGCTATCTGACATGAACATTATTTAGCTAATCTGAAATCTTTCTCTCAGAGCTGGATTTGGATGTTCAGGAAATGGCTGAGGAATCCCTGCAAAAGGCCACCTACTGTACAATGATTTTTAGATTAGCATGAGACTCATGATTTGCTGATAGAGCTGGAGCTAGCAGTATTTGGGTTCAGTCTTACTGTTATTTCTGTGAGAATCACCTGGTCCTCTTGGCCCGTAATGCCCTTCAGAGTCCCCTTCTCAATGCAGAGGCAGACACTGCACTCTCATAATAGATCTTAGAAGAGAAGGAATGTTGGAACGAATAAGGCTGGGTCTTCTGCTTTGCATTTGCTCTTAGATAACTGCAGAGCCTTCAAGCAAACTTTTCTGCTGTGTGTTGCTCTGTGTTTGAATGTCTGGTTATAGCCAATTACCAGACTTGCAGCTTCTCAAAGAAACACCCTGTTTAACCTAAACAGCTGTGAGGCCCACAAACAGGCTTTTCGATATTGTCACACATAAGACCCCCATGGTCTAGAAATCTGCTGAATTAAAAAGAACTGTCAAAGCCCCTCCTATGTTAACTCATGGAACTTGCTGGTGAGGGATAATACCAAGAAGAAATAGCATGATGAACACAGTGGGTGGCTATATCTGAAGGTAGCTTATTATTTTTTGTACATCTGTGTCCTCTATTAAATTGGTTATAGTGTCTCTGTAGGGAAACCATCATAGAGTAGGTTGTCCCTTTTAAGGGATTTGGGCTTAGCCCACCTCTACCTTGTTATGGGTTTGGTCAGTGGCTAGGTCAGGTGACCAGACATCATGTGATGGTAGCCTGGGGTGGGGGGAAGGGCTTCCTATAAGATGGCTTGGTAATGCTCGGATGGATTGGGACCGAGAATGCATGTGATGAGGAATAAAGCCCTGGTGCAGGGATAACTGGTGAGAGAGATCTGGAGGGCGGCTCCTGTTGTGGGGGACAGGCTCAGGGGAAGTGGATTCTACACACCAACCGATGGAAAAGCTTGTCTGGAGCTGCCTGCAGTGAGGGGCAACAGCAGAAATGTTTAGTATATGGCTACACTGCAGTTGGGTGTGTGCTTCCCAGCATGGGTAGACAGACGTGCTGGCTCTGCTCAAGCAAGCATAATAAAAACAGCAGTGTGACCCACCAGCATGGGCAGTGGCTCATGCTAGTCACCAGAGTACAGTCATGTTCACACCCATGGGTACATACTTGGGTACACACCCGTGCCGGTACACCACACGGCTATTTTTTAGCAAGCTAGCTCAAGCAACACTTGGGTGTGTATCTCAGTGCTGGGAAGCATGCTTCCAGCTGCAGTGAGGAAGTACCCTAAGAGGCTTGAAGAAATGCCAAGCATCAAGATCTGGGTTTTTGGGAAGGAACAGTTGAGCTTAGCTCGGGGAAAGAGTGTTCTGATCCAAGTTAATGTGTCTTATCTGTGGTGGTGTTTTAATAAACCAGCCCCCAAGAAGGAGTGTCATTTAACTTGCAAGTGGCTGGGTGCAGTTATCTGGAAGCCCAAGAAGGGGCAGAAGCAAGGTCTGATGCTGGATTGAGTAAGAGCCTGTTACAAAAATGCTAGAGATTTACTGTAGACTAAGACTTTGGAAAAGGGTTGGTGGCTAGATGGGACGTGTTCTGAAGGCACAAGCAAGTATGGATTAGAGACAATGGGCCAGCTCCCCCAGTCTGACCAACCTGCTGTCTCCACAAGACTACGAGGCAGAAGATTGTTAAAGGTGGCTTTACACTACTTTTGTGGCTCCTAGATCCTGGAGCCTTCCAGGGGCTGAACCAGCCTGTGCCACAACATAAAGTGAACTCAGGCCTACCCTCAGTTATGCTTAGCTGCCTGTGGTCCCCAGGGACTGTTCCAGAAGCTAAGGGTTGCTGGGGTGCCGTGGTGCTCCAGCCATACTCCTTTCCATGGCTAAACCCTCTGCACCAAACTCTCAAAGGGGGAATTGCTCAGAGCCTCTGTGGCAGCTATATACCACCTGGAATCCTCAGGAGGCTGATTAAGCTGACACTGCGGCCCATGTGCATTGTTGGAACAGGGCCAGTAGCAGGGCCAAGAACTTGATACAACATAGTGAGAGAACAATACCGCAGTGTGCTGGGAGATGTAAAAGAAGGATGGACTTTTCCTGAAAGAGGGGAGAAGAAGCAAGTTGCATTTTTACTGGCCTTGAACTTTGGGTGTGTGTGCGGGGGGAGGGGGAAAGAAGGAACAGAGAGGGAGAGAAAAAGAGAGGAAAAAAAGAAGGGGAAGGGAATAGACAAGTACTGTAGAGGACACACAGCTTCCAGTGTGTAAGGTCATAGATAGCTTCATTTTTCCTTTGAGCTAGACAACATAGTCACAATCTAGGAAGGCTCTGTGCAGTCTTAACATAGATGAAAATAGAGCTGATACATTTATTTTATTTCTTGTATCTCTTTTAGCTAGTGCATTTGGTTTAAATGCAGTGTTCACTCAGATTTGACAGTCAATGGTGTGACTGTCCATTCTGAAAAACAAGTCTCCACTCTCAGGGGAGGAAAAGCAAGCAGGATGAGTTCACTGACCCCGCAATGCCAAAGTCACAGGAAGGGAATCAACAGGATTTACAGTTTCTTCTTCAAGTAGTGTCCCATATCGGTGCTCCATTTTCGGTGCGCTTGTGTCCCTGCACCTTGTACTGGAGATTTTTGGTAGCAGTGCCCGTTGGACTGCACATGTGCTCCCCCCATCTCGTGTTATGAGCAGTGGTTATATAGTTCTGTGTGGTCCAACTGCCCTAAGTTCCTTCTCAACAACCCTTGGCCTGAGAGGGAGTCCCTAGCAGAGCCTTTTCTAGAGAATTTTCTTTAATACCTTTTTGTAGTGATAATATTTCCATTAAAATTAAATAGTTAATAGTCGCTTCTATTTTCCCCACCACCACCTTTTTTTTTCTCCATATTGGAAAAAAAAATCAGTTTTGTTTCTCCTCATTACTCCTTAGGTTAGAGCAGTGATTCCCACATTTTCCCCTTCAAGGAAGTTATCCCTACATGGGGTTATGCCTGGATCCCCCAGGTTCAAATGATGCCTCTCCTGCCAGGAGGCCATCCCAATCGGCAGCTGGCACTCCCAGTGCATTCTTTGCTTTGGAGAGACACACATACCAAAAAAGTGCACCTATTGTCTCAAGCTGAAAGCCTGGTCCCAAAAAGCCCATGACCTAAAGCTGAAGCTCTTAATGATAGAGAGTTCACTGTGGCCAGTCTCAGACCCCAGGCCCGTCACTCCTCCTGGACAGTGGTCACCATCAGTCCCGACATCTGCTGCCTTCACTGCCTATGAAGAGAAAGTCAGCAGACTCTCACAAAGACACCAAAAAATGGGCCACCAATTTGTCCACCAAGGAGCTATCCCAGAGGATAAGGTCCCTCCAAAAGGTAGGTAGCCTCGACACCATTAGGCACAAGACTCAGTACCTTTGATTCCCCTGGGACATCTGCTACTGGCACTGCTGTTAAATCCAAGGACCCCAACAGGGCAGGATGGGATAAGATGGTACCATCAGGTATTAGTGGCAAAGAGAAGCCCAAAGCCTCAAAGACAGCACTGATGGCACCGACTAAACACACAGTACTGAGTATCTTGGCACCAGTGAAACCCTTGGCGCCACTTACTAGACAATAGGAGAATGCAGAATGATCTCGGCACCGTCGGCACCAACACACACACCTCCCACGGCACCAACGTGAATGCCCCTCACAGTTCTTGTGGTGCTAGCATCAGCATCATCCGTATTCAGACTCCCAAAAGACCTGCTCATTTTTGAGACCCAGACTGCTGAGATGATCTGTTCAGAGGCAGTAAAAGCAATTCTGTTAAATAGCAGGCAATCAACCACATGGTGTACTTACCTCCACAAATGGAAGAGATTCCAGACCTGGTGTGAGAAGAAACAGGTGACAGCTATAGTCTCTCCCTTGCCACTGATACTGGGCTACCTCTTAGAACTCAAAAGGTCAGGGTTATCCACAAACTCAATTAGATTACATCTCACAGCTATTGCAGCCTTCCACCACAAGGTCGATGATCATTCGGTTTTCACCCATCCAGTGACAGAGATTTCTCACAGGACTTCGAAACCTATACCAGGAAGTACTAGACCCTACTACACTTGGGATCCTAACCTAGTCTCATGCTGCCTCACTGGTTTCCCGTTCAAATCCATGGCAACTTGCTCCTACATACATCTATTGATGAAGACAGCTTTTCTCGGGGTCATCGCATCCGCTTGAAGAGTAGGGAAAATGGCATACTCTCCCTACGCAATCTTCTTCAAAGATAGTCACATTATGACTACACCTTAAGGTCCTACCTAAAGTACTGTCTTCATTCCCCCTAAACCAATCGATTCACCTTCCGTTCTTCTTCTGCAAACCACATGGAAGTAAATGAGAAGCCCTATTCCACACACTAGATGTTAGAAGGCCTTCTACCTTGAAAGAACTAAACTGTTTAGAAAGTCACTCTGACTGTACCTGCCTACTGCAGAAAGATCAAGAGGATCTGCCATATCGAAACAAAGGCTCTCAAAATGGATTTCTGAATGCATTCACTTTTGTTACCATCAACACAATTTTCAGCCCCCACTCATTACTCAAACATAGTCTACATGATTGCTTTCCACCTCTGTAGCTTTCCTAAACAATGTACCAATCACAGACACTTGTAAAGCAGCGACCTGGGTGTCAGCGCACATGTTCACAGAACATTACGCAATTGCACAAAACTTGACATCAGATGCTCTATTAGGACTGACTGAGTTATCATCACTAAGAGATCCGATTCCAAAGCCCTATCCCTCCAATGAGGGGCGCTGCTCTACAGTCATCTAAAGTAGAACAGCCATATGGGATACTACTAGAAGAAGAAGAGACGGTTACTCACCCTGTGTGGCCACATGAGTGCTCCCCTCTGCTTCAGAGTTCAGACATGGACTCTGTGGGTAAAGAAGGAACTGAGGGCAGTTGGACCACACAGTGCAATATAGCCACTGCTCACTACACGAGATGGGGAGGTGGAAGGGTGCAACAGGCACTGCTACCGAAAATCTCCAATCCTAGATGCAGGGATGCAAGCACACCTAAAGTGGAGCATCCATAGGACCCACATCTCGAAGAAATTCAGTTACTGCATAGGGTGAGTAACCTTCTTTTCTGCCTTGGTAGGTGTCACAGGCACAGGTGAGGAGTTCATGCTGGCAGAGGAGTGCTTAGGGGTACAGGATTTAGTGACCCACTGTTGGTAATATTTTTTAAACAACAAAAACTAGACACAAAGTATTCACAACTAAGTGCATGATGGAAGTGTTTGAAGAATCATTTCTAGCATTAGCAGGCCTTCAGAGCAGATGAGCTGTAAGTCAGCTGTGGTATGACAATTTCTATATTTCTGTTGAGACAGGTTGTAAAGAATTTAGGAACACTAACTGAAGTACTAGCCTACCATCATAATGCTTAGTGGTCTTTAATTCAGAAATGTATACCCTATTTTTTCTCCCTCTGCTGTTCTCTATACACCTCACTTGTGTTTTCTTTTCTCCTCTCACTACTGATCCTTATGGCACTTGGAATCCAATGAGAAACGATGAATGCTGTGTGGCTCCTTCTGATATTTCCATGTAAAGGAGTGGGACAACTGAAGGGGTATGACACAGCTAGTAACCATTCTCTCCCCTAGTGTATCAGTCTGACCATGTATTTTTGGCTGGATTACTTTAGAGATTAGGGCCAAACTTTTCAAATCTAATTGCCTATAGTTAAACATATAAATCCATGTGTGGACGTCTAAAATATAAGTGGCCTAACGTTCAAATGTGCTGAGCCCCCACAGCTTACAATGGTGAATGCAAGGGCCCTTTTGTTTAGGTGCCAGGTTTGAAAAGTTTGATCTAGGATCCTGAGCATCCATTAATTGTGCACCTTCAAGTTAGAAGACTAAGCTAGTTATTTTACTTTATTTTTCTGAGTCATTATTCTCTGGACTTTGTTTTTGCCAAATGTCAAAATATAGTTGTTTCTCTGCTTCAGGGATAAATTAGACTGAAGTGCACTAGGAAAAAATTGGCAAAGATGTAATACGCTGGAAGAAAGCGATAGAGAGATTTGGCTGGTGCCAAGAAAAAAATGGAGTGACCTTGCATCATACAGCTGGCAAATGCTGCCAACAGCCAGCCAGAGCTAGTATGGCTTCGCTCTCAGCAAACCTGCACCGTGCTATTACTGTTCCACTATACTGTTTATGAAAAGCTGCACTGGTCTGGAAAACATTATATGAAAGACAATTCTAAGAAAGAGGGAAAAAGCATAATAATTTAGAGTAAGAATTTGAGCCTAAGACCTGATGTTTACAAGTAAATTATAAAACATCAAAGTCCAAACTGAAGCAATGGAAAGAGTGTTGCTTTCTGATTTTAAAATCCTGAAAACTCCTTACTATTGTAACTGTTAAATTTAATGATGATATATACCGAGAGCTTAAATTGTTTTTAAACTAAGGGCAGTGGGGAAGCTGACAGGTGTAAAGGAACACACAGTTCAGACAATCACATCCCTTAGGGGTGGATTTATTAAAGGGGATTCTCTATATCCTAGGAAAGAGGAGAGGATAGACGTTGATAAAGGACAGGTGGAAACTGAAGAGAAACAGTCAAAGGAAAAAGAGTCCCATTCAAGTACATCATATGAAGGCAGACAACTAAATATTGACACATTTTATAAGTGCTTTTATATAAATGATAGAAGTCTAATACTAAGATGGGTGAATTTGAGTGCCTGGTATTAAATGAGGATATTGATAAAATAGGCATCACAGAAATGTGAAGGAATGATGATGATCAATGGGACATGATAATACCAGGGTACACAATATATAGGAATGACAGAGTAGGTGGTGCTGGTGAGGGAGAGGCACTATGTGTGAAAGAAAGAATAAAGTCAAATATAGGGTATAGTAAAAATCTTAAATGAATCAAACAGTATCATAGAATCTCTATGGATAGAAATTCCATGCTTGAATAATAAGAGGTCTAGCAGTAGGAATATACTACTGACCAAATGTTCAGGGAGATTAGAGAGGCTACAAAAACAGAAAACCTAACAATAATGGGGGATTTCAACTGTCAGGATGGGATGCAGAGAAAATTTCTAGATACCATTAATGACTGCTTCTTGGAGCAGCGAGTCCTGGAACCTACAAGGGGAGAGGCAATTCTTGATTTAGTCCTAAGTGGAGCACAGGATCTCATCCAAGAGGTGCACATAACAGAACCACTCAGCAATAGTAACCATTATGTAACTAAATTTAAAATAATTGTAGGGGGCAAATACCAAAGAAACCCACCACAGTAGTATTTAACTTCAAAAAGGGGAACTACACAAAATGAGGAGGCTAGTTAAACAGAAATGAAAAGGAACAGTAAAAGAGTGAAATGTCTGCAAGCTGCATGGAAATTTTTTAAAAAACACCATAATAGAGGCTCAAACTGTATGGCTATTCCAAATTAAACAGAGCATCAAAAAATCCCACTATGGCTAAACAGCAGAGTAAAAAAGGTGATTTGAGGCAAAATAGAAAGGAGCATACACTCTGCAAGTCAAATGTAAAAGTATAATTAGGCCAAAAAAGAATTTGAAGCACCTGGCATTGGCCACTGTGGGAAGACGGGATACTGGGCTAGATAGACTGTTGGTTTGATGCAGCATGACCATTCTTATGCTCTTATGTTAAATAGGAAATTGCAGAACTAATAACTATGATATGTAACCTACTGCTTAAATCAGCCACTGTACCAAATGACTAGAGGATAGCTAATGTAATGTTGATTTTTTAAAAAAAGTCTCCACTGGCATTTACAGGCTGGTAAGACTAACTTCAGTACCAGGCAAATTGGTTGAAACTATAGTAAAGAACAAAATTATCAGATACACAGATGAACACAATTTGTTGGTGAAGAACATGGCTTTTGTAATGGAAAATCATGCTTCATCAATCTATTAGAATTCTTTGATGGTATCAATAGGAATCTGGACAAGGGTGATTCAGTGGATGTAGTGTACTTGGACTTTCAGGAAGCCTTTGACAAGATCCCTTACCACAGGTTCTTAAGTGAAGTATGCAGTCGTAGGATAAGAGGGGAAGGTCCTCTCATGGATAAGAACCTAGTTAAAAGACAGGAAACAAAGGGTAGGAATAAATAGTCAGTTTTCAGTGAAGAGAGGTAAATAGCTGGGTCCCCCATGGATTTGTACTGGGACCATTACTCTTCAACATATTTATAAATGATCTGGAATAAGGGGTAAACAGTGAGGGGATGAAGTGTGCAGATGATACAAAATTACTCAAGTCAAGTCAAGTCCAAAGCTCACTGTGAAGACTTACAAAGGTATCTCACAAAACTGGGAGACTGGGCAACAAAATGGCAGATGAAATTCAGTGCTGATAAATGCAAAATAATGCACATTGGAAAACATAATCCCAACTATACATACAAAATGATGGGATCTGAATTAGCTGTTACCACTCAAGAAAGAGCTCTTGGAGTCATTGTGGATAGTTCTCTAAAAATGTCTGCTCAACAGAATGTTAGGAAGCATTAGGAAAGGGATAGAAAATAAGACAGAAAATATCATAATGCCACTATATAAATCCATGGTATGCCCACACCTTGAATACTGTGTGCAGTTCTGGTCACCCCATCTCAAAAAAGATATAATAGAATTGGAAAACAAAATGATTAGGGGTATGGAACAGTTTCCATAGGAAGAGAGATTAAAGACTGGGACTGTTCAGCTTAGAAAAGAGATGACTAACGGGGGATCAGATAAATGTCTAGAAAATCCTGAATGGTATGGAGAAAGTGGATAAGGAAGTGTTATTTACCTCTTCACATAACATAAGAACCAGGATCACCCAATGAAATTCATAGACAGTAGGTTTAAAACAATGATAAGGAAGTGCTACTTCACACAATGCAGTCAACTTGCAGAATTCATTGCAAGGGGATGTTGTGAAGGCCAAAACTATAACTGGTTTCAAAAATGAATTTGATAAGTTCAGGGAGGTTAGGTCCATCAATGACTATTAGCCAACATGGTCAGGGAATGTAACCCCAAACTATGGGTGTCATTAACCCTCTGACTGCTAGAAGCTGGGACTGGACAACAGGAGATGGATCACTCAGTAAATTGCCCTGTTCTGTTCTTTCCCTCTGAAGCATCTGATGCTGGCCACTGTCGGAAGACATGATACTAGGCTAGATGGACCATTAGTCTGATCCAGTATGGCCATTCTAATGTTCTCAAATGTCACTATTGTTTGCTCCATCTCAAAAGCTGCTATGAAATTTCATGTGAAGACTGTGAAATAACTGTCCCCAGAACAAGGCCATCAATGGGCTCTAGGCATACCAGAACTTGAGGGCCCCCACCACTACATTGTAGCCATGCCCCCATGCTACGGCCCCGCCCTTACTTTGGGTGGCAGTGGATGCTAGGGCCCCCTTCTGGGTAGGAGCAGAGGCAGTAGCAGCAGGTGCCCTCTCAACTGTCCAAACACAGACCCTTGAGAGAGGCAGGGATTCCTTCAGTACTTGCACCCTGGCTTCTGGGGTATCTACTTGAGAGGGTGGACCCAATGCACCCTTCCTCTCCTGCTACACAGATAATCCTCTTCGGGGGTAGTGTTGGCAGGGCCCTCCATGACAATGAGTCTTAATTTTATTACCTGATAAAGATGAAGGGGGCAATTCACCCCTCTGCAAGTTATTGTTTAAGGCTCTCTATGCAGACAGGTGACTCTCCCAGATGTCAGCATTCCTGAAATTAATAATCTGATACAATTAACAACATAATTCCCTGCCATCTCTAAGCACCCTTTCTTCAGAAATGCCCGAGGGCCGAGATGAGCCTTTCAAGGTGTCCACATTCTGGAGGACCAAAGTAGGAAGTGAATAGAGTAAAGGGCCATCAGCCAAGATCATTTAACTTTTGTCACTTGCAAAGAGGGAGCTCCATGTTTGAACGTCTCTGATTGTGACTACCTCAGTACAGCAGGGGAGAGAACTGATCTCTGGTGACTTAAGAGCTTTGACAAGCAACTTAGAGCTTTGTAAATTTTGCTTTAATTAAAACCTTTGTCTTCTTTTGCAGGCAAAAATTCCTCTTTTCTGCTAAGAACCACAACTCTTCCCCTCATCCTAGGCAGTCTATTGCAGTATTCAACAACACATACTCTAAAGCTAGTAGCTACTGCATATACACAACTACAGAATGCTGGGGTTAACATGATTCATCACTGGCAACTAACATTCTGAACAGATTAAAGGGTAAAACTTGAAGTGCCATAGTGACTCAGGTCACTTTTGAAAATGGGACTTAGGCTTCTATGTCACTCAGATGCTTTTGAAAACTTTATGTAAGGGCTCATGGGAACCTGTAGGGAATAGATAATAGGAGCAGGGGGGCGAGGACTACACTCTCCTAGCATGAGATCCTGGATATGAGTCTCCAGGAGCACACCCATAATGTATCCTTTGAAAGAGTTCTCTGTGGCCTCTTTTGCTGACCTGTGCAGAGGTGGGATGGAACCACAGATTTTTCTCTCCCAACCCCTCTACCAATTTTGGCTGGGTCAAATAGCACCATATTGTGATATTCGTGTGGAGACCTCATGTAAAACACATGCTGAAACCCGCTCACAACACCTGGGTTCATTTCAACAGGCTTGAACACATCTGGAATGGGATTGTTCAACTTTTACTCCCTGCCCATTGATAGTGTGCCTAGCACTAACAAAGCATTATACCTGCCCTGGGGATCTTACAGTCTAATCACAGCATGAGTACAGATCGCAACAGGGCTCACCCACACAAAGTGAGTGCTTTGCAGGGTCAGAGAGACTAAAAAGTCAATGGGAGTTCATAGAGTCTAAGATTATAGGGCTAGAAGGGATTGCTTTGCCTGACCTCCTGCATAACACAGGCCACAGGACTTCCCTGAATTAATTCCTGTTTGAAACAGAGTATATCTTTTAGAAAGACATCCAATCTTGATTTAAAAATTACGTGGTTGCCATTTGTGCCTTTAAAAACTACTCCATCTAGTTGTATCCCATTCTGCCAGTACTCTGGACAGTGTGGACAACTTTACACAGCTGTTGATAGGCATCACATCTTAAAGAAAAGAAACCATCACACCTTCTATTACAATTTAGAATCTTTGCCTTGGAGTCTCTGTGTTGCACGTCAGGATGTGGTAAGCGTTCTCTGAGATTCTGCCCTGGGCCTACTCACACTGTATTGCTTCACCTAGTTATTTTAGCTTTTCTCTTCCATGAGTAAAAAATTCACATGAATGAGCAAAAGCCCTCTGCATCCAAATGTCATACACATTTATTGCACAATATAGGTTGCATTTATTCTGTCTAGTTTTGCCACTAGAGGTCATTCTCTTGGAGCAAAGTGTTTGTAATTTCCTGTGCCTATTTGGTAATACTTTGTCATTACAGTAAAAAATGAGAAGCACACTACTCAGACTGCTTCTCTACGTCAATGTTGTGATTATGTGTTAATGTGGCTTGATGTTAACAGGGAATACATTCTGTAACAAATAAAAGGTTATATTTTGTAATAGTGTCAGAACATCTGCAGGGAACATGGTCATTACTAATTGATTATACAATATAATTACCTGATGTGTATGCAATACTTTGTCACCAATAAAGTACAGCAATGCAAGACATTGCAGCACCCAGGAAAAATGTTGCCAAACCAACAGGAATTGCTTCTCTTCAGACTAAGAATGCATACAACCAAAACTACAGAGTCATACTGTTTACTAAAATGGAGCACCAACTACCAATCGAGACGTGAACCCAAATTCTGCTCTAATCTACACCGTTGCAAATCTGTAGTAGTCCAATCAACTGAATGGCATAACTCCTGATTTAGAGTGGCATAAGCCAGAACAGAGTTTGGCTGATCTTCTGCATCTATCATTAAAATTAATCTTCTGTCAGCTGCAGAGAGAGTAGTGTTATCATAGAATCATAGAATATCAGGGTTGGAAGGGACCTCAGGAGGTCATCTACTCCAACCCCCTGCTCAAAGCAGGACCAATTCCCAACTAAATCATCCCAGACAGGGCTTTGTCAAGCCAGGCCTTAAAAACCTCCAAGGAAGGAGACTCCACCACCTCCCTAGGTAACGCATTCCAGTGCTTCACCACCCTCCTAGTGAAATAGTGTTTCCTAATATCCAACCTAGACCTCCCCCACTGCAACTTGAGACCATTGCTCCTTGTTCTGTCATCTGCCACCACTGAGGACAGCTGAGCTCCATCCTCTTTGGAACCCCCCTTCAGGTAGTTGAAGGCTGCTATCAAATCCCCCCTCATTCTTCTCTTCTGGAGACTAAACAATCCCAGTTCCCTCAGCCTCTCCTCATAAGTCATGTGCTCCAGACCCCTAATCATTTTTGTTGCCCTCCGTTGGACTCTTTCCAATTTTTCCACATCCTTCTTGTAGTGTGGGGCCCAAAACTGGACACAGTATTCCAGATGAGGCCTCACCAATGTCGAATAAAGGGGAACGATCACGTTCCTCGATCTGCTGGCAATGCCCCTACTTATACAGCCCAAAATGCCATTAGCCTTCTTGGCAACAAGAGCACACTGTTGACTCATATCCAGCTTCTCGTCCACTGTGACCCCCACGTCCTTTTCTGCAGAACTGCTACCTAGCCATTCGGTCCCTAGTCTGTAGCAGTGCATGGGATTCTTCCGTCCTAAGTGCAGGACTCTGCACTTATCCTTGTTGAACCTCATCAGGTTTTTTTAGGCCCAATCCTCTAATTTGTCTAGGTCCCTCTGTATCTGATCCCTACCCTCTAGTGTATCTACCACGCCTCCTAGTTTAGTGTCATCTGCAAACTTGCTGAGAGTGCAGTCCACACCATCTTCCAGATCATTAATAAAGATATTAAACAAAACCGGCCCCAAGACGACCCTTGGGGCACTCCGCTCGAAACCGGCTGCCAACTAGACATGGAGCCATTGATCACTACCCATTGAGCCTGACGATCTAGCCAGCTTTCTATCCACCTTACAGTCCATTCATCCAGCCCATACTTCTTTAACTTGGCGGCAAGAATACTGTGGGAGACCGTATCAAAAGCTTTGCTAAAATCAAGGAATAACACATCCACTGCTTTCCCCTCATCCACAGAGCCAGTTATCTCATCATAGAAGGCAATTAGGTTAGTCAGGCACGACTTCCCCTTGGTGAATCCATGCTGACTGTTCCTGATCACTTTCCTCTCCTCTAAGTGTTTCATAATTGTTTCCTTGAGGACCTGCTCCATGATTTTTCCAGGGACTGAGGTGAGGCTGACTGGCCTGTAGTTCCCCAGATCCTCCTTCTTCTCTTTTTTAAAGATGGGCACTACATTAGCTTTTTTCCAGTCATCTGGGACCTCCCCCGATCACCATGAGTTTTCAAAAATAATGGCCAATGGCTCTGCAATCTCATCCGCCAACTCCTTTAGCACCCTCGGATGCAGCGCATCCGGCCCCATGGACTTGTGCATGTCCAGTTTTTCTAAATAGTCCCGAACCATTTATTTCTCCACAGAGGGCTGGTCACCTTCTCCCCATATTGTGCTGCCCAGTGCAGCAGTCTGGGAGCTGACCTTGTTCATGAAGACAGAGGCAAAAAAATCATTGAGTACATTAGCTTTTTCCACATACTCGGTCACTAGGTTGCTTCCCTCATTCAGTAAGGGGACCACACTTTCCTTGATTTTATCCGCATATGATTTTATCCGCATATGATTTTAATTCTACTTGGAGCAATAGGTAAACTAACCTACATTTATCTAGTTCTGAATCCCATCTTCAGAACGTATCACTTTTTGTGAAAAATGTCAAAGTTGTTTCTGTTTCACAGGATTTGAAATAGACCCTTTTTCATGACCTTCTTATTTGACAAATTTTCAAAAATGTAGCAACATTTTATTTTGTTTACTAAACTTTGTTTTTGTAAATGAAAAATTATAATGTTTGATTAATATTTTGTGAATTTAAAAAAAAAGCCTTGTGAAAGTCAACAGTGTTTTTTGTTTTGTTTTTTTCATTGACAAAATGTTTTTTTCTTTGGAAACTTTGCTTAGCTCTACCCTGTGGGGAACATGAAGGGGATTAGGAATGATTCTGACAAAGTGAGAGCTTACAATGTCAGAGACTAACCATTTTTGACAAAGTAAGAACAAACCTGAACACTTATTCATCCCCCAAACCAAACTCAAAGATTTAAGGACCAAGAAGGGTTAACTACATCAATCTCACCATCGGCAGACATATTTAGGGACTTCCTTCACCCTGTGACCCTCTGATATCGAGTCTTACTGAGGGGGAATGGGAGGTAATTGACCTGCGAGCCACTCAAGAGGTAGCAACTGCGTAATAGGTAGATGAGCACTGCACACTTTCGAACATTTTGCTCCACATAAACATCAAACGTTTAACTAATGAATCCTCACAGCACCCAACCAAGGTGGATTACTACTAAATCTTACTGCAATTTTACAGAGGAAGAGATTGAGGTAATGTGACTTGCTCAAGGCCACGCAGCGAATCAGAGTCAAAGCCTGGATTAGACCCCAGGAAATCTTAACTTCAAGTGCTGGGGTCATGCCACTGAACTATATTGCTGCTGTTAAGAGTAGATAGTGGGACACTTGTAGCCAATCTATTGGACCCTGGTGAAGGGTTTCTTAGTCATTTTAAGAGTATGCTAGGGCTTTCTTAGTGCTTGATGTTGGACAGTATTGCAGATTTCAGAATTGTAGAGTGTACTCTAGAGAGAGTTGCAGGGGTGATACAGAATAATACTAAGACTGGTGAACTGCAGCAGGAAGATTCGTGGAGGTGTTAGTGGATTCTTCTAAAGGGAAGTAACCATTGATGGATGGAAATAAGAAAGACATTGAATCATCCATCCAAATTGGTCACAATAGAGCACTGCCTTCTATGGCAAATGCACCATCTGGCCTCTCAGTGATCACAAGATGTGGGTGGATGAGCTGTATCCCAAGAAGGGTACCTTGAATCAGAATACAGAATATCTGAACTAGACTTGCCTGCACGTGGGATAGATGATTAAAGGTCTGAGGAGTTATCTCAATCAAGGTGGAATGCGTGGAAGCTCAAAATGATCCAAAGTTTTGACTAAATTTCAGATAAACATGCACAGTTTGGGTAGCTTATTTGAATGAACTTGTCTGCTAGTCCATATGAGATTAACCCATTGCTAGTTTCAATATGGGCAGGATTCAGCAGAGCATACAGATACTATTAGATAATATGATATAGGCTCTTTGAAGTCTCTTGCCATTAGAAGAGGAGACTCATATACGATTAAAACATACATGAAAGTTCTGCAGGCAGGTAAAAACTTTTAATTTCAGAAAAAGGCAACAATGGTCAGTATTAGACTTTTTTTTCTATGGTCCATTTGTGTATACACCTCTACCTCGATGTAACACTGTCCTCAGGAGCCAAAAAATCTTACCGCGTTATAGGTGAAACAGCGTTATATTGAACTTGCTTTGATCCACTGGAGTGTGCAGCCACCCCCACCCCCCGGAGCACTGCTTTACCGCGTTATATCCGAATTCGTGTTATATCGGGTCACATTATATCGAGGTAGCGGTGTATTATGCTATGCAAAGTTTAAATTTTTATGAAACGAAGAACTTCGGTTATTGCAGGAATGTCCAGTGCCTTGCTCTGCTCAGACTAAGTGCCAGATTTGTTTACACCTCAGCTAAAATTTTTATTGACACATTAATCATTTCCCCTCTTGATTGTTACAATTCCTTTTTTTCCATTTCAGTGCCTGCTCTTAAAACGACAGGGGTCCAGAGTGCTGTGGTCAGACTTTCATTCAAGAATTGTATCTCCCCCATCTTCTGTCACCTTCATTAGCATCACCAATTCCAGTTCCAAATTGTACTGCAATTGTACTTTGCTTTGTTCATGCCAGTTCTAAACCAAAATAACTCATTGGCATCACTGGCATTACTCACAATTTACAAGAGGACAGTCAGGCCCCTACCTTTTAGATCTCTCCAGAGATTTGGTCCACCCAGCCTCTGACCTCATATCCACCTAATGCAACCCTACACCTTGCCTATGCTAACTCTGCTCCTACACTTTTGTCCTCTTCTCTGTCTACTTTCTACAGCTAGTTTTTTTTTTTCAGTTGGGCTGTCCCATCACCCTGGAACACTCTCTTCCTCCATCTCTATAAATCTCAGCTTTTAAAAATCACCCTTTCCTTTTTAGCAACTGATTGAGTCTGTGCACAATCTTTGGGCTCCCTCTACATGAATTGTAAAACAATGAGAAATGCCTAGGATGTGTTGTGTGACTTCATCTCTTGCTTAAGTTAATGGGAGTTAAGGGCACTCAGAAACTTGCAGGATGGAATCCTTTCTGATGATCTGTAAGAAGACTGTTATACATAAAGAAATTGCTTTGTATTATGTCAAGCCATCCATTATCCAGATTAAATAGGTTTAGATGTGGGGCTCCTATAAATTCAAATCAATTGAGTGAAATGAGCCAGCAAACAAAGAAATATACTCTCCTCCAAGAATCCTTGCATGGAAAGGGTATCATAGGGTGGAAGTCTGCATACAACAGCTGGGACAGAATTTGTAAAACATATTTGCTTGTTCCATACACAGCTTCTGCCAGGGTGTAATTGCCAAAAAAAAAACAACAACCCCAGAAGCCATGTATAGAAACTGACAGCAGCCCTTCCACCTGTGGGTATGTCTGTACACTTACCTGCATGTATTAGGGGAAAGACAGTGAAAGATATAAAAGGAGAAGGAGTTGGAGAGAGAGGGGCACTCTTGATGATCCGGGGACAGGAAGGGAGGAGAGTTGGAATTTAGAACAGTGATGGCCAATGTTATTACACAGGAGGGTCACATAAACCTAAGCACAACCTTGTGTAGGCCAAACAGATTCTATGTATTTTAATAAGATTTAAAATCACCTGTATTGATTTATATTTTAAGTTCAGCTTCTTTTGTATGTATTTAGATAGGTTGTTTCTATGTACAGCAGAGGTGGGCAAACTACGGACTGTGGGACCGTTCTGCCCAGCCCCTGAGCTGCTGGCCTGGGATGCTAGCTCCCGGCCCCTCCCCTGCTGTCCCCTCTCCCCTGCAGCTTCAGCTCACTGTGCTGCTGGCGCAATGCTCTGAGCAGCGAGCTCTTGGGGTAGCGCAGCTGCAGAGCCCGGCCTGACCTGGTCTCTGTGCTGTGTGGTGCATGGCTGGCTCCAGCCGGGCAGCACAGCTGCCTGTCCTGGTGCAGCCGCGCTGCCAGCCACCAGTGCTCCAGGCAGCGTGGTAAGGGGGCAGGGAGCGGGGTGGGGGAGGGGGAAGAGTTGGATAGAGGGCAGGGGAGTTTGGGGGGTGGTCAGGGGCCAGTAGGGTGACCAGATGTCCCGATTTTATAGGGACAGTCCCAATATTCGGGATTTCATCTTATATAGGTGTCTATTACCCCCACCCCGTGTCCTGATTTTTCACACTTGCTGTCTGGTCACTCTAGCTGGGGATGTGGATAGGGTTGGGGGCAGTCAGAGGGCGGGGAACAGGGTAGTTGAATGGGGGCAGAGGTTCCGGGGGCGGTCAGGGAGAAGGGGTGGTTGGATGGGGCATGGGTCCCGGGGGGCGGGGGGCAAGTCAGGAAGGAGAGGAGGGGTTGGATGGGGTGGGAATTCCGGGGGTGGTCAGGGAACAGGGAGAAAGGGTGGTTGGATGGGACAGAGGTCCCGGGGGGGCAGTCAGGAAGGAGAGGGGGGGTTGGATGGGGCGGTGGGGGGCAGTCAGGGGTAGCGGTCCTGGAGGGCAGTCAGGGAGAAGAGGTTGTTGGATGGGGCAGAGGTCCCGGGGGGCAGTCAGGAAGGAGAGGGGGGGTTGGATAGGGGGGCGGGGGGCATGTAGGGATATAAAAGAAGGTACTAACAGTGATTCCCCCAAGTGACAGTGACCCCCGCATAATTTGTCCCCCACACTTTAAAATCCAACAGTTTCACCAAGTACAAAAATCTCTTGGGTCTTCTGTTAAAACTTGTAAGCTACTGTCTGTAGAAACCATTGATTATATCCATCCTGTGAAAGATACTTTATTACTATGTAAAACTTACAAACAAGTTAATTGACTTCGTTCTTGAAGTAATTGATACAATGTAAACAAACACTATAAGCTGTTAAGTGACTTTCACTTCATTCAACGGCTCCTAGGAGAGACCCCCCACCCTCTGTGATTAAAGGGCCGGGAGTCTCAAATGAATTAGCACACACCCCGAAAGTGGTGGAGACAGTAAATTAAAATATGGTTAATATATGAAATGTATGTTGATGAATGCTTGATGTACATAAATGGTTAGGGAGGTGCCAGCCTAGAAAGGGAGTATCCATCGGCCGAAGAATGTGTCAAGTAGGACCACCAGACAACCCCCCGAGGGTAAACTGGGATCCACCCCATCACCTGGAAGGATGAGAAACACAAACTTTGGACAGTGTGGAGCCACCAGGAATGTGCCACTTTGGACAGGAATGTGCCATCTGCTGATTGAGTCAGCAACAGCAGGATGAAACAGTTCCCATAGACTAACATAGGAATTAATTCCTATAAGAATGGACTCTAAAGATTGAGGACTTTGAGTCTCTGGTTCTGCTGCCAGCCTCCAGGAGCATCAGGTGCACCTGACACAGACTCGGCTCCATCCTCATGACCAAGATACCTGGCCAGTAACTTGGCATGAACAACTTCTAGGCTGGTAACCATGAATAATAGTGTCAATGAATCTCTCTCTCTCTCTCTCTCTCTCTCTCTCTCTCTCTCTCTCCATATATATATATATATATATATACATATATATGTGTGTGTGTGTATAAGAAATAAGTAGTCAAACAACGTTGTTTACTTTTATCTTTTGCTTTATCAGTATATTTACAATAAATGTGGCATCTTTGCCTTATCCCTCTTAATAAGATCCTGCTGGTTTTTATTCTATTGGTATAACAGGCAGTTAGGGGCAGGGGGTCCGGGGGCGGTCGGGGGCAGCCAGCGGGGGGATGGATGGGGCAGGAGTCCTGGGGGGGGGGGAGTCAGGGAGCGAGAAGCAGGGGGGTGGATAGGGGCGGGGGCCGGGCCATGCCTGGCTGTTTGGGGAGGCACAGCCTCCCCTAACCGGCCCTCCATACAATTTCTGAAACCAGATGCCAACCTCAGGCCAAAAAGTTTGCCCGCCCCGAGGTACAGCCTTGTCTATTTACATACTTGTGTAAACTAAAATGCTGAAAACATGAGGACAAAACACTAATGAATCAGCCATTAGTATATTGTGTCAAAGTAGGCTGTGGGCCTTATTAAATGCTCCAGTGGGCATTGTACAAGCCCACGGGTGTAGGTTGGGTGCCCTGATTTAGAAGATCTCATTGAGTGACCTTGCACAAGTAACTTAGTCTCTGTGTGCCTTAGTCCCCTATCCGTAAAGCAGATATAGTACTACTTAACTCAGAGGCGATTTGTGAGGGCTATCCTAAGCACTTTGGGATAAAAGATGCTATTTACATGGAAGTATGGAAACTAAATTTGCTTATTTATTAATTTTAAAACATTTTGGTCACGAACAGTTAAAGGCAAAAGGGATTGTTAGGATAGGTGGAGGTGAAAAAGTTCAGCTAAGATGACCATTCTGAGGTAACTTAAACCACACTTTTAAAAAAGTATTTTCATTGTTTGCTTTGTTTCTTTTCCCATTCATGTGCCTCTTTAGTCCCTTATTTCACCTGGGACTAGGAAACAAAGTACTAAAATACCACAAGACTGAATGTATGCGATTCTCAGCCTGCTATCTAGTTCCAAACTCAACTGAGTTAGCCAAATTCACCCCTGTTGTAACAATAAGAGTGACACCTGAGATGAATTTGGTCCTCCCTTCCTAATCTTTCATATGCCATCACTAGGATTGGGAATGTATGATACCAGAAAGGAGAGCATGTGTTTCTCTCACTTGCTCTCAGCATTGATGTCAAGCCTCCTGTGTTAAATGAGTGTACCCTATTAAAGGAATCTTTCTCTCAAGTGGCTTATCTAATACTCTGCATTAGTGCTGAGTATCTCCTTTGCTTCCCCCTGCTCCCCCCCAATCACTTTCCTGTGCTGATGGTCAGTGTGAATGAAGGGGAGGAGCAGAGTTGTTGAGTGGATCATTCCCACATCACCGGTAGGATGGAGAAAAGTGGTGGCTGCTGGCTCTTTTCTGCTCTCTTCTCCCTTTTGTTAGCTTGTCCCACCTCCCCGTGTATGTATCTCATCTCCTTCTTGAGATACCTCCTCTTTACTCTTTTCTTTTTGTTGCCTCTCATCCTCTGGCTGCTCCCCCATCCCATTGTTCCATAGAACCCTGCACTGCAGGACTTTAAAGCAAATTGGAATAAGGGCCAAATCCTGGTGTTTAACTCACTCAAGGATTCCCACTGATAAGTAGCCATTTGCCTCTAAATCAGAGGATGAGGAGAGAAGCAGAGCCCAGTTGTGCCTCAAGCACTGCTGAGGAAAAGGAAATTTACACTTAGTACATTTCACTTGGAAGTCTTGCAGTGAAACAATACAGAGAGCTGTGGGAGCAGCAAGCATGGGGAGCATGGAGTAGAGGCAACAGAAGGGAGAAAAGTGTGAGGGTAACAAGGCAATTAAGGAGGAAAGTGGGGACAAGAGACAATGGGGTATAGAGGGGGAAAAAGCAACAGAGTGGGCCAGTCCCTCTCCGGTATCCACAATCCTTCCAGTGATATGGGAATTCTTCAACGCTCCATTCTGCTCCACTTCTTCAGTCACTCTGGTCATCAACACTCTGTGAACTGCCTGACCAGAACAGGAACACAAGTGCTGATCAGAGGAGTGCCCTTTGCAACAGGGGTCCTCTGCTTGGCTCCCCATTCTGGCCATGGATATCAGGCAGCAGGGAGCACTGAGGGAAAAGAATGTATTGATAGTTAGATGCTCTCTTAGTGTGTGAGCAAGGATGGCAATTGAGGAAGGGGAGAGATGGGCAGGGCTAGATGGAGGAAGCTAATCCTGTACTCCCTCATGTCCTATACAATCTCTTTCCAGCAATGACCCTATCTCCTTCAAGCCTGTGGCTGGAATTTGGTAGCTCTGAATCCAGTTCCTGAAAAAGAAATTGAATAGTTTTACCATCTATGATACACACTTGTCCTTTCTTTTTCCTTGCATATATGCTCATTACACTGTATTGCTAGCTGAATATAGCAACATAGAAATCTATGCAACCAGTGCTATTGTTAATTATTAATGATTTACATTTGTGCAGCACCTTTCAGCCCAAAGTACTTCACAGTTGTGATGTGTAGACATCCTTTCATTCTTACTGGAATGGAGCCAGCTCTGTGGAGCAACTGTTCTGCATCAGCTGCTTTGCCCAATATAGGTTTAAAGGAAGGGAAATAAAGAATAACAGATCCAGATGAAATGACAATAGAATCTTACGTAGGCAGAAAGGGATTGCCATGACTTGGTTTGGAATTTGGCCAGCGCACCAGAAATCAAGGCCCTAATCCAGCAAAGCAATTAATCAAACCCTTAATTTTAAGAATGGGAGTTGTCCCCTCATTTTCAGTATGACTGCTTGTGCTGAAAATTAAGCCAGTGATTAAGTGCTTTGTTGGATTGGGGCCTTAAATCCTTATTCTTCAAAAAGTACAGTTAGAACCTTGTTAACTACACATGGCCAGAATTTTCATTTTGCACTCTAACACCATGCTGGTGCATTGGTTCAATATAAACTGTGGCACTGTTTGATTTGCCCTACCTATTCTTGTTGCAGTCTACATTTTCCTTGGGAATTTCCCATCAAAGTACCAAGCAATCCCCTTTACTCTACATAGTGCTAGCTTTGCATAGCTCTAGAAGGCTATATCTGCTCTGAGAAAGATGTAAAAAGAAAGCAAAGTTCACCTCTGTGCAGAGAGCCTGCATAGGTGGGACTTCAGTGGCATACAGGGTCAGCGTTGGCTGTCTGCCATGGGGTGAATTTCACCCAGAGGGAGCACAACCATACCAAGCTGCACATACTGAAGTGACAAAGAACGTCTGAGAAAATTGGTTTCACTATAATCTTACACATTTGGGGACAGATCCTCATCTGGTATAAATTAGCCTAGCTCATTACATTTAAGAGAACTGTGCTGAGTAACACCAACTGAGGATCTGGTCCTTGATGTTTTAGAATGTTAACAAAACAACAAAATTGATCCACTCAAACTGTCGGTAGCTATGAAAGCTAGGGAGGCTGGAGGCTGTATTTTAGTAACTAGAAGTAGGAAAGGGAGGGCTGGGGGACACTTGTTTAATATGGAAGGTAGAAAACATATGGAATTAATAACCAAAATATGACACAGTCCAAAACTGTAAGGAGTTGGTTTGTAAGCAGTAATTAATTTAGGTTTGGCATATGCACGGTTCACTTCTGAAAGGCTGGTGGCTTGATTAGTCATTATTAATGAACCATTTGCTCAGCTTTTTTTACCAGCTAAATGTATATCATTAAAAAAATTATTAGGAAGTCCAAATGTCTACTAGACTGTTTTTTAATAAACTATGTAAAAAAAAGGTCTTGTCAAGGCAAAGCCACATTAAGCACCTTTTCATGAGAACATTTCAAGTAGCTGTAATAAAATGCGCCTGGACAACCCCACTAGTGGTTTCAAACTCCTCGCCTATTAAAATACAAGCATTCGATTTACTTGTCAAAATCTTGAGGCTCAACAGACCTAATAGGGAGAGGAAGGGTTTTCCATAGCTTGAGCATGAAGCATATTTCTCATTGTTTGGGGGGGTAGGGGGACCCAATTCTGAGCTCCATATTGAATGTTCACTCAATCTACACACAGACAAACCTGCCACTGAAATCACTGGGGTTTGGCCTGAGTAAAAACGTTAAGGATGTTGAGGTTTACCTCCATTGTATTTTTGCCTATACATTTTTGAGAGGCATTTTTGATACAAAACACAATTTTTGCCAGTGACAGGTGCCTTCTTCTTAGCACATGCCCAGTTTTCATGTTCACCTGTTTCTGCCAGCAGAAATTGCTCAGCAAAAACTGGAATAAAGGCAACATTTACTAATTCTAGCATTTCATTAACTTGAATGCAAGCAGGCTCAAGCCCTAAGAGAACAGACTTGATATTGAATAAGTTTTGTTACATGAATTTTCATGCTATTTAAACTTAATTTCTGTGAATTTCTCTCATTGATTTTAATGGGATAAGAGGGAAGGTCCTTTCATGGATCAGTAATTGGTTAAAGATAGGAAACAAAGGGTAGGAATAAATGGTCAGTTTTCAGGATGGAGAGAGGTAAACAGTGGTGTCCCCCAGATTTCTGTACTGGACCCACTCCTATTCAACATATTCATAAATGATCTGGAAAAAGGGAAAAACAGTGAGGTGCCAAAATTTGCAGATGATACAAAACTACTCAAGATAGTGAAGTCCCCCGCAGACTGCAAAGAGCTACAAAAAGATCTCACAAAACTGGGTGACTGGGCAACAAAATGGCAGATGACTTTCAATGTTGATAAATGCAAAGTAATGCACATTGGAAAACAGAATCCCAGCTATACATACAAAATGATGGGATCTAAATTAGCTGTTACCACTCAAGAAAGAGCTCTTGGAGTCATTGTGGATAGTTCTCTGAAAGTGTCTGCTCAATGTGCAGCAGCAGTCAAAAAAGCTAACAGAATGTTAGGAAGCATTAGGAAAGGGATAGAAAATAAGACAGAAAATATCATAATGCCACTATATAAATCCATGGTACGCCCACATCTTGTATACTGCGTGCAGATGTGGTCACCCCATCTCAAAAAAGATATATTGGAATTGGAAAAGATACAGAAAAGGGTGACAAAAATGATTAGGGGTATGGAATGGCTTCCATATGAGGAGAGATTAATAAGACTGGGACTTTTCAGCTTGGAAAAGAGATGACTAAGGGGGGATATGATAGAGGTCTATAAAATCATGACTCATGTGGAGACAGTAAATAAGGAAGTGTTATTTACTCCTTCTTATAACACAAGAACTAGGGGTCACCAAATGAAATGAATTGGCAGCTGGTTTAAAACAAAAGAAGTATTTTTTCACACAATGCACAGTCAACTTGTGGAACTCCTTGCCAGAGGATGTTGTGCAGGCCAAGACCATAACAGAGTTCAAAAAAGTACTAGATAAGTGCATGAAGGATAGGTCCATCAATGGCTATTAGCCAGGATGGGCAGAGATGGTGTCCCTAGCCTCTGTTTGCCAGAAGCTGGGAATGGGTGACAGGATGGGTCACTTGATGATTACCTGTTCTGTTCATTCCCTCTGGGACACCTGGCATTGGCCCCTGTAAGAAGACAGGATACTGGGCTAGATGGACCTTTGGTCTGACCCAGTATGGCCATTCTTATGTTCAGGTGGAGCAAGAACAAGGCCTAAATTTATTAAAGCTACTTTTAAACTTCATAACTATATTGTCACATAATCTGCAAGATGAATTTGCTTGAGTACAAGTTCTACACACCACATAGAAGTAAGTCCCATATAAATCCTCAAAATAGTACTTAATGTGGGTCTTAAATTGGTATTCAAGTCAGTTTCTCACTTCTCTGCTTTCTAAATCCACCTGTGTGCTTCCCTTTTAGCATTTATAAGGTTCCCTGAGATTCCTGATAGCTGAATAATGACATTGCATAATTTTACAAGAAGGCTGTCAAACGTCATTAGTAAAAATTGCACTCCAATGTATGCAGAGCACAAGTATATGGATATGGTCATAATGCGCTATACTGATAATCTTCAGTAACGGTGTTTGGACCAATTTTTCCTTCATGTGCCAAAAGTGCATGTAGTTACACCACCTGTAGTGTAAAAATATGAATGATCAAGCCTGGAGGTATTTCTATAGTTCCTGTTTTTTATGTTTGTCATGTTTAATATTATGCTATTTATAAGCTTGAAAAATTATGACATTTAACAACTGTGTTATTTAAAATATAATACTGTGCCTCTCCTTTCTAGCCAAGATAATTGACTTCAGCTGTTTGTGGATGACAGGTGTGCCACTTCAGAGGCAAGGTATGGCTGGTCATGACACTAACCTACTCCTTTTCTGCAAAGGCACACTCTTGCTGGCCTGAGGAATAGAGACTTGAGCCTGCTATGTTAAAATCAATGGGCATTTTTTCATTAACTTGAATGCAAGCAGGCTCAAGCCCTAAGAGAACAGACTTGATATTGAATAAAGTTTTGTTACAACAAAACTTAGTTCATCAAATAGATGAATTTTCATGCTATTTAAAATGAACACTTACTTGAGTGAAATAATTACTGATTTAGAATTCAGGGTAAATGGAAGCCTTGGTTTGATCACGTGTAAAACGTAGCTTGCAACTGTCAGTAGGCTAGAGTAGATTTGAGACTAAAAGTGTCAACAATGACAAGGAGCCTATTTCTGTGGAAGAATCAAAACTTAGGCAAAATCTGAAAAATACGTTAACATCTGTATATGATTGCTGTTTATACTGCAGTCATTCCTAAAGGCCCCAATCAGGACCAGGGCCCCACTGTGTGCTGTACAAATAAATCTTCTGGTCCAATCAAAGATTTTCCATTATCAGCATGGTTAACAAATCCATGTGGAAGAAACATGTTATGACAGACTCAACAGAGCAGGAAAGTGGCTTGAGAAAGGCTATCTCCCTGAAAGAAAGTTTTTTTGCAGTTGCTCTTTTGTGAGGACTTTAGAAGAGGAAGAATGGTGAACATTGGAAGAATGCAAGGTTAAGATATACAATCCATACTAATAAAGTGAGGCTCTTTGTCCCCCACTAATGGCTAGAAAAATCTATAAAGGTTTAGGAGTCTGTTGTTTTCTCTAAATTAACAGAACTTGTCCATTACCTCAGGTAGTCAGGGCTCATGCTTGTGATCTAGAGGTCTTGGCTTCGATCACTGCAGTCAAGCACTGTTACAGATGAATAAAAGAGGAGCATCAAAGCACTTTGGGAGAATAAGGGCAGTGAAAGGAAAGTGGGGGAACTAATTCAATATAGGAACACAAGGCTGTGCCCTGAAGCAGAATACAGGGGGTTACAAAGCAATGCAATAAAGTCATTGTGAGCCCTGCAAAAAGATGACATATTTTTAAATTTCTCCTTCATTCTCTTTAAATATATTGTGGGGCCTGAATTGGCAGGGGGAAGACAAAATGACCAGGTAGCCAATAGTCCTTTACCAGTTCAGTTTCTATGATTCTATTACTCTTATTCATCTTTATGTCCTTGATAGTAAAATATCCTTATTTCCGAATATATTTTTCAGTTTATTCCTTGTTTCAGTGAAGTTTAAAAAAGTGTTGCTATTAAAAAGGTGCCAGTAAAATTCATGTGAGATCCTGTTACCTTTGAGTACTGGGGATAACCCGGAGACACAGGTGGAGTCTTTGAATCAGCTGGAGAGCCAAAAGAAAGACTTAGAGACTGGGCAGATTGCTGGAAAAGCTTGTTAGTGCAGCTGTGAGAAGACAGAACTTGTAAAAGACAAACAGCTGTTGGGGTTGGACAGGAAAGCCTCTGAAAAAGGGTGAGGGAGAAGGAAAAGAAGTTTGATCATGGCTGGGTAAGAGGCCATGGCTGGGTAAGAGGCCAAAGATTCTAATCTTCTGATTTAATACTTAGTGTAGCATTACATTTCTGAAAGAGTAGAAAAGGAAAAGTTACAGGCAATGTGTTATGAAGACTGCAGCTTTCTCACCTACCTTAATACCAAGATGACTCTTTTCCTCCCCCCAAAAAAGCAGTTTTCCATCATGAATACAATCTGTGCATAATCCAACAACTGGTGTTTCCCCGAAAAATGGATTTTGGGTTGCTGCTGTAATAACCTGCCTATTGCTACCTTAGTCTGTTATTCCTGAAGTAAAAGTTTCCAGGGTTGTTAAAGAAAGGACAGTGATATAACCTTCCGATAAAGTAATTGACACAAGCAGTATTCTTTCCAAAACAAAGTATCTTATTAACGTAACTAATAATCCCTAAAACAGTTTATCCTAAAAGTCCTAAGCAAAACACAAAATCTGTGAGACACAAATCCTTTATTGCAAGTTAAAGAGCATTCAAACTACAATAGCATATAGTTTAATTGATTCTTAAATTTAATTTTTTTTTATTTTATTCTAAATGAAGTGATTTGTTACAAGCGACCAGTTGGTAACAAATCACTGACAGCAGTTCTAAAGTTATACTTTAAGTTTTACATAAGTAAACCGACACACACACGGGCCGAGGGATGTGCTGGCCGCCACTTCCTGCTGCCCCCAGTGGCCTGGAGCAGCGAACTGTGGCCAATGGGAGCCGTGATCGGCCGAACCTGCGGACGCGGCAGGTAAACAAACCTGCCCGGCCCGCTAGAGGGCTTACCCTGGCGAGCCGCATGCCGAAGGTTGCTGATCCCTGACTTAAGCAATTACCCCATTCTCACATGCTCAGTACCAACCATTACCTCAGCATTATGATTGACAGCTCTGGCCTTCAAAACAAGTTGTGACCAGTTTGAATGGGCTATGAGCAGCTAGCTGCTCAGTTAACTGACCTCTCTGTCATCCTTTACTGCACGTGCTTAATAGCCACCAATTTTGCACATGTTCACTGTTGTCATTTACCTCAGAGCTGTGATTCTGCTGATCCACACACACTCACACATACCTGGCACTTTGCCAGGGTACCATTTTAGAAATTCTGGGCTTTCAACTGAGTATTCTCAGGGTCTGCAGCTTTCATCTCAGCGTGGAGTGACTTTTGCTTATTCAGAATAAAGATTGGGCAGACAAAGTGGAAACTGGAGAATTCTTCTAGTAACACTGGAGGAGACCAAGAACCTCCTCGCTAACCAGTTTCACTTAACTGCAAGAGCCACGTGTTCAGGGCGTGAACAGATTTAAGGGTATTGGAAAGCTGTTTTGCCTCCAATGGAGTGAGCCATTCATGAAAGGCAGAGGGAATCGTCTACAGATCTTGGATAACACATCTGAAGCCAGGCTGGCTCAACTTATTTCTTTGACATTAAGGATTTGACCTGGAGAAGTATATGGGCTTCCGTGTTAGCTGCATAGTCTGGTTTAATTGTGTGAAGATGTAGAAATTGGTAGTAAATTTTTAAAATTTTGCATATAAAAGTTGTCATGAGAAAGGTGGGAATTTTTGTCTGTTTACTGGGAAACCAAACCTTAAACTTAATCTAAACAGTGAATTAATGACTCCGTATTCACTTTGTTGTGTCTGGGCATGACAGTTATTCTTACAGTGCTATGTGGATTCTTAAATATCTGTTTTGTTTGCACAATATGTGCATATATGTTGTTTTGTGGGCACAACTAAAGGAATGCCTATACTGCAAAAAAAAGACCTGTGACAGTGAGCTTCAGAGCACGGGTCAACTGACTTGGGCTTATGCCGAGGGGCTAAAAATAGCAGTGTGGACGTTCCTGCTCAGGCTGGAGCCCGGGCTCTGAAACCTAGGGAGAGAGGTGGATCTCAAAACCTGGGCTTCAACCTGAGTGGGAATGTCTACACTGCTGTTTTTAGCTCCTCAGCATGGAGCCTGAGTCAGTTGATCCAGGCTCTGAGAATTCATTGCCTTTTTTTTTGTTTTGTTTTTGTTTCTTAGAGACCCACATTTCAAGTTTTTAATCTAAAATATATGCTGTAACTACCTGATGTTGTTTGATTTTTTTTTATGTGAGTGTGTGTGTTATATATATAGTAGTGGGAAAAGGACTAGGATAGATGAGCATTAGCAAAATTCAACTGCAGAGAGGTAAGCAGAAATTCCACTCTAATATGTGAACAATTTCTTCAGACATTAGAGGATAAAAATGGGTAGGATATCCCTTTACTCCATGGTAGATATTTTTCCTTCCAGTGATTTTGTGATTTACTAAGAGGTGCTGGACACTATGCTCTCCAGTTGGGATTTTCAAAGGATCCTAAGGCAGTGAGGCCCCCAATTCCCAATGATTTTCGGTGGGAATTGGGCATCTAACCCCTATTACACCCCTTGTTAATTCCAGCCTAAAGTTTTTATGCCCAAATGTGAAATTGTACTCAACCTTACCCACATGCACAGATACACATAGGTACCTATTTGACTATTATTATTAATAATTATTATTATTATGTAAAAGGATTTGGTAAAATGATCAGCAGTTTCCATTTGCATGGATTTGTGTAAATCTTTCTGGTTCTCATGTACACTGTGGTCTACAGAAGGACGCAGAAGATGGTAAAGAGCCAGCATTAGTGGAAGTGTATGTAGCCTTTTAAGTTCTGCTGCTCTGGTACGTTAGTGCTACTTTAAGTCCCTCACAGTTAGTTCTTACTTGTACTGTTTTGGGCTTTCTCCATGAAAAGGGTGAACTACAGCTCTGGCATCAACCTCATTATGAGCAGACACCTCTCGCTTGTCTATGACTTTGACTGAAAATCCCAAAAATGTTTTATCTTTGATACCTCTTCAGAGGCTCAGATTTTCTTTACAATTTGTGTAAACATTCCAGAAACAGTGTAAGGCCCCAATCCTGCAAACACTCCAACACCTCCTTAAATGTAGGCACTTGAGTAGAACTCACCGGGACTACTTACATGCAGAAAGCATGTGCATAAGTGTTTGCAGGACTAGGGTCTAAGATGTACGGACCACAAGAAAACAAATTTCTTACCCACCCCCCCCCCTCAAATTTCCTAACAAAAAATATAAAAGGATAAAAACACCAGGAAAGGTATAAAATTAGCATAACTGATACTAAAACAGATCGCTTTCCAAAGGTACTGGGCTGGCATAATTTTAATTTCCTATTTAAGATACTTGAAAAACACAATATAGCTTAATCTTTTCTTACTTTTAGTTATAGCAGGCCTAGCGAAAAAAATTATTTACCTACTGACATAAGAGTGTGTGTTTATACATATCTGAAAATGATTCTTTTGTATTAGACTTTTTCCTGGATAATATTTATGGCAATAATTATACCATAATCACATGACAAAAGCAAATATATTGTACCGATTTTATTTAAATTGCTTATTATATGAACTTTTTTAATTTTGCAGAGCAGTCAAAAGATATCAAAGTTGTGCCTATTTAACAGAAAATCAGTTTTGCAATTGTATTGTTTTCATAAAAACCCATTGTATGATTTATTACTTTTCTGGCTTGACTTCTAATTTAGGCACATAACCAGACTGCATTGGTGTTGAGCCAGAAGTAAAGAAATGAAGAGACAACCTGCTATATTAGTATGTAAGCAAGAGACAAGAAGAATCCCTTCTGTTACTGGGGCTCAGCAAGCAAGCTCACTGCAACCTGGAAAACTATTTCCACAAGCTTGGCCTCCGTCTCTTCCACCACCTGGAAAATGGGAGGAGGAAAGTAGAGCAACAGACAAAGACAGAATAGCTTTGTCTCTGCTCCCACCAATGGAACTGCAAGGAGGAGACAGGGTGCAGGCATTCTTACCACGGTGTCCCTCCTTCTTGCTATGGCTGCATTGTCACATCTGCCCCTTTTTGCTCTCTTGCAACAGCTTTCCCGGTTCTCTCCCCTCCTTTCTAGGTGGTTCTCCCTTCTATCTTCCTTGTGGTTGTTTCCTCTATTCCTCCTGCCACCCGCCTTTCATGCCACTCTGTGTCCCATACAGGCTCTACTCCTGTCAGTAGCTCAGAGCCCCCCCTTTCCCACGCTCTGCCAGCTGCCTCTCTCAGCAGCTGTATGGGAGACAGGCTGGAGCCTGCTATTGCTTGCTGACAGAGAGGAGAAGCAACCAGGCTGTGCAGGGAAAGGTGGGTGGGGAGCAGCTCAGTTTAGAGTAGTCTCTATACAGTTCTTAGATATTCATCAGAACATGTGTTACCTGGGATGTGTTCTGAAAACCCAGGTCTGTCCCTGCCCAATTGCAACCGTTGGCAGCAGTATTTCTTACTATAGCTGGTAGTGATACCTATAACTAAAGTTACATGACACTTCCACTTATAAGACCTTGTTTTCAGTTGTTTATATTTTAGCCAAACTGTAACTGAAATTTTCCCGCCTGGGTGTCTGCCTCAGGCTGAATGATTTTGAAAAGATCAGCTAAAATGGTTCAGCTGTTTCAAGAAAGAACCTAGAGGAAAATATATTGTTTTCTCCATGCTTAAAAAAAAAAATCTTACAACTGTTTGAGAAGCTGTAGCACATCCATACTTTGGAACAGGGTCTTGAAATTTGGGAAGGAGCACTCCCTGATGTCAGGGATGTGCTTTTTGGTGTCCCTGTGAAAATGCATTCAGCTCTGGTCATTGTAAGCTTCAGAAAAATCTGTTTGCCCATGCTCAATGAAAACTTGTTAGTTAGGGTTGCCAGGTATACGGTTTTCGATCAGAACCCCCAGTCAAAGAAGGACCCTGGCAGCTCTGGTCAGCACCCCCACAGCTCCCATTGGCCAGGAAATGCAGCTCCCATTGACCGCGGTTCCTGGCCAATGGGAGCTGCGGAGCTGGTGCTGGAGGCAAGGGCAGCACGTGGAGCTTTCCCCTGTGCCTAGGGGCTGGACGTGCTGGCTGCTTCCGAGGAGCTGCACAGAGCCTTGGTAGGCAGGGTGCCTTTCCTAGTCCTGCTGCACAACCAACCGGACTTTTAGCAGCCCGGTCAGCTGTGCTGACCAGAGCTGCCAGGGTCCCTTTTCGACCAGATGTTCTGGTCAAAAACTGGATGCCTGGCAACACCCAGCTCCACGTGGCTCCTGGAAGCAGCTGCCAGGTCCCTGCAGGCCCTAGAGGCATGGGCGGCCAGGGAGGCTCTGCGTGCTGCCCCCGTCCCAAGGGCCGGCTCTGAAGCTTTCATTGGTCAGGAACTGCAACCAATGGGTGTGAGGGCAGCGCGCAGAGCGTCCCTGGCTGCCCATGCATCTAGGGGCCGCATGGACCTGGCGGCTGCTTCTGGGAGCCGCAGTATGTGCCGCTGGGACCCTGTACCCTGAACTCTCTCCCGCACCCCAACCCCCTGCCCCAGCCTGGAATCCCCTCCTGCACCCAAACTCCCTCCGAGAGCCTGCACCCCTGGCTGGAGCCCCCCTCCCACCCACACTCAACCCCCCTGCCCCAGGCTGGTGAAAGTGAGTTAGGGTGGGGGAGAGCACAAACAGGGGGTGGGGGGATGGAGCAAGTGGGGGCGGGGCCTCAGAGAAGGAGCTGGGCCGGGGTGTGGCCTCAGGAAAGGAGTGGGTCAGAGCTGTTCGGTTTTGTGCAGTTAGAAAGTTGGCAACCCTAGGTTACCAAGGAGATCCACTGGTGCACAAGGGATGTACTGAATCGGTGTGTCTCCTGATCTCACTAGCAATATCCCTCCCAGCTGCCTCTGCCCATGGGCATGCTGGCAGCCTCTGTGCCTTCTGGTGCAGGAAAGGCTCCACATCCACACCTTTCTGCTGTTGGAGGTCCTGCATCAGTGATTATAGTGGCAAAAACCAGTTCCATTGTGGGTTAATTCTAGCTTCCAGTGTGAACAGTCTGAATTCATAAAGTTTGAGTGGGTTCAAAATTACTTGAAAGAAGTTCACTCACTCCAATTAAAATCAAGAGTGCACTTGGGGATAGATTTGCAAAGGGACTTGCAAAGGCATTGCAAAGCTGAGCGTTGTGGCCCTTAAAGCCCTGGAAAATCTCAGTGGCAAAAGTCACCTGAAAATTAATCGAGGTAAAACCAACATCCTTCTGGTTGGTCTTTTTGAACGTACCCCAGGCGTCTTAGTGGGTGAGCATCCGGACAATATTGTTGATGATTTCATCTGGCTTTGGCTCTGCTGTCGATAATAGGGCCGGCACTGAGAAAGAAGTTGAAGCCTGTACTACAAAATGCTGTAAGTAATGGGGCACCTCAGTGAGAATGTCCTTCGCAATCTGAACACCCTGATAAATAGAGAGATAAAGCTGAGGTTATATGATGCTTCGGTGATCGATAGTCTGACCTAGGGAACAGAAGCACGAGCATGCCTACTGGATCGGGCCCCACTGAGGCAGATAGGCAGGGGAACCACTATCTCCCCCTGATTTGTGGATTATACTGGGGCTTAGGAGTCTGGACACCCCAAGAGTGAGGCAGCAGTGCGCATGCGCAGAGGCAGACACTTAGGTACCTAGGGAACTTTTACAGCAAAAATTTAGGCCCTGAGTGAGTTTAGGCATGTACAGGTTAGGTGGCAGCTGAGCGGGGGTTTGGCAAATGCCAGGGGTGCTTACAGTTAGGCATCTCAGTCCTTTGTGAATCTGGTCCTTGGCCTCCACTTTTTCCCAAAATCTATTTGCAATATTACATCACAAGTCAGCCTTTGAGTACATTAATCAATGTATTGATGGCATCTTGCACATAACTAAGTACTATTTTATTTTTTCAGATGGCTATTCAGTGCTAGCAGTAACATGTGAACACTCAGCTAATTTGCAGTCTGTCCTGGAAAATGTTAGCTGCGTTTGTCCCTTCTAACCACAGGGGCACCACCCAATGACTTATTGTAGATGAAAAACATGCCATTCCATCAGCTCGCTGACGCTACAGTCAAAACCCTGGGAATATGTCCAAACTCCAGGAAGAGACTGTTACCATGTGTGTTCACATACTTGCTCAATCTGTTGGGCAGCCTATTGAGTATACTTGTAATGGCATTTGAGTGCTAGTTGCAGATGCACACACAAATTTGGAAGAATCCACATGGGATGCACACCTAATGTTGAAATATTTGCTGCCATTCATGGCCGCGCGCAGTGCGGTATACAAAAGGCCATGCCTGGTATACAAAAGGCTGTGCTTGGTAAAATCTTGTTGTTTGACTAACTTGGAAAAACTAGCTACCTAACTTCCTGTCCCCGATCTTCTTGACGTGTAGACAGCTTTATACTTTTATTATGCCTCTGTTTGATTCATGCACTAGAAACGGTCCTGATGTAAGTCTGGGGTTAAACAGCTGCAGATATTTTGCAAACCTGTATAATTAAGCAATGACTAAAACACTTCTCAGAGCTTTTTCAAAAATGTTTTTTCCCATGCTCAGTCTTCCATTGTTGTGAAAGATTTTGTTGCTTAAAAAAAATCAATTTAGAACTGGGATTGTAAATATTGTCTTGTGTCCCTATCAAGAAAGCATTTCTGGTTGCTAGGGGCACACTCTGTCAAGTGCTGAATGCCTCCTGAGAGGTGTGGAGTAGAGTGCGTTCACTATCTTGCAGGATCAAGCCCGGTATGCGGTATTTGATTAATAAGCTGTAAGTTTTTCTGTTTTTAAGTGTAGCTGAAATCAGCTAAAGTCTTTCCTCAGCAAGGGGTACAAGATCTCTGCTCTCTGAAAGTGAATAGGAAAGACTCAGTTCTGTTTGCTCTTCTCCATAGCTGATGGGTGGGGTGGAGAGTCTCAAGAGCTGGAGAACACTTAAGTGAGCAGTATAAAGGGATTCACCTATCACCTGAGGGCTGGAGAGGAATGTCCTGGTTCACAAGCAAGGATCTGTTCATGGAGAGGTAGAGCCTGGTCTTTTAGGTCAGTGAACCTAGTGGGGGTGGAGGGTGCTTGTTGCTGCCTTCTAGGGAATCTTGGGAGCGGATAGAAGAGGGCTTATTCCTGAATCCGCAGGCCAGCAGTACATTTTCTAAGCCTGCTGCAGGGTAGTAGCAATCCCTTGCCTGCTGCAAGTGCACCGCTACTTGCTTCTGACATAAAATATGATAATCTCAGCACAGTGAGATGGCTCTACCTGAAAGAGGGAGAAAAGGGAGAACTTAAGAGTGGGACCCCAAATAGGTTAAATTTTTAAAAGGACTTAATTTTAAGAGGCACCAAAATTGGTCTTTAACTCAGTATGACCTCCATATCATTAAAAGTGAAGTCACTGAATAAAAGCATGCCAGCTACTCTGTAATGTTTGCTATTTATAGCCAAGTTGTTAAGCTTAGATAGACTTAGGTAATAGGGTTACATTTACCTCATTATGTTAGTTATTAACGGAGATTGTTTTCCAATTCATCTTGGCACTAGATGAGCTCAATTTTTCTTAGGCAGGAGAAGGGATTCCCTTTTCAGTCATTACTAATGATTCTGAGGTGTTAGGGGAATAACGGAGGGATAGTGGATAGCCCTGGAATCTTTCCTCTGTCTGTAGACCTTGAAACATACGTTTCTTTGCATTCCTTAATAATGACAAGTATTGTTTGGAAATGCCACTAAAAAGAGTTATGGTCATAAAAAAAGGGATATATCAAGATTACATTTGAAACCCCTGGACTTTTGGCTACTAATGATAATCCACACCAATGCATGCCTGTGTATTTTTGATGGCCAAAGGGCAGGCTTCTAAACAGAATGCATACGCATTTAGCCAGACGGATCCTCCAATATCTTATAGGTCTTCTATCTCTCTACTTCCCAAAGATCAGATTAATTTAAGAAGATCTGAGTCCAAGATTCAGAAATGGGAATGAGTGAATGGAGTGGGGTTTGAATTGTTGCAAGTTCAACAAACTTTTCAAAGGTTTTGTGAACTCACCAGGATGTGTTCACATTTTGTGAATACTTTCTTTCATAAATAGATCTCATGCTACAGCCTCACTGTTTAACCAAAGTGTATGCTAAACAATGTTTCCACATTTGGATCCTCTTAAATTTGCCAGGTTCACAAGTTTAGTAAAGGAAGCTTACTAAAGTGGAAATGGAAAAGAACTAGCTATAGGAACAGGTGAAGCTGTGCAAAAGTAAAGGGCCATTCCAGACCCTTTCAAAACTGCCATTTTTTTCAAAAGACTTCTGTAGAATTCTCATTGTCATATGAAAAGCTAGGGTGAGCAGATGTCCCGATTTTGTAGGGACAGTCCCAATTTTGGGGGCTTTTTCTTATATAGGCTCCTATTATCCCCCACCCCCGTTCTGATTTTTTACACTTGCTATGAAAGGCAGGCATTATAAACTTAGGGTGGGGTTTTCAAAAGTGCTTAGAACAGTTTGTATGTTTTGAAAAATGTATGTTTTTCAAGTGAATTGATTCTAGGCCAAAATATAATTTTGAATTCAAAATTTTGCACTGCACATTTGTCAGCAAGGGAACTTCTGTTTGAAAAATGATAAATAGTGGTCCTCTCAGAATTTTTTTTGAAATTTTCTTCATTTTTAATAAAAATGGGGCATTTTCAAAACTCGTGAAAATCTGCATATAGGTTTTCTAACTTTGAACTTTTGAACTTTTCTTTTGAAGAAAAAGAATTTTCTTTTGAACTTTTCAGTTAGGTACGCTAAACTTCTCAGTATTGGTATGTCTACAGTGAAATGTAAGCCCAGGGTTTGAACTCAGGCTCAAACCTAACCCCCACTTCTATCTACACACAAATCACACTAACCCAGGGCTTGGACCCCGGGTTCCAGGATTCCATAGGGGTGGAGGGTCTGAGACTGTGTCAAGCCAGGACCCAGGTTTCAAGCCTGACTGCTTTGCAGAGAAGATTCAATTCCACTGGACTCATGCTCTGGGAGCCCACCAAAAAGTATTCCACAATCCCAGAAGCCGACTTTTTTTGTCCTCTGGACAGTCAGGTTTGATGCACAGTCAAGTTTTCCCACACTGCACCATGAGTAAAGAGCTAGAGTGGTTACATTTTGGGAGGGTGCTATGAAGTCCGGGATATGGATGGTTAGACTTGGGCTCACATAATGCAGTGTAGATGCTAGAGCCCCAGATTGTGACTCAGTGTTCAATAATTCCTAACCTGGGGTTACAAATGAATATAGATGCTCCAGCCCTAGGTTAACAAACCCAGGGTCTGCTAACTCAAGTTCTACTAACCTTGGGCTTTCATTGCAGTGTCAACATACCCTATGTGAGCTAACTCAATTTGATTCCAGTGAGGAAGCTGGTAGGCCAGCTGTAGTGGGTGAAGTATTATATACTTCATAGAAACTCAAAGCCAGTGCAGAAGATGCTGGAGTAGTTGTGTGGAAAGGCTAAAGGAAGAGTAGTTAATGAGGGAGCAAAGCCCCAGCGATCATACATTTAAATGATTAAAAGTATAGCTTTAAAATGTCTCATTTTTCTAAAGGCTTAATGTGTGAGTAATTAATGCTCCTTTGCAAAGAGCTGGGCTTTGAGGAGCTGGAAAGTGACAGTGAGATGGATAAAAGCATTTGTGGGCATTATAACATTTATGGCCTAGGAGAACTAAGAAAATTCTATGTGATTTTTAAAAAAAGACTATTTGTAGGAATAGGAGAAGGATTGGGCTATGTGTCTTGGCAGTTTAGGGTATGTTTACACTGCAATATAAGCCCAGGGCTAGTGGGATTTGAGTCAGCTGACCCTGGGTTGGAGAACCTGGAGCTGATTGTTAACTCTGTGTTAAGAATTTTCTAACATGGGCTCAAACCCGGAGCTTTGGCGTCCACACTGCAGCATGCAGACCTGAGTAAAATCAACCATATCCCAGACTCCCTAGGGCCCACCTGAAATGTGGCAGCTCTACATCTTTGACCATGGTGCACTGTAGGGAAACTTGACTGTCTATCCTGTACATTACAGGAAGTTTGAACAGCCCACCAACACATCCTGCCAAGCAGTCTTTTTGGTCTCTGTGTGTACAGCCACTGGGACTAGCAACATGGAGGAGGTGCCTGTTGAAGAACTTCTCTTGCTGCACTTTCACTCCTCTGTCAGGAAACAGGCAGAGCTTCCATGAGATGCTGGTAGACATTTCAGCAGAGCTTTCTGATCCACCAAAGGTGCCTGTCACAGCTTCTAATGGAGCAGGAGGAGGAGGAAGAGGAGGAATAGTAAGTAGGCATGGCAGACTCAAACTGGCGCATGGGATGATGGGATTCTTTCAGTGGATTCCCAGGCCCTGAATTGTGGGGCTGCATTTACACTGCAAAGCAATAGGGATCGAATGCTGTGTCCTGGCTTGATTAAGGCTTGGTTCCTTCAGTCCTATAGGATCCTAGGACCTGAGGCCCAAGCCCAAGTCTGACAGATTTGTGTGTAAATAGAAGGAAGGTTTGGGCTCAAGCCTGAGTTTGAGCCCGGGCTTACATTGCAGTGTAGACATACTCTTAAATGAAAAGTTAAAACTTCTGCCTGAAGAATATTGAGCCAGATCACTATCTCTTAGGGAGGAACCATGGGGAGGGGCTGGAGGGGTAGCAAAATGTCACTAGGTTCCCCACATAGAGCTTCCTGGAAATCAAGGTTTTCATAGAATCATAGAACTGGAAGGGACCTTGAGAGGTCATCTAGTCCACTCCCCTGCACTCATGGCAGGACTAAATTATCTAGACCATTCCTGACAGGTGTTTGTCTAACCTGCTCTTAAAAATCTCCAATGATGGAGATTCCACAACCTCCCTAAGCAATTTACTCCAGTGCTTAACCACCCTGACAGTTAGGAAGTTTTTCCTAATGTCCAACCTAAACCACCCTTACTGCAATTTAAGCCCATTGCTTCTTGTCCTATCCTCAGAAGTTATGAAGAACAATTTTTCTCCCTCCTCCTTGTAATAACATTTTATGTACTCGAAAACTGTTATCATGTCCCCTCTCAGTCTTCTCTTTTCCAGACTACACAAACCCAGTTTTTCCAATTTTCCCTCATAGGTCAGGTTTTCTAGACCTTTAATCATTTTTGTTGCTCTTCTCTGGACTTTCTTCAATTTGTCCATATCTTTCCTGAAATGTGGTGCCCAGAACTGGACACAATACTCCACTTGAGGCCTAATTATCATGGAGTAGAGCGGAAGAATTACTTTTCACATCTTGCTTACAACACTGTTGTTATACATCCCAGAATGATGTTTGCTTTTTTTGCAACAGTGTTACACTGTTGACTCATATTTAGCTTGTGGTCCGCTATGACCCCCAGATCCCTTTCCACAATACTCCTTCCTAGGCAGTCATTTCCCATTTTCCTGATTGTTCCTTCCTAAATGGAGTACTTTGCATTTGTCCTTATTGAATTTCATCCTATTTACTTCAGACCATTTATCCAGTTTCTCCAGATCATTTTGAATTTTAATCCTATCATCCAAAGCACTTGCAACACCTCCCAGCTTGGTATATCCACAAACATTATAAGTGTACTCTCTATGCCAGTATCTAAATCATTGGTGAAGATATTGAACAGAACTGGACCCCGGAACTGATCCCTACGAGACCCCCCACTCGTTATGTTCTTCCAGCATGACTGTGAATCACTGATAACTACTCTCTGGGAATGGTTTTCCCACCTTACGGTAGCTCCATCTAGGTTGCATTTCCCTAGCTTGTTTATGAGAAGGTCATGTAAGACAATATTAAAAGCTTTACTAAACTTCTACCACTTCCCCCCTATCCACAAGGTTTGTTACCCTGTTAAAGAACGCTACCAGGTTGATTTGACATGATTTGTTCTTGACAAATCCATGCTGACTGTTACTTATCACCTTATTATTTTCTAGATGTTTGCAAATTGATTGCTTAATTATTTGCTCCAGTATCTTTCCAAGTACAGAAGCTAAGCTGACTGGTCTGTAATTCCCCAGGTTGTACTTATTTCTCTGCACTATATTTGCCATTTTCCAGTCTTCTGGAATCTCTCCCGTCTTCCATGACTTTTCAAAGATAATCACTAATGACTCAGATATCTCCTCAGTCAGCTTCTTGAGTATTCTAGGATGCATTTCTTTAGGTCCTGGTGACTTGAAGACATCCAATTTGAATAAGTAATTTTTAACTTGTTCTATTCCTATTTCAGCCTCTGATCCTACCTCATTTTCACTGGCATTTACTATCTTAGATGTCCAATCACCACCAACCTTCTTGGTGAAAACCAAAACAAAGAAGTCATTAAGCACCTCTGCCATGTCCACATTTTCTGTTAATGAAGGGCTGCAGGATTTGCTAGGGATCCTGCAGCACGTGGATCCTCAGTTTTCTTGGAGAAGTGATCCACCCCACCCTAGGTCTATGGAGGCCTCCTTTATAGCTTCTTCACTGGAGTCCCTTGTCAGTAAAGCCCTGGCAGGCTAAACCATTGGCTAAACCTTCCCTGCTGGTATATTTAGGGGCTCAGGAGAGTGCAGGCCTAGAGAGTGCAGCCAGATTCCATGCCTACCCTCTCCCAAACCCAACACTTTGCAGGGCACCTTCTGTGTGGAACCCTGGGGGGAAGCATCGGCGGGGCTCTGGGGAAGGGTGATGTCATCATCAAGGTGACATGGGACATCTGCTCAAGGAGTTCCATCCACATGTGTACTTGGAGGCATAGGCACCAACTCCATGGGTGCTCCAGGCCCGGAGTCAGCGCCTATGTCCAGAACACCCACGGAAAAAAAAGAAGTGGGTGCTCAGCACCCACCAGCCATAGTGGTTCTTCAGCCATGGCCATGGATCAGCTGTTTCGGACCAGCCCTGCCCCACAGATAGCTGGTAGGCAGCTGTGCTTATCAGCTGTTTCACAGGCTCCACTGAACAGCTGTTTTGCGGCCCCTGGGTTGTCTGCAGCAGGGGCTGACCCTGCCCTGCTTCACCCCTCAGGGGGAGTAGAGGTGTTCCTCTGGCAGCCTCAGGGAACTTCTCCAGCCAGGGCTAGGGGTGGGTGAGGGCTGGGAGTACAGGGCTCCCTCTGCTCTGCAGGAGCCCTACCTGATCAGCAGTGTGAGACCCTGTTCATTTGGGTCACTCTGCCTCTGACCTACATCTCCTGGGCAGGCTCCTCCTGTGGCTGCAGCTCCCAGCCTGGCTCAAGCTGCAAGCAGCAGGTGAGTCACATTCCAGGCAGAGGGAGCCAGGCTGGGGGTGAGTGGGGCCTGCTGTGGTGTTGGAAGAAGGGGAGGGTGTTATAAAATCAGACAAAACACAGAGTTTTTTAAAGAGTGATTTAAAATCCCTTCCCCTTTCCATTGCTCAGTTTTCTGTCTTTTGACTCTTGTGATGTTATCATTTCACTAGTTCTCCTGTTATTATAGGCTTTGTCTAGACTAGCATTTGTCCTCCTGTTGTAATTGATTGCCAATTGCTTGTTAAGTGATTGTAAATGCTAATCTAGCACTGCAAATGTTTGTATTAGAACATGGAGGGCTCAGCCAGGGGCAAACCTCAAAATGTTGTGCTCCAAAACAAACATTTGTGGAGAGCTTCAGTTATCAACATAATTAGCATTTACGATCAATTAGCTCAAATTATAACAGGACCACCAACTCTAATCTAGACAAAGTCAAAGTATGAGTCCCCCAGGCTAGATATGAAGGGGCATATGAATGTTTTTAATATAAAAAGAGGCAACATAAATGTATTTTCCCTCCTCCAATCTCTCCCCAAAAAACAAACACACAAACAAAAACCCACCTAGGCCCCCAAATCTTGATGCCTTCTTTACACATCAGAAGAAAATCAAACAAAGGCACAGTCTCAGTTATTGCCCCTTTACAGATCACCTTTAAAAATGAAATTATCCTTTACATTCCTAATTCCCCCAAATCAGGGTAACCACTGACTTTGTGGGGCTGAAAGACTGGATCTGGGGGTGAAAATTTGTCCCTTCCCACCGTTGCATGTGCATATAGAACAGAGTGCTGGGAGCACAGCAGAATAGCTTTGGGTAAGAGAACACTGCCTAGGGCAGGCCTGCACAACATGCGGCCCGCGTGGGCTCATTGTGCGGCCCGCGGGGGGGTGAGTAGGTGGGCTCACTGTGCGGCCCGCGGGGGGTGAGTAGGCAAGCGGCGGGTGAGGGAGGGGGGCTGAGGAGGCGAGTTGGCAGTGGCAGGGGGGTGAGTAGGCGAGCCAGGGCTGTGGGGTCTGAGGAGGCGAGCGGGCGGGCAGTGGTGGGGGGGGCAGGCGAGCTGGCAGCAGAGGGGTGGGGGGCTGAGAAGGCAAGCGGGCAGGCAGTGGCGGTGAGGAAGCGGGGCTGAGGAGGCAAGAGGTGACTTGATGGCTGACCTGGTCTACTGATCTGGTCTGGCTCCCATCCCCTCTCCAAGGGCTGCAGCTGTCTGTAGGTGCTGCCTTCCATGCCTTCCTCATTCACACCTCATTCATTCAACAGGGCAATTGATTACAAAGTGGGGGGAAGATCTTATTCTACTTCTAGCAAAAAGACATTTTTCTTTTACCTTAATTATACTACCTTAGGAGCCCACTATAACATATTACAAAGGTTCAATACCGCTGTTTTTTAAATTAATGGAGATATCCTATCTCCTAGAACTGGAAGGGACCTTGAAAGGTCATTGAGTCCAGCCCCCTGCCTTCACTAGCAGGACCAAGGACTGATTTTTGCCCCAGATCCCCAAGGGTCCCCCTCAAGGATTGAACTCACAACCCTAGGTTTAGCAGGCCAATGCTCAAACCACTGAGCTATCCCTCCTCCCCTTCTGGGGAAGGAGGGTTTGTTTCTGTGGGGCAGGGTGTTGTGTTTCGGGGGGGGCTGGGTGGTGCGGGGGTGGGGGGGTTTCGGCGGGGCCAGGGGGGTTTGGCCCTCAGCTGTTTTCTTTGGAGTAATATGGCCCTCGCCGCTTTACGAGTTGTACAGGCCTGGCCTAGGGGAAAGAGGCCCTCAAAAAAACCTTGTCTTGAAAATAGCCACAGGGTTGGTTTAGTAGTCAAGAGTTTTGAGGTTGTTTAAGTGAGATACAGTCCCACTAAAAAAACAAAACAAAACAAAACAAAAAAAAAAAATCACATAACATCCAAATTTTACCCTTATCACTCCTTTTTCTTTTAATTCATACTTGGGGCTCAAACTATGGCTCTGATCCTGATATTACTCTCACAGGATCAATCGTGGATAATTTGCACCACCCACTTTCCTTTTGGGGAAGCAATAATTAAAAAGCTATTCAGGGGCTAGGGTAGAATGTATGGTGCAAATTTAGGTTATTTGATGAAGCGGTTCCCAATATATGTCCTCTCCCCTGCATTATGAACTTCTTTTCATTTTCAAAGTACTCTAAAATCCACATGTATAATGAGATTATCTAGGATATTGGTATGCCACAACCAGAGGTGGATTACCATTTTGAGGGGCTCTCAGCCAGAGCAAGTGGGGACCCCGCCCCACCCCTTCCACCTGCAGTTGCCCCCTGACACTCCTGGTGGGGAAATGGGGTCAAGGTGTGCAAGCCCCCTTGATCCAACCCCGCTCTCTGGCAGAAGTGCTGGGCGGGTGGGTGGAATAGGGCAAGCAGAGGGCTGTGCAGAGTTCCTTCCTTTACCCTAGCTTCTTGAAGTAGATACAAAGTCTGGGCAGGGCCGGCTCTAGGTACCAGCAAAGCAAGCAGGTGCTTGGGGCAGAAAATTTGCAGGGGCACAAGAATCCAGCATGAGAGCTGAGAACCAACAGGGAGCCCTGGGAGCTGTAGTTCCTTGGTTAGCTCCCTGCCTATAGAGCCAGCCCTGGAGCAGGGAAAGAACTACATTTCCCAGCATTCCCTTGGCCGCAATTAACAGGAAAGGGAGGGGGAAGGAGTGTAGAACTGAAACCTCATGCTACACAGCTTGCTGTAAATGGTAGGAACACAGCCAGCTCTAGGTTTTTTGCCGCCCCCCCCTCTCAGCCCTGGACTCCCCCTGCACCCCTGTGTTGCCCCCGCCCTGGACTCTCCCTTGCCCACACCCCCTGCTGCCCCTGTTCTGGCCCCCACCTGCACCCCCTGCTGCCCCAGCCCTGGGTTCTCCCCCCACCTGCATCTCCTGCTGCCCTAGCCCTGGGCTCTCCCCACACCCCCTGCCGCCCCAGCCCTGGGGTCTTCCCCCCCCCACACCTCCTGCCACCCCAGCCCTGGGCTCTCCCCCCCCACCCACATCTCCTGCCACCCTAGCCCTGGGCTCTTCTCCCCGCCCTTGCACCCGCACTCCATGCTGCCCCAGCTCTGGCCCCCACCTGCATCTCCTGCCGCCCCAGCCTGGGCTCTTCCCCCCCCCCCCCCGCACCTCCTGCCACCCCAGCCCTGGGCTCTCCCCCAAAGAAAGAATTGGGTGGACTAAATGGACATCGCACCTCTCTATCTGAAGCCTAGCAAGGCAGGTACGTGGATCCCACTAGAATTTAAAATGAAAAGTAAGGGAGGGGAGGCTCTACTAGACTGAGCAGCTTTAGATACAGTACCAGGCACATAGGAGGATTTACACTTCTGAGCCATGGAAGCAGAAATTGACTTTTCTTTTCCAGATTTAGCTAATATTCAGAAAGGGAATCTAGCACCCGCCTTCCAGATTTGAACACCCTCAAAATTCAGGAGTGCTCAAGCTCAATTTGGGCAGCTGTTACTTCATTTCTCCCAAATCAAATATACTGATCCACTGTAACTTGCTGTAGGAAAAAGTAGAATAAATTGAGCAAGAAATGCTTCCCAGTGGTCATTAGGACTGGAATTGCTATTTTCAACAGCCATTGCTTTTATTATTATTATTATTTATTATTAAGTTTTAGTTTTATTTGTTTAAAAGGAAGACAGTGATATTGCATTGGCAAATTCCCCATAGAAACAAAGAATGGAACAAAAGAATAATAAAAGCACCTCAACTTTTCCTCATTTATGTAGGATAGTCTTATAATATGCATCCAGATAGCCTTCAATCACACAAGCTGAAAATTGTTCCACTTCACTGCAATTCTGTAACCATATGGGAACCAATCCTGTCTGTGTTCTGTGCACATCTAAAATTCCTGCTGAATGACCCTCCCTGGGAGCGAGGGTGGCAGGAGGGTGCGGGGGGGGAGCAGCCAAAATTTTTTTTGCTTGGGGCAGCAAAAAACCTAGAGCCGGCCCTGAGTCTGGGGCTCCCTGCTATTCCTCTTCCTGCCTCCAGGTAGGAGATATGCTCCTTATAGCCCATTAGTTACCATTCTCCTATCTTCCTATGGCCCTTCCAGCCCTACCAGGGGCATGGTGGGGCTAGGAGGAGGGCAGAGTTGGTAGCTAAAGTCCCCTCCCACAGGTGCCCTTTAATCATGCCCCCTCACTAACACCTCTTCCTCAAAAAACAAGGGAAATTAACTGCCCCAAAACATAGTTAATGCAGGCCTTGTTTGCACTACAGTGCCTTTGCTGGTATAGCTATGCCAGCATAGCTATCCTGGTATAGCTATGCCAGCATAGCTATCCTGGCAGAGCCCCCTACTGGAGACATAGGGTAAGCTGAGAGGAGTTCTGTCAGCATAGCTACATCACCTCACCAAACAACATTAGCTAAGCTGACAGAGAACCATTCTCCTCATAGCATAATTGTGTCTACAGTGGGGCCTTATCATAGCTATGTCAGCTGGAGCTGTGATTTTTTTTCAAACTTCTAGAGGACATAGCTATGCTGGCAAAACTTTGTAGTGTAGATTAAGGCCTGCAAAGTTAGGTCAACATAAGTCATCTTGCGTCAACCTAGTTTGTGCATGTGCCTATACTCAGATTTGTCTCCTGCTGATGTAGGTGCCCCATTACAGTGACACAGTAACATCACCTCCCCGAATGGTGTTGAGCCATTGACACAGTGTTAGTATAGATATTGCATGACTTATGTTGACCCTACCAGTCCTCCAGCAGCTGTCCCACATTGCCCGACACTGACCACTCTGGTCACAATTGTGAATGCCCTTTCCCAGGGGTCATGTACACTAGAAGCTAATTCCCCCCTTTAAAAATTCCACATATTTTTGAAAAGATTATCCAGTGTGGTGAGCCCATCTAGCAGCTCTCCATTGTTGTGTGCAACTGCCCAACTGATCATGCCGGCTACAGATGCGCTCCACACAGGGAACTGACAGGTTAGGAAAATCTTGTTCACTGTACCTTAACACCCTACAAGGAACTCCCCTCCATTTGCAATAGATAAAGATACATGCTAAACAACACATTCAACTTGCTCTCATGCAAAACCTTAATTTCTGGCCTCAGCAACACTAACATATTTATGGCTGACGCATGTAAACTGGCCATATATGCAACCATGGGGAATATATGTGACCCACCCCTGCTTAGTACCCTCTTCAACTCAAGAAGTGTGTTTCAGATTCCTGCTGGCACTGCCAGTCTGACATGCCTGTCAGATTAGGTTTACTGCAGCACCACTCATTAGACTGCTTCCCAGGCTGGTGAACCACCTGTGGTTCATTAGTTTTATGCCAATGCAACTCCATTGATTTCATTGGATTGCTCCTGATTTACACTGCTACAAGAGAGGAGAGAATCAGGCATAGGCGCTGACCCCATGAGTACTCTGGGGCTCAAGACCCATGGAAAAAAATAGTGGGTGGTCAGCACCCACCAGCCACAGCTGTTTGGCTGGGCTGCTGTTCAACTGTTTGGCAACTGGCAGAAGGGATTCAGGGGAGGGCAGAGAGCGGTGGGCGTGGGCCTCAGGTGAGAGGGTGGAGTGGGAACAGGAAGAGGCGGAGCAAGAGTGGGGCCTTGGGGGAGGAGGCGGAGGAGGGACAGGAAGAGGCGGAGCGAGGGCAGGGCTTCAGGGGGAAGAGATGGAGTGGGGGTAGAGCCCTGGAATGGAGTGACGGTGGAGCACACACCAGAAAAAATAAAAGTCAGCGCCCATGCCTGGAGGGACCCTTCTGTCCAGTTTCTTTCCACCCGTAACTCACACAGGTAAAAGAGAAAAGTACGATCGCCAAAAGAAGGCTGAAATGTGTAATTGGAAAGCATAACGAGCAGTGGGGATGGTGACAAAATGTGGGTGGGCTTGACTGAAAGTGTTTGTGGCCCTTTAAAAATGTCCAAGTACAGCCTATTAAAGACTATGCAGTGAAAGCAGTGCAAAAATAGTTGGTGTAAAAGACTAAGATCTTGTGGAGTTCTGGAAGGAGAACCAAAGGAACTCCAAAACCTCATATCCCACAAAGTGAAACAAATGGATAAGGCGCGGGTAGTTTGGTGGCAAAGCAAAGCAGTAATTGTCCAACACAGTCGACACACTTCCCTGCTAAGCACTTCCTCCTGCAAAGGGCTCAGCACTTTTTTTTAGAGGTGCTGAGCATTCTGAACTCTCACTGTGGTTGAGGATGCACAACACTTAGCAGGATCAGGCCATAAACTAATACAGAAGATAAAAATGCATAGGGGATGCAGAGCAGACTCACTTCCCAAAACAGAACTGCCTTTGTTCAAAGTACTGTTGTAGGTTGTGTTAAATGTCACTGAAGCTGATGAGTGTATCTGCTGCCCTTCATTTAAGATAGTAGAAACAAATAAGCTGCTTTATGAAATAATAGCAGCCAAAACCAACTCACAACTAAGGTCACTCAGGAATTTGAATGATATTGGCACAGGTATTGTTCTGGGCAAGGGTGGGTGTGGGAAAGTAGCAAAGAAGCAGATGGAAATAGACAGAAGAAAGTTCCAGACACAGGCTGGACAAGCATGGTGTGTGGCCCTGAGAGAAGCCTAGAGCGGGTTTTGGGTTGGGTGCTGGCTGAAAGAGGCTTGGAGCTGTGAACAAGGAAACTGCTGTTTGATTCCTCCTGTGTTCAGGGAAACATGACTCTGGTACATTCTTTGTAAATAAAATTGCATCAGATTAATACCTGACACCATTACCAATTTCTCCTCCCAACTTGAACAACCTATAAGACCATGAAATTGTGTCTGGTTGCTTGGTTTAAAAGGGGTAAAATTGTATCAAATATACTTACACAAATCATTCCAGCTCTAGGCTAAATTTACTTATGGCTGTTGTGTGACCACATTTCCTCAGTTTCTCTCGGCGTTTACATTTGTCACTCTTTTTGGCCACTATAACTTTTTTCCGCATTTTAACTCCAGGTAAATATATGTATTAGGGCTGTCAAGGGATTAAAAAAGTAATCGCAATTAATTGCGCGATTAAAAAAATTAATTGCAATTAATCGCGCTGTTAAACAATAATAGAATACTATTTATTTACATATTTGTGGTTTTTTTCTACATTTTCAAATATATTGCTTTCAATTACAACACAGAATAAAAAGTGTACAGTGCTCACTTTATATTTATTTTTGATTAAAAGTACTTGCACTGTAAAAAAACAAAAGAAATAGTATTTTTCAATTTATCTAATACAAGTACTGTAGTGCAATCTCTTCATCATGAAAGTTGAACTTACAAATATAGAATTATGTACAAAAAATAACTGCATTCAAAAATAAAACAATGTAAAGCTTTAGAGCCTGCAAGTTCACTCAGTCCTACTTCTTGTTCAGCCAATCGCTCATACAAACAAGTTTGTTTACATTTGCAGGAGATAATGCTGCCCGCTTCTTGTTTACTATGAAAATGAGAACAGGCGTTCTCATAGCACTGTTGTAGCCAGCATCGCAAGATATTTATGGGCCAGATGCACTAAAGATTCATATGTCCCTTCATGCTTCAACCACCATTCCTGGGGACATGTGTCCATGCTGATGGCGGGTTCTGCTCGATAACAATCCAAAGCAGTGCGGACTGATGCATGTTCATTTTCATTATCTGAGTCAGATGCCACCAGCAGAAGGTTGATTTGCTTTTCTGGTGGTTCGGGTTCTGTAGTTTCCTCATCAGAATGTTGCTCTTTTAAGACTTTTGAAAGCATGCTCCACACCTCGTCCCTTTCAGATTTTGGACAGAACTTCAGATTCTTAAACCTTGGGTCGAGTGATAGCTCAGTGGTTTGAGCATTGGCCTGCTAAACTCAGGATTGTGAGCTCAATCCTTGAGGGGGCCACTTAGGAATCTGGGGCAAAATCAGTACTTGGTCCTGCTAGTGAAGGCAGGGGGCTGGACTCGATGACCTTTCAAGGTCCCTTCCAGTTCTAGGAGATGGGATATCTCCATTATTTAAAAAAAATTAGAGTGCTGTAGCTATCTTTTGAAATCTCATATTGGTACCGTCTTTGTGTTTTGTCAAATCTACAGTGAAAGTGTTCTTAAAATGAACAACATGTGCTGGGTCATCATCCGCGACTGCTATAACATGAAATATATGTCAGAATGCGGGTAAAATAGAGAAGGGGACATACAGTTCTCCCCCAGGGAGTTCAGTCACAAATTTAATTAACACATTTTTTTAATGAGCGTTATCGGCATGGAAGCATGTCCTCTGGAATGGTGGCCAAAGCATGAAGGGGCATATGAATGTTTAGCATATCTGGCATATAAATACCTTGCAATGCTGGCTACAAAAGTGCCATGCAAATGCTTGTTCTCACTTTCTGGTGACATTGTAAATAAGAAGAGGGCAGCGTTATCTCCTGTAAATGTAAACAAACTTGTTTGTTTTAGCGATTGGCTGAACAAAAAGTAAAACAGTGGACTTGTAGGCCTTGAAAATTTACCTTGTTTTGTTTTTGAATGCAGTTATGTAACACACAAAAATCTACATTTGTAAGTTGCACTTTCATGACACAGAGATTGCACTAGAGTACTTGTATGAGGTGAACTGAAATATATTTCTTTTGTTTATCTTTTACAGTGCAAATATTTGTAATCAAGAATAATATACACTTTGATTTCAATTACAACACAGAATTCAATATATATATGAAAATGTAGAAAAACATCCAAAATATTTAACATATTTCAATTGGTATTCTATTGTTTAACGGTGCGATTAAAACTGATTAATTGCGATTAATTTTTTTAATTGAGATTACTTTTTTTGAGTTAATCGCTTGAGTTACCTGCGATTAATCCACAGCCCTAATATGTATTTCTGGAAGATAGCTGCTGTGCATTGGTATTTTCTCTTGCTCCACGCAACTGGCTCTGTAGTTTAACTCTAAACAAAGACAGAAACAGAAAATTGGCATTTCTCCTTATTTAAATAGGGAATGGGGCAGAACTACACGTGTTCATGTGCCCTTCACTTGCTGTGTCAAAATTGTACTAGTTTTTGTTACAAAACCTATATTATAGTAGAAATTATGCATAATATATACTGTATAACGGACATCTACGCAGAGCAGTTAGCATTAGAATAGGTGCTCAGTATAGCCAATGCCTCAGATAATGGCACAAATCACATACATGTGCTATGTAGTTAAAGATGCATTGTCAGCCTTAATAAGTTTGTTTCCTGCCTTTTATCATTTTGTGTCCTAACAAATTATTAGTTAAATGGGAAGTTTTACATTCTTTTAAAAAATATAGCTTCTGCTCACTTAAAGTTGATGAAAAAAATAGCTAAACTCTGCTGTTGGCCAAGTGCTAAAAGGCAGATTAATGATTCTCTGAATCATGGAAATTATGGACTTTCTGTTTTCACAGCAGGGAAATATCTTCTTTCTCTATCTCTGTCAGCTAGTTGTCACTAGTATAAATATATTTTTATTAGTTCAACAGCTATAGGGACACATTTCAAAATACAGCCTATCACAATTTTGTGTGAACTATCACTTACACCTGCAGACAGACTTTGGGCATGTGAGATATATTGGGGCAGATTCTCAACTGGAATAAATTAACATAGCTCTGGCTTTAATGCTGATACACTGATTTACACCAGCTGAGAATCTGTCTCATGTTCCCAGGGTCAGATTCTGCAACTCCTCTGCACCTGAACTCCCAGTGAATTCAGTGGGCATTCTACATGCACATAGCTGACAGGATGGAGGCACCTGATTCATGTAAGTGAATACTGTTTCCAAATACAAATAGAGGATCATATATCAGCTGTGGCATAGCTCCATTGATTTCAGTAGAGTTATGTAGATTTATATCTAACAAGAATCTGGTGGTGGGTCTTTTTGGGACACACTGACTGAGTGAGTGAAATTGCAGGTGCAAAATTTAGAGGCTGGATTGAGGCCCCTTTGAAAATCTGGCTGATTTATAATTCATTTTTGATTTTCATGGCTCTGCTTATTGTCATTGGGTTCTTTGACATCAAAATAGGATAAAACAAAACAGCAATTTAGCACACACTGAAATGGAAAATAAATAAAGACTTCACAAATTTACTTTGTATGCAACTGACAACATCTGGAATAACTTTGTAGCCAAGTGTAACCTCTTAAATATGGCCCTTGATAGTCAAACTTCAATAAGATTTAATTCTCAAAGGTCCAGGAAGAAATATTAAAAACATCTTTAAAAAGCGTTGCATTTTCTTCATCAACTGAAACTATTTTTTCTGTTTACTTTTGATACATATTTAAGACCATTAAACATTCTTGAACTGCTGGATTCCTCATTGGTGTCAATTGGGTAAAAAAAAAAAAATTAATTAGTGGGCAATTAGTAAATCTGTGCTCTGTACTTTTTGTAGGTGAATCGCTACACAAAATAGACTTCTAAGCATGGAAATCCTTGTAAGATTTAATAACAAAGTTTTAGATGGCTAAAATGTTCCTTGAAGGTAAAAAGAAATGGCTGAATTTTTACCTCTGGTGGTGGGAGAGGTGGGGAGACAGAAAATCATGCTATCTGTCCAAATGATCTGTTTACTATATAAAATCAACTTTGTTTTCCACACTGTTGCTGGCCCTCCAGAGTACAATTGAACTTGAAGAGTTTTTGATTCTCCAGTTACCAGAAGGGACCAGGATATGTTGCAGGAGGAAGTTAATAACGTGAAGGACTTCTGAATAGGAGTTAACTTTTATAATTCTCTACTTAAACATATGGGATGAAATCCTGACCCCCATGAAGTTGGAAGAGGATGGTCTGATTGGTCAATTTAACCTAGAAATTTTGAATTGTGAGCCAGATGCTGTGGGGAAACCTGAGCTACGGACGGGGCCGCCCAGAGATTCAGTGGGCCTGGGGTCTTCGGCGGCGGGGGTCCTTCTGCTTCGGGTCTTCAGGGCACTTTGGCGGTGGGTCCCGGAGCGAGTGAAGGACCCGCCGCTGAACTGCCGCCGAAGACCCAGAGCGGAAGAAGCTCTGGGTCTTTGGCAGCAGGTCCTTCACTCAATCCGGGTGTGTTCGGATTGGTCTCTTTCCCTAAACGCAACCTGAACACCAACACAGCCTGTGTATAGTCAGCCCTACAAAGAGTGCATTGCAATAGTCCCTCAGGTGATTGCAGTAATCTGAACCCCAAGGATACTGGGAAGTGAGGCGAAAAAGTATTGCTGACCATGTGCTTACTTCACCCCATTTAGCAGCAGGCTGTGTTGGTGTTCAGGTTGCGTTTAGGGAAAGAGACCATGCAGCTCTAGGGCCTCAGAGTCCTGAACAAGGTAGGAGAATAGTCAATGCCTTCAGTTAGAGCTTCCTCCTTTTCAGTAGCATTTTGAACAGTGGCCATTTGAAGCCACAGTAGCGCTACTTGCTTTCTATTGCTCATTTCACAATTTTTGCTGTTTCTGGCAGCTGTTTATTGCGTTTGGCTCGCCAGTCTTTGACCACCCCACGTCTGTTTGGCCATTAGTGCTTTAACTCATAGCTTCCTCTTGAAGCCTGCAGTGATGCCTGAATTAGGTTCTCTAGACAGCCGAACGCTATCTTGAACTATGGCTTCTTTGTGGCTGTTATGGTAGTATCATCTGGCTGGCGTTTTCACTTTTTTTTTGGTTAGCAGGGGAGCTTTCTTTGATTTCTGGAATCTTGTAAGAAGGGAGACGAGAGCCCAGCTTACAAAGAAATACACCTGTTCAACACAAGCAGGTCCTGCAGCACACCCAGTGCCCTCTGCTCCCAGTCAGTTCACTGAGACGCATCTGAAGAGACACTCAACATTTTTCCAATTAGAGTGTCAGCTCATCAGCACAGGAATGCCCTGGGGAAGAACTTGGACACAGCAGCATTGGGCATTTTTTTTTCCTAATGTGTTTCTCCAAGTAGAACATGCAGGAAAAATATCCACTCTCAACCCTCCCAAGTCTAGCAGAAGCTGCTGCTGTGTCCAAAGAACTGCCAAACCATTTGACTCAACTCCTATCAGTGAGAATTATTTGTGTGGAGAAACTCTGGAGAGCTCAGGCAATTATGACTGATGGCCTTGCTGTTTTTTTCATTTCAAGGTCATTAAAATTCTGCTGTTCACCAAGAGCCTAAGAGCAAAACCATTCTGTTCATGGAGAGCGAGCTATTTAATTTTATTTTAGTTCTCAAACACTCTTTTGTGGCCAACTGAATTTAAATGTATCCATTAACTAAGACTAAATTAAGAAATCTAATAGGTGTGGAAGTACTGTTTATGGGAAAGTCGTATGAATACTAATGAGTCCTTTATGACTAGGGTTGGTATGTTGAATGGAAAATGAATTCACATTAGTGGGTCATTTAATATAAAATACTGGCCTAGTTTTTATCCTCTAACTAAAATTTCTATTCGCATTTTAAATACCAAATAATGTGGCTGTATTGACCCTTCTCCTTATGCCTAATTCTTTGAGGTTGCAGAACCCTCTTCTGTGAATGGGAGCTGAGGGTGCACAACATCTCACAATGTTAGGAATAGGATGCCATTTTCTGTTCTTTATAGTGTAGTGGATTAAGGACCAAATAGGAGAGGCAACACTCTGGAAAAAGAAATCCCCTTTTTATTTCAGCATGTAATTGCAATAACAGAGGTTTTGTTTTGTAAGCAGAAGGCATGCCAAATTGCCTAGGTCCAACACACATTTCCTTAAGTAATGGTATCACTTACAAATAGCTTTCACAAGACCATTAGGAGACATGCAAAAGACTAAAGCCTCATCTATTGTTTTATTTAAATATGCATCCACCAATGATCCCTAATTCTGGAAATGGGTAAAGCAGAGCTATTGGCACTCTGCAGATGCCTGAGGCTACTCCTTCCCTAGCCTCCAAATAGTTGCTAATCCAGATCATCGGACACCTGTGCTGGGATGTCATTCCTATGAACACAGACTCCTGAATGTAGTGTTTCTGAAGATCCAGTTAACTGGCATTTCCACAACTTCATTGTCATTAAAAGAAAAACAGGCTTTGGGTCAGGGCATTTTCAGAAAAAATGCAACATATTAAAAATAGCCCCTCTCAGCAGACACCATCCTTTAGGTCTCCCTATGCATTTTGTGTTGTCTGTTCATTTAGGGCTTGTATACACTGCCCTGCAGTTCAGACTACAGGTGTATGAAAGGATTGTGCACCAAAATGCTGCTCTGTAACTGCCCCATGCCAGGGACGTCCTTAGGATTTATGGGGCCCTATGCAGTATTATTAAATTGGTGTCCCTGTGCCTGACAGCAGCCAGGGCTCGCATGTGTATTTTAGACAAGGGTGGTCGTTTGAAGGATTTATTTAAAAAACTATATGTCTGAAGATCCAAGCATTTAAGGCTAAAGATGAATACTCAGATTGTACATCTAAAAATCTATGCAAGGATTTTTTAGAGATGTGATTTTATAATCTTCAGTAACACACTAATGAAATATTTTTAAAGCAAAATTTAAACTAAGGTCCCGCAAACTAACATGTTCTGAATAAATATTACAGTAATGCAAAACTGTTTTTGTCAGTAAATTCAGAAACTGACAGTATATACCTGAGGGATGGCAAATGCCTGTTAAATGGCTTCATTATCACTTGAATGGCTCTTTAACAGTTTCAGTGTTGTGCTAATAGGTCTGGCAGGCTGGAAGGCTTTTTCACTTTTAAGTACTAGATCCCCTCCAGAGGAAGACTCACCAGGCTGCAGCAGCCAGTTGTGATGGGAGCCTGCAGGAAGGGTCAGAACACGGATAGGAAGAGGCAGGGGGATGGACACTAAGACCCCAAATTTTCTAGTGCCCTACGCAGCTGCATATGCTGCGTCTGCCTAAGGATGGCTCTGGTCCCGTGTGGATGCTGGGGGTGCAAACTAAAAGGTTCCCTGTTTCCATTAATGTAGAAAAGGATTACATTAATGCCAACTGGGAACCTTTTAGTTCATGCCTGCAGTGTCCACGTGGGGGAGTTACAACACAGAACTTTGGTGTGAACTGCTATTCATACTCCCATTCTCCAAAATGTGGGGCAATGTAGACCTAGCCTTAGATTATGAGCTCCGCATTGAAGGAACTCTTCCTTTATATACAGTGCTGAGCACATAGTCTGGTGTTAGCAAATAAATAATTACACACTGTGATAGGAGGTGCATATCCAGCACTGAACAAGAAAGGGTTAACCCCACATTATGGATGGTGGAAGTCCTGCTCCTCAGATCATGCTGGGCTTGCTCCATCTGCAGCCTCGGTATAAAAGGGAGCAGCCCAGCTAATTCCAGGCTGACCACTGCGGGGAGAAGATGCTTGGTGGAGGCTCCAGGCCAGGAGCTGCTATAGCCACCGACTGCAGGAACCAGAGAACCCGGGGACCCGATTGGTGAACTGCTTTCTCCAGCGGACTGCTGGGAGTTGGACTCCCAGGGATTTACATCCACCAGGGAACCTGGAGACCCTGCTGCTGTATGGATTGCTACCTCAGGAGATGCGGTAGGAAGTGGCCCAGGGTGTGGTATCTACCACCCCAGCAAGATCAGTATGTTGCGGTAGGATTCCCAGCTGACTGGGTGATGACCACTGCCGTTGCTTACAGGGCCCTGGCCTGGGACCTGGTGGAGAGGGAGGGCCGGGTCCCCCTACCCAGCTGCCACCCACCCCTAGGTGGTGGCCCACTCCTCTGGCCACTAGGCCATGCCTCTCTGACTCCAAGGGCAGCCACATAAACTCTGGCCAGTAGGCCAGCCCAACTCCAAGGGCAGTTGGATAGACTTTGGCCACTAGGCTGTGCAGCCCTGTACTCGAGGGCCTCCATATTAACTCCACTGGGCTGTGCTGGGCTGTGCTGCTCTCAGCCTAAGGACAGTCCGATAGACTGTAACTGTGGTGGTGTCAGTACCCCAACCCATCCCTCAGGGGAACGTGTTACGCATACCGCATGACACATACAAACACAAAAACCTACATTACAACAACATTATTAAAGTTGCACAGTCAAGCATGCAAAAGTTAGGAAATGGCAGAATTAAAGCTAACCATGCAATCTTAATTCAACTCCCTTGTATGTATACATTATGATAGTGTACTTACATGATCATATTATATTTTTTCCCCATAGGACCCCTGTTTCATGTCTCCTCAGTCTCCCCACTCCTCAGACTCATCTGATCCGTCTTGAATGTCCTCCTCCCTGAATGTCTTCTCCCAGTCAATTTGCCCAGCCATGTCCCTTCCCCACCCATGACTCCTGATCTCAGTCTACCCACACCCCATTTCCCCTCCATCTTCCAGCACCAGTCTTCTCCTCCCAGATAGGTTCATTGTCCCAATCTATTTCCTGCCCCCATCCTCCAGTCTCTGCCCCTGAAGTGGTGAGTAGCAATGGCAGGGAAAGATCTGCTCAATCCCTGCATCCCCAGGCTGGAGCATGCTCAGTACAGATGGAATCTTTGGAGAAATTAGCTGCCAAACCTCTAACAAGTTTCTATTGAGCATGTGCAAACAGATTTTTTCAACAGCTGACAATCTGGCCAAATTTGGATGGAATTTGCTACAAGAATAGCAAAGGGTATGTCTCTGGCATGAGGACAACTCCCAGCTCCTGCAAAATTTCAAGCCTTTACTCCAAAGCACAGATGCTTCTCAGCAAAATGCTTCTAAGTTTTTGTTTGTTTGTTTTAAAACATAGGGTAAACAATGTATATTTCTCTAATCTCATTCTTGGAAATGACTCAACCATGTTAGCAGAAACTTGCCAAAAATATTAAACCTGAGGCAGTCAGTTGGCATAGAAAATTTCTACCTAAAGGGTTAAAGTTTAGCCAAGTTATAAGCAACTGCAAATAGGGTGTTATAATGGGAAATGTCAGGCAACCTGAATTTTAGCCAGCATTGCCAGATCCGACCATAATATAGGATGTTATGTTGCAAACGGGGCATCTGGGGCCCAAGAAGGGACAAGGCGTTAATAAATCTCTTGTTCGCTGTTACATTAAACAGTTAACTGTGCTCTGGGTTTTGTGTCAGGGTTTCTGCATGGGTGGGGATTCTCTACCTGGCATAGGGCCTGATGGTAGATAATGTTTTCACCCCTCAGCTCACAGAGAGCCGAGAAGCTACACAACTTCTTTTTAACATTGAAAGAGGATTTAAGTGGGATCAAGAGAAAGTAATGGCAAATTTAAATAGTTGCCACTAAACTGTACCTCATTTTAACACAGCAGCAAACCCCTTAGATTAACACATGCTTTTTGTTAGGTAACTGCCATCCATGACAGTTCTCCATTCAGTGATAAGCCAATGTGAACTTTGCCCTAAAATATTCAAGAGGCTAAATAACCACACAATATAAGTAGCTATAAAATTTGTTCCACTGTTATTTACATTTATGAAAGCTTTTTTTTCTAAGTAGAGGGACAAATTTTGCTTTTTACACCAGTGCAATTCAAGAGTTACCTCCACTGAGTTCAGGAGTTATTTCACACTCCAGGAGCATCGGATCGCGACCGATAGAACCCCGCTCCCCTCTGCGACCAATCTGGCTGGCCACTGTTTTGGTGGAGGAATTTGAACCTGAGTCCTCAATATCCCAGATGAATGCTTAAACCTGGCTGTTCTGAGGTGCATCTCTCTCTCCCAGAAATTTCAAAAGGTCTTGGGTTGGTTCCAATGGGAAAATCTCACACTTTTTCATAACTGGAAAACAGTTTCCTGTCCAGATCTACTTCTGATCCCTTGAGGCGTATGATGTCCCCATGGTGTACCCCATATGTCACTCACGCTTGTTGTCCCCCACCCCACTTTTAAAACACACTTCTGGGAAATAGGTAAATCCATTCCTCTGCCCTGGTTTCAATAGCATGGTTTTTAAAAATAAATATCTGGTCACACTTGTTCTTTTAATCCTCACACCATTTTTAAACTAACTGTATTTTTGAGCCTGAATTACTTGATACTATGCCTTTAAAAATAGAAAAAAGTGCTTCTGAGAATTTTCCTTATATAAATAAATCCTGAATAATGTGACCCATGAGCCTGGCAGACATCTCTTTCTGTCTTGAATGTTTCATCCAGACCCTGAGAAAATGGATCTACCACTCACCAGTGGGAACAGTGTCCAGAACTGGCAAAACTACTAGCACTGTGGTGAAATTTGGAGTATATTATTATTCGATCATATGCATCTAACTGGAATGATGAAAAGAGGGCTTTTGCCAGCCTAGGAAAAATGCTATTTGATTTTATTTACTACTTCTCCACTATGCAGTGTTCAAGAAAAACAGTCTTAAAAAAGTGTCAGAATGTTTTCAAAATGCTATGTGCGACGACTAGCTTCTGAGCATACAACTTTTAATATTGGCATCTCAAGAACAATTCAATTGCACAATCTCAGCAGCCACTGAAAAAGCGGGGCGGGGGACCCTGTTAAATGGTGCTGGCATAAAGAGGCCAAATACAGGCAGATGCCCCCCACGCAAAAAGAATAAGTAGCTCAAAGCGGGAGGAGTGGGTGGGAGAGAACAGATGTAGAGAGGAGCAATAATGTATTGTCAACAGACTAAAGACATCAAAGTATGTGGTTTGGCCAGTTTCCATGACATTTTTAAGAGGTTATTTAGTGCTTATAGTTTCTGGAGAGATAAAGGTGATTTGTGTGTTATTTTAAGGCTCGTTCCTGTAGCCGCCTTCTTAAAGGGTAAAGGCAACACAAGTTTGTTTGGCTTTTTAAGAGGTGATGCTGGTGTTGCCTGGCATTTAAGGCACAAACGTCTACAGTACTTTATAAAGAGTTGATGCTGGATAGATTTTTATTTGTCGGTGTTTGCTTTGCTTTACTGTATACTTTCAGGGACAAATTCTGCCCCTTCTGCAACTGGGAAGACTCACTGACAGTACAATTGTTATGCTTCTGCGGTGCGCGAAAGATCTCTAAACGGTATTGGAGTGCTGAATAGTGAAGAGTGGGTTTTAAAGCAATGAGTCTAGGCTTTTGCTTTGATGATAAACTCTGTTCATTTTTTTATCACCTCATCCTGCCCCAGCTCCTCCCAAGTTTGTCAGGATACAACAGATGTGAGAGACAATCTGACACCTATAGGAGGGCCTGTTTTCTCTGTTACTTGTTTGTACACTGCCTACCACAATGGGATGTTGATCCTGCATTCATGTTTCTAGGATATACCATAATATAAATAATAAATAAAAGTTCAGCAGATGGCGTTTACAAGCTGAGAAATTCTACTGCAAATTTTTGAGAATTTAAGCTGGGCCCCAGAAGAGTTCAAAAATCCATAGTGAATAGCCTCTAAAATTAGCATCCACCCCTGACCATAAAATCCCATCCAGGACTATTGAAAAGAAATCAAATGTGTAGTTTTTCTAGAGCAAGCCATCTAAAATTATGACAACCAAAAATTTAGAAGACTTCTTGAATTGACAGCTTATTTTTCTAACGTTTTATATAAGAAATATCCTTGCTGATTGATGATAAACTTTCACAAACGTTGACTGGACAACAACATCCATGTGAAATTTCTGGTGGAAAGGATTTTGTTTTGGTGGCAGTTGGAAGTGATGGGGTGGAAATCTAGCTAATACTGGAAAGGAAGCTGCAGATTTAATTATGGTGCCACTTGTGACATTGTTGAGGATTTTCCGAAGAAAGTTAAATATAAGAATGGAATTGCAGTAGTGACTCCATAATCTTGATGAAGTTTTTATCTGTGAAAGATAAGTTTGACCAAAAATATTTAGGGCATTATTGATCAAGGCCAATTTAGAAGGAAATGAATTCTAGTACATATAGGTGTGACATGCTTCATGCAGTTAACATTGCTAAGTAAGCAGGAAGCCATATTGTGCATTAGATGTGTCATAACTATAAAGGGAAGGGTAACAGCTGTCCTGTGTACAGTACTATAAAATCCCTCCTGGCCAGAGACTCCAAAATTCTTTTCCCTGTAAAGGGTTAAGAAGCTCAGGTAACCTGGCTGGCATCTGACCTAAAGGACCAATAAGAGGACAAGATACTTTCAAATCTTGGGGGGGGGGGGGGGTTGTTTGTGTTCTTTGTTTGGGAGTGTGTTCGCTCTCGGGACTGAGAGGGACCAGACATCAATCCAGGTTCTCCACATCTTTCTAAACAAGTCTCTCCTATTTCAAACTTGTAAGTAAATAGCCAGGCAAGGCGTGTTAGTTTTCCTTTGTTTTCTCAACTTGTAAATGTACCTTTTACTAAAGTGTTTATCTTTGTTTGCTGTACTTTAAACCTAAGACTAGAGGGGAGTCCTCTGAGCTCTTTAAGTTTGATTACCCTGTAAGGTTAATTTCCATACTGATTTTACAGAGATGATTTTTACCTTTTTCTTTAATTAAAAGCCTTCTTTTTAAGAACCTGATTGATTTTTTCCTTGTTTTAAGATCCAAGGGGTTTGGATCTTGATTCACCAGGAGTTGGTGGAAGGAAGGAGGGGGAATGGTTAATTTCTCCTTGTTTTAGATCCCAGGGGGGTTGGAACTGTATTCACCAGGGAATTGGTGAAGGTTTTTCAAGGCTTCCCAGGGAGGGAATTCATTGGAAATGGTGGCAGCGGACCAGGGCTAAGCTGGTAGTTAAGCTTAGAAGTTTTCATGCAGGCCCCTACATTTGTACCCTAAAGTTCAAAGTGGGGATACAGCCTTGACAAAGGCCAATTTAGAAGGAAATGAATTCTAGTGCATATAGGTGTGACATGCTTCATGCAGTTAACATTGCTAAGTAAGCAGGAAGCCATATTGTGCATTAGATGAATTTTCCAAGTGGTCTTCGAAAGAGAGACTTTTTGTAGAGCACACTGAAGTAAAGATGACAAAGGCAAGCTACTCACTACCCCTTTGCTAAGAAAAACTGAAAAAAGTACTCTTTGCTAGTGCTGCTACTGTACACGATAGACCAGTGGTCGTGCAATGTAAGGCACTGGGTCACGGCGGCTCTGGTCAGCACTGCTGACTGGGCCATTAAAAGTCCCGTCTGTGGTACTGCCTGGCTAAGGCAGGCTACACCCTACCTGTTCTGACACCACGCTGCACCCCGGAAGCGGCCAGCAGCAGGTCCAGTTCCTAGGAGAGGGGGCCATGGGGCTCCACACGCTGCCCCCACCCTGAGCACCAGCTCCACATTCCCATTGGCCGGTTCCTGGCCAATGGGAGCTGGGGTGGTGGTGTCTGCAAGCAAGAGCCGCACAGAGCCACTTGCGCACCATCGCCTAGGAGCTGGACCTGTTGCTGGCCGCTTCCAGGGCACAGCACGGTCCATGGCGCCAGGACAGGCAGGAAGCCTGCCTTAGCACCCCTGCTGCAACGCTGACCGGGAGCTGCCCATGGTAAGTCTGCACCCCAACCCCCCTGTCCCAGCCCTGAGCCCCCCAAAGTCCCTTCCTGCACCCTGAACCCGTCATCCCCAGCCCCACCCCAGAGCCTGCACCTGCAGCCTAGAGCCCCTCCCGCACCCAACCCCCTACCCCCACCCTGAGTCCCCCCCAACTCAGAGTCCCCTTCTGCACCCCAAACCCCTCATCCCCGGCCCCACCCTGCAGCCCTCACCCCTGCACCCCAACCCTCTGCCCCAGCCCTGAGCCCCTCCAACACCCCAAGCCCCTCTGCCCCAGCTCCATTGCGTTGCGGGCATCAACAATTTTCTTCAACTGGATCATCAGAAAAAAAGTTTGAAAACCACTGCGAAAGACCAGATGCAAAGATCTGCAAAGTGCAAACCCTGTTAATAAAAGAGGGTGTGTCCTTTTACTTAAGACAATTAAAATGTTCTAATTGCATGGTGACAGAACTTCACACTAAAAGGAAAAACTAAAAGAAGTTAGACTGGATTCCGTCGTTCTCTGATGTATAGTTTAAATTGGAGCTGGTCAGGAATTTTTTTATCAATGATTTTTCAAAAGAAAATAGTTTCCACAAAACTGAAATTTTCCACAGGAAAAGTTTGATTTTGCTGAAACATTTTGAGTTTCTGTTGGGGAAAACCAAAACAAAGTATTTAGTTTTGGGTTGGCTTGACCTAAATTGTAGTTCTTTTGGTTGGTTGAACTGACCCCTACAACATTTCACTTAGAGTAGGTTCAACATTATTATTAAACAGCATCTTCCTGTGGTGCTGCTCATAGGAACTATAATTCAGGCACCTCATGCACCTATTCTTTGGCATGTACCAGGCCTCCCTGGCCAGACCACATTTCCTGTGATGACATGCTCTCCCATCTGACCAACTTGTGTGGTGTATCATGGGAATCTCATGACTGCAGGTGCATCTCATGACTGCAGGGAAATGTAGTTCAGTCCGGGAGCCTAGCCCAAAAGGGACAATGGGGCATCAAGCACTTGAACTACAACTCCCACGAGGCAAGGAGGCACTATGTGGAGATGCAGTTTAATTTAAATGTTCAGCTGTTTCTGAATCAATATTTTTCAGAACTTTTCATTCAATGAAAAATGTTAATGTTTCAACTCCTTGGCCTGATTCAAGGATGAAACTGAATACTGAAATATCAGAATTTCTGGTTCACTTCAACGTGTTGCAGTCTCAGACTTGACGGTCATGAGGCTATGCCGAGACAGAACTAAATGCAGAGATGTTGTGGGTTCTATCATTGGAGAGCCTTGAGGTACAGGCCTACTCAAAGTCCATATAAATAGGAGGTGTTTTTTCCACATCAGTCCCTAGTTAAATTGGTGACTGGCAATGTCATTGTTACTTATCACTGTTCTTAGAATACAGTGCTCTTTCCAGAAGACGGCATTTCTGGGAATGATGTTACAGTGCCAGGAACAATGATTTGCTTATATGGGCAACTTTCCCAGTTTTACAGTGTTGTTAGAGATGAAAAGCATGGCAAGTCCATGAGAGAAACTGCAAAGTTTTTTAGAGTCTTCTAGGTACTGCTGAAGCCCAGTCACCATCTTGTGAGTTTTCATTGTTGCTTTCCCCCCCAATATTAAAAGGATTTGCTTTTGAGTAAAACAGGCTGCTTTAATATTTAATATTCTCAAGCGAAATATGGAATCCACTGACAAACACTTAAAACAAGACTCCTTGGATTGCTTTAGTTGGTTGCAGCATCTTCAGATGGAGAAAACAAAACCCTCGAGGGATTGACAGACAAGTAAAGAAAACATTTTCAAATGAGGCCATATTTTGAGAAAGGAAGGTGGGAGGTCTGTGCATGAAAATGTGTATATTTACACACACACTATAACTGCATGTGCAAAATGGGTTTCTGTACAGGCAGGTGGCTAGTTAGGCCTCTGAAGTCATTTGCATCTGTCAACACTCAATTTGCATGTGTGCCTATGGTCATTTATTCATGTCTTCACTTTGTTTTTCTGGCACTAATCCACCACTGTAGATACCTCACAAAACGTGTAGAATACAAATGAAAAGCCATAGATCTGCCACCAACTATATCATGAAACCTCACCAAATGATCTTTTATTCTCCATCTACTCCACTTACAATTATGTATGCAATTGCAAATTGATCTCCCATCAGTCTGTCTCAAAGTTTGGCCCTTCAAGTCTGCAAAATGTCTGTGTAATAGTTGCATCTTAATATTCATCGATGTACAATTTATGCAATGCCTATATGAAAAGAATAACCTTATCATTCTTGGGAGCGGGAAGTTTTTTCTATCACTTTTAATCTGATGAACATACTGTCAGGAAGAAGAATATATATATATTTATATATGTTTACAGTATTTCAGAAAGACAAAAGAGCCATGTCTTTGAATTTTATTCCTAATTTGGAATTTTATTCTATTTTCTTCAGCCGTTTCTAAGGGCTTGTCTATATGGGGACATTCAGGAAAATTAATCCAAATTAACTAAAGGTGTGAATTTAAAGTGTTTTAGTTAAATTGCATTAAACTCCTGTGGGGATACTCTCTTATTGGCCACTTGAATTCAGTTTAGCTTTGGAAGTGAATTAAACTAAACTAAATTGAATTAAGACTACTTTAATTCTGAATGAGCATGTCCACGTGGGGATTTAATGCAGTTTAACTAATTCGTGTTAAATTCACACTTTTAATTAATTCAGCTTAATTTTCCTCAGGGTTTGTCTACACTTCAAATGCTGCAGCGGCACAGCTGCACTGCTGTAGCGCTTCAGTGAAGATAATGCCTACGTTGACAGGAGAGCTTCTTCACCTCCCTAAGAGGTGGAAGCAAGATTGATGGGAAAATTCTCCTGTCAGCCTAGTGCTGTTTACTCTGGGGATTAGGTTCAGGGGGGTTATTTTTCACAGCTCAGAGCAACATAGTTATACTGACTTAATTTCCTAGTGTAGACCACTCCCCAGTGTCACCATGGCTACAAGCTGTAAGACACTAAACACCATTGAATCTGATATAAAGACACCATGAAATAATCATGTAGTTCTGAAGGGATCAAGCCCCATATACATTCAGACTTTTTGCCATTATTTACCCCAGAGTAACTCAGTATCTTCACTTGAGTTACTCTTGATTTAGGCCCTATTCCAACAAAAAACTTAAACATGTGCTTAGCTTTAAGCATGTGAGTAGTTCCATGTGAGTCAATGGGGCTACTCACGTGCTTTAAGAAAAGCATATGCTTAACTTCTTCTCTGCCTCTGGGGCTTACACTGCTGTAACTGAGAGAACAGGCCCCAGATTTCTACCTAACCCTTATCCAGACTGTAGGAATTTAAAAAAAATCCCCCCTCCTCCTCTATGCCTAAAGAGTGACCATTAATAATTAGTGGATATCCACATCCCTTAGTTGGCTTCGAAAATCTCACCTTCTTGATCTACACACTGGTACCGTGAGAACCATGCCCTTTCGTTTGTGGGTTTCCCTGTTTTCTCTTATGTGACAAATATACTGAAGTAGTCACATATTTTGGAAGGGATAGACATTTTAAAAGTTTAAGTGGTCAATGTAAAATTCTTAAGCATATTTAAAAATTGTAGCTTCAAAGTTCAAAAGGATTTTGGGGGCATATTTTCAAAGGCACAAATGGCAGTTGGGTGCCTAGCTTCCATTGACCATCAATGTGAGTTAACCACCCAACTGGCAGTTGTGCCTTTGAAAATCACCCCCTTTGGTCTTATATTTAAAAATAAAATAGCCCCATCTTTATTGATAGCATCCTCCTCCCATTATTAATTCTTTTCTACACCCCAACTCCTGCCTGCCATTGCAATATTTTTCTACCTGTTAGCCTTACTGTCAAAGCCACTCTATAGTTCTTTGGTATGTGCTGTACTAGTATCTTTTCCCAGAGATGGCTTCCACGATTCTCAAGACTACAGAAAGCAAGGGTGTCTGATATCTTAATGTGGGAGTCATTCACATTGCATTGTGTAGCATTGTGTTCATTCTATCATTTGGGTCTAATGTCTTTAAAGTCTCATTAGCACATTTTATTATCCAGCATGAGTTACTTTAACTAAGCACGGTAGATTATAGTTACAATTCTTCAGCCTTGGGTTTTAAGTGACTTCCCCCACACTTATAAGAGATGCCTTTTGATCAATTTGAGTATAATTAATAATTTTATTGTAAACATTAGCCAAATCAATGTTAACCACCACAAACAAAACGACTATAATACTGGTGTTGGGGTAGGGGAGCGGAGATAAAACAAAAAAACCCAAAATGAAACAGACTGCATTCAAATGGTAACTTCAAAAGCACCATGAACAAACAGATAAAGAGAGATGGTTGAAAATGTCAAAATATGCAATTTTGATGAAATAGTCAAATATTCAATCTTGCCTTTTTTTCAAATCAGCTACAGAGCTGGTCAAAACATTTGGGAATTTGACACTTTCATCCAAATATTGGCACAGAGGGACTAAATTTTCATGAAATCTTCATTTGAAGATTACACTAATTTTTCAATGTACTCCATGGATAAGCCTTCTGGCATAGTCTGAAGATCAACAAATTAGTGCTATTGGACCATGGAGGAGAATAAGCTTCAGAATCTAGGGCCTCCCACTGAGAGTCTCCTGCTATATTCAACTTGCATTTGGAGAAAAAAATTATATCTATATATTGATCAAGTATTCACAAAAACAACAAGGAGTCCGGTGGCACCTTAAGGACTAACAGATTTATTTGGTCATAAGCTTTTCTGGGTAAAAAAAGTGTTTTTTTTTACCCATGAAAGCTTTTTTACCCACAAAAGATTATGCCCAAATAAATTTGTTAGTCTTTAAGGTGCCACCGGACTCCTTGTTGTTTATATTGATCAAGGTGGGTGGTTGGTATGTTTTAGAAACAAGGTTTTTAACACCAAATCAGACTATTGGTCTAACAAGTCTGATATTTTGCCTTTGACGATGACCAAAACCTGGCTTTTCAGGGAAGAAGAATATTCTCCCCATAATGTACCTAGTCAACTGTGAAATGTTGTGCAAAGAGCAAAAATTTCTCCCTGACTTCTGTGCTGATCAGTTTATCCTGTGAACATGAGATCTGATATCTCTTTATCATAAAATATGCATAACTACAAATGATATTGGTCATTAAATAGTTGGGTTTGGTGGTGGCAGTTGCCGGAATATCTATAACTGGTAATGGAGTCTTCAGCTTGAGATCTCAAAAATGTTCAAATTTCTTTGAGTATTTTCCTGATATGAATGAGTCACAAACTGTTCATTATAAATACTTAATACTGAAACTTCAAAATACATGTGATATTGCCAGTTACATAAGTTGCATGTTTTTTACTTGAATGGATGACTGACTAAACAGAGAACAAATCCCAATTTTTTAAAAATAGTCTACTACACGTGTAAAAGTATTCTGTCAGCAAATATTGACTCAACTATAATTTGTTCATTTTCTGTAAATTTTGAGTGCAAGAGGTTTTTAGCACATATGCTTGTGTAACAGCAACTCTTTACCTCAAATATTCTTCAGAGGAAAATTTCAAATTGTATTTCAATTTTAAATTTTCAGCTTGTCCTGTGGTAGTTAGTTACATAAGTTATGTGTTATAGGTTCTGTTCCTTGACTGGATGATTTATGTAACTAATTGACTAATTATATTAGCATTGAAAATACAATTTGAAAATCATTTCTGGCAAATATTTAAACTTAAAATTCACTTTTTGCAAGTACATGGGCTAGCAATATGCAAACACATTGAAATATTCACAAGACAGGATCATGAGCACAGGCAGATTGAAATTTGCTCATGAATTAGAATGAATATTTGTAGAAAAAAAATTCACTCCTCACTGACCTATAGAAGTTATTAAAGGCTTGTCTCCAAGTTCCAGAGGAACATGGATTCAAAAATGATTTATTAAAATGTAGAATTTTATGTTTATCTTTTTTTGTCCTTGAGAATATGCAAGTTTTACAAAACTGTTAATGAAGTTTGAGGCTGAGAAATATTCCAGTGTTTGCAAAGGGAAAGTATGGAATTAACTTTTGACCAAATGATTATTACAGACAGGAAAATCCATACTGATAATAGCTTATATGTTTCTAATTAGAATGTATCTCAAGCCTTTCCACACCTTCATGCTGGCTGATTTAAGAACAATTATCAATTCTCATTGTAGTATTGTGTTTTATTCTAATATTAGAAAGTTTTACAACATTTGGAAAGGTAAAACTACTGCAGCAAATCAAGACACACTGTTCTTAAACAAGTCAAAGAGCACTTTTTAATCTTCCTGACATGAACATTAGTCCAAGATATCTAAGCCTGAGATACAGTATGCCAATGTAAACAGACGTATTTTGGCAGTTACTCTGACTGGTACTATGCCAGGTATCTTTTTTGTGTGCAATGTCATTTTGTTTTTCTTCATACACTATGCAATAGATGCACACACACAAAAGGCTATGCTGTTCTTGGTATTTACAGAATATGTTAGTCACAATGCAGTTTAAATAGATTATGCTGCCTGGGAATTATGCCATTTTCACAGTAAATATTAAAGCAGGTAAAGCAATCATATTTTCAATTAACAAAATAGAAGTGACCAGCAGCATGGATATCTATACAAGCACTCTCTACTCTTTTATATGCCACTTTCTGATAATAGCATTGAGCATCATTAGCAGTCCTGCTACTCATGTGAGCTGTGCTGGAAGTACAGTTATTTAGCACCATTTTCAAACCTTAAATTAGGTTCAAGTTTGGGGAAACTGGGGCTGTTTCTTATAGCTGAACAGGTTCATTCATCTGAAGTCTCCTTCCCTACAGCTGGTCTGTTGTATAGGGTGTAATGCTTCACAAATTTGAAAATAATGGATACAAGCAGCTTAAAAAATTTCCAGCAACCCACAGATGGTTGAAATACTATATCTGATACCTTTAATCTCTACTTCTCTTCTGGATGATTTTTATATTCAAATAAACTTTTACAAATTAAATTTTGCCACTTTTAACTAATTATATCTGTTTCGTATTCTGACCATTCCATATTACAGGTGCTCATATAATGTGAATTAAATACAAAACCCTTAATGTGGACCCAATTTGTTTATTCAATTACAATCAATATTTGCCCTTTTACAGTTGGCCTTATGCTTATATTGGCATGTATGCTCAGAATGGATTGGGTGGCTTTAGGGGTTTGGTAGCAGAGTTTTTCACCTCTTGGATTACATAACCTCATTTATTTTCAGGGTTTTTAAACCTTTTTAAAACCTCATTTATTTTCAAGAGAGAAATCTAAGGTTCCCCCCCCCCAAAGTTTTTGGGACAAATGTGCCTTGAGGTTGACAGTAAGTGAATCTTATAAATGAACAGAATCACCCACATTATGGTTGCCAATTCAAACAATAGTAATATTTACCCAAAAAATCATCACATCATCCAACAGTTAGCAAATGACAAAGGTGGTCTCGGAAACCATTGTGTAGTAACTACTGGTAAATAGAGAGGTCTTGATTCTCCATTGCCTTGCACCTCATGTAGTCATTTATAGCTGTGCAAAGTGGGTGTAATATGCTATCACAGTAGAGCGGTAGGATATGTCCCTTGCTTTGCACGGGCGTAAATGACTACAAGATGTCCAAGGCACTGGAGAATGAGAGAGAGAGAGTGTGTGTGTGTGTTAGTTAACAGTCCCTGCAATTGGCTCCAAAGGAGAAAAGAGTCCAATTTCTGTAGCCAGGCATTTGGGGAGGGAGGGACCAAGGCTGATATTGTGTGAGTGAGGTGTTTGATCTGATTTTTATCTCTCTCTCTTGTTTCCAGGTTTTGGGGAGGCTATTGCTTCTTCATATTTTACCAATTATTTCAAAGGAAACTAAAGCCCAGGAATAGATGTAAAATAACTAAATATACTGATATTTTAGTCACAGGGTTCCCCTAATTTTGCCTTCTCTGCTCCAGTTGTTACTATACTTCCCTTTGCAGTCAGCATCTTTACTTTATCAAGGAGGACAGGAAATCAAGTTTCCTTTGGAGGCTCCGATCAAGCAGAATTGCTGAAAGCCAGCATGGCAACCCCTGCCCTCCTTAAACTAAATGGTTCACTTCCACAATTTGACCAGACTCCAGAACAGGGAGATCAAATATATGGCATCTTCAATGCTGCCTGAAGCCTTCAAAGCAGGATGCGCATGGATTCATAGATTCCAGGGCCAGCAGGAACCATTGTGATCATCTTGTCTGACCTCCTGTATAACAGTTTATCAATGACATGAAAGAAAACATAAAATCATCACTGATAAAGTTTGCAAATGGCACAAAATTGGGCATGGTAAATAATGCAGAGGACAGGTCAGTAATGCAGAGTGATCTGGATTGCTTGGTAAACTGGGCACAAAACTTCCCCAAAATAATTGCTAGAGCATCTCTTTTAGAAAAAACATCCAATCATGATTTAAACATTGTCAGCGATGGCGAATTCACCATGACCCTTGGTTAATTGTTCCTATTGTTAATTATTCTTACTGTTAAAAATGTATTTCTTATTTCCAGTCTGAATTTGTCTAGCTTCAACTTCCAGACACTGGATCGTCTTATATCTTTCTCTGCTAGAATGAGGAGCCCATTATAAAATATTTGTTCCCCATGAGGATACTTATAGACTGTAATCAAGTCACCCCTTAATCTTCTCTTTGTTAAGCTAAATAGATGGAGTTCTGGGTCTATTTCTATAAGGTAGGTTGTCTAATCCTTTAATCATTCTTGTGGCTGTTATCTGAACCCTCTCCAATTTATGAACATCTTCTTGAATTGTGGGTACCAGAACTGAACACAATATTCCAGCAGCAGTTATACCAATACCCATAGGCGCCAACTTCCCCTGTGCCTTGTGGGTGCTTGACCCCCCGCCCCTACCCCTGCCCACACCTGCACCTTCGCCCAGCCCCAATTCCACCCCCTTCCCCCAAGTCCCTACCCCGCCTCTTTACCGCCCCTCCCCCGAGCACCACGCCCCCACTCCTCCCCCTCCATCCTGGAAAGTCCGAAGCACCAAACAGCTGTTAGGCAGCGGGCGGGAAGTGCTGGGAGGGGGAGGAGCGGGGACACAGCATGCTCGGGGGAGGAGGAGGTGAGGGTGGGGGGAGCTTGGCTGCCGGTGGGTGCGGAGCACCCGCTAATTTTTCCTCATGGGTGCTGCAGCCCCACAGAGTTGGCACCAATGTCAAATACACAGGTAAAGTAACCTCTTTACTACTACTGGAGATTCCCCTATTTATACATCCAAGGAGCACATTAATGCTTTTGGCCAGAGAGTCACACTGGGAGATAATGTTAAGCTAATTATTCACAAGCCCTAAGTCTTCCTCAGAGTCTCTGCTTCCCAGGATAGAGTCCCCCATCCTGTAAGTATGGCCTACATTCTGTGTTCCTAGATATATATGTTTACATTGTGCTATAATAAAAAGCATATTGCTTGTTTATGCCCAGTTTACCAAGAAATCCAGATTGCTCAGTGACCTATCCTCCTCATTATTTATCATTCCCCAATTTTTGTGTCATTTGCAAACTTTATCAATGATGATTTTATGTTTTCTTTTATGTTATTAATAAAAATGTTAAATAACATAGGACCAAAAACTAATCTCTACAGTCCCCCACTGGAAACAGATCCACTTGCTGACGATTCCCCATTTATAATTACATTGAGACCTATTAATTAGCCAGGTTTTAATGAGTGCTATGTTAATTTTATATCATTCTACTTATTTAATCAAAATGTGTGGTACCCAGTCAAGCACCCTATAGCAGTCTAAGTATATTATGTCAACACTATAATCTTTATCAACCAAACTTGTGATCTCATTTTTAAAAAAAGTCAAGGTTGTATTGACAGGATTCATTTTCCATACACCTTTGTTGAGCTGTGTTAATTACATCACACTCCTTTAATTCTTTATTAATCAAGCCATGTACCAGCTGCTCATTTACACTGGTCTACAATTTTTGAGAAGTCATCTGCTTCAGAGATAAAATGTGCTATTTATTATGTATTTTGATGTGCTGAATTCTAATATGACCCTTAAAACAACTGATTGGCTACTGTTTCTAAGATATTTAAGTTTTTACATTTTATGTCTATGTATATTGTGTAGATAGAGTTTTAATCATAAATTGTAAACCTAGGTCTTTTCATGTGTTTATGGTTGCTTTACATGATCATATTTCACCTGTCCTGTTTATGTAACACTTTAAAAATCAGCAAAAGGGTTATATAAATAAATTTTATTATGAAACAAAAGGCAAAAACTATTATGTACATAGTTTAGTCCTATTCAGTGTCTACTCAGCGCTTCTTGGCTTGTCTCTTGTATTCATTAAATGGAGCATCTCTTGTCACTGTCCAGCAATAGTCTGCAAGCATTGATGGGCTCCATTTGCCCCGATAGCGTTTCTCCATTGTTGCAATGTCCTGGTGAAATCGCTCGCCATGCTCGTCGCTCACTGCTCCGCAGTTCGGTGGAAAAAAAAAAGTCTAGATGAGAGTGCAAAACATGTATTTTTAGTGACATGTTGCAACCAAGGCTTTTGAATGCCTTGAGGAGGTTTTCCACCAACAACCTGTAGTTGTCTGCCTTGTTGTTTCTGAGAAAATGTATTGCCACTAACTGGAAGGCTTTCCATGCTGTCTTTTCCTTGCCATGCAGTGCATGGTCAAATGCATCATCTCGAAGAAGTTCACGAATCTGTGGACCAACATAGACACCTTCCTTTATCTTAGCTTCACTTCATGGAAAATTTCCAAGGTTGAGGTACTTGAAAGCTGCTTGTGTTTTGTCAATAGCCTTGACAAAGTTCTTCATCAGACCCTGCTTGATGTGTAAGGGTGGTAACAAAATCTTCCTTGATTCAACAAGTGGTGGATGCTGAACACTTTTCCTCCCAGGCTCTAATGACTGTCGGAGTGGCCAATCTTTCTTGAGATAGTAGGAATCTCTTGCACGACTATTCCATTCGCAGAGAAAACAGCAGTACTTTGTGTATCCAGTCTGCAGACCAAGCAAGAGAGCAACAACATCCTCTTCCTCGTCTGACTCAAGTGAGAATGATTCTGGTGCATCAGGAATCGGCAGTCCTTCTCCGTGGGATACTGGGGGTATAGCTGATGGAATGTTTGGATAGTGCACAGTCCACTTTTTCTTCTTTGACACACCTTTCCCAACTGGAGGCACCATGCAGAAGTAACAATTGCTGGTATGATCTGTTGGCTCTCTCCAAATCATTGGCACTGCAAAAGGCAGAGTTTTCCTTTTCCTGTTCAACCACTGGCGAAGATTTGTTGCACAAAAGTGTTGCAGCCTATGTGTGGGGCCCACCTCTTGTCCTGATCTCTAATTTTGCAGCCAAAATAAAGGTGATAGGCTCTCTTAACCATAGTGGTTATACTGCGCTTTTGTGATGCAAAAGTCACTTCACCACAAACATAGCAGAAGTTATCTGCACTGTTCACACAAGTACGAGACATCTCTGCTCACTTTGGCTAAACAGAAATGTGTCCCTTTGCAAAATCAAACACTGACAAATAAGAGAGCACGACACTGTATGATTTCTGGAGCGGATATAGGGCAATTTGTTCAGCAGAGTGATGTAAGCTTCATTATGATTGCATCATCCATGACTTCTAGGAATAACATGATGCAATTAATATCATGTATGACGCAATACCAGCTTCAGATCGCATCATTCATTGTTTTGCCTAAAAAGCAAGTACTGTCCAAACCTAGTCATAGATTTATTCATAGATCCAGTCAAAGATGTATTTTAGTCATTTCTGGTTTAAATTGAGATCCCTTCCCTTTATAACTCACTTATCCTCTGCCATTCCCCAGTCAAGGGTCGTATATACTGACCCAATAGCATATCTTGAAAACTAGAGCCAATCAACAATTTTAAGCATCATTTTTGTTCTCAGTGACCCAGAATTAGTAAAGTTTGACTACATTTATTTCAGCAGCATTTTGGCTGTAGAGCAGTGTTATCTTGCCCAGGGTCAATGTCAGGCTGACAGGTCTATAATTATCTAGGTCATCGTGTTTACCCTTTTAAAAAAAATTTGCACAACATTAGCTTTCTTTCAGTTTTCTGGAACTTTCCCAGTGCTTTAAGGCTTATTGAAAATCAACATTAATAGTCCAGTAAGCTCCTCATCCATATTCAACCTCATGCTTTGTTATTTTTTTTAAATCTCCATTCTGCGTGTGTCCCATAAGAATATAGATTCACTTCAGAGTTGAGATGCTGGGGCGTTCATTCCTAGCATTATCTTTTTATGGAGTGTGTATATGTCCACTAAAAATGTCATGTTATATGTTTGTTTTGCAGGACAGAAGTGAAATCTGCTCCTTAATGTTTCTTTGATTCTCTCTGTGATATAATGAATAAAAGGCTGCTTCAGCAGGCAGCAATGTCACGACAGAAGAAAAGGAAAAAAAGGAGAAAATAGGATTACTCTAAAAAAGTTAGGAACCTTCCCCAAGGGCTGAACATTCCATTTGATGTACTGACAAAATAAAGGTTTCAGAGTAGCAGCCGTGTTAGTCTGTATCCGCAAAAAGAAGAACAGGAGTACTTGTGGCACCTTAGAGACTAACAAATTTATTAGAGCATAAGCTTTCGTGGACTACAGCCCACTTCTTCGGATGCATATAGAATGGAACATATATTGAGGAGATATATATACACACACACACATACAGAGAGCATAAACAGGTGGGAGTTGTCTTACCAACTCTGAGAGGCCAATTAATTAAGAGAAAAAAAAACTTTTGAAGTGATAATCAAGATAGCCCAGTACAGACAGTTTGATAAGAAGTGTGAGCATACTTACAAGGGGAGATAGATTCAATGTTTGTAATGGCTCAGCCATTCCCAGTCCTTATTCAAACCGGAGTTGATTGTGTCTAGTTTGCATATTAATTCCAGCTCAGCAGTCTCTCGTTGGAGTCTGTTTTTGAAGTTTTTCTGTTGTAATATAGCCACCCGCAGGTCTGTCACTGAATGACCAGACAGGTTAAAGTGTTCTCCCACTGGTTTTTGAGAATTTTGATTCCTGATGTCAGATTTGTGTCCATTAATTCTTTTGCGTAGAGACTGTCCGGTTTGGCCAATGTACATGGCAGAGGGGCATTGCTGGCACATGATGGCATATATCACATTGGTAGATGTGCAGGTGAACGAGCCCCTGATGGTATGGCTGATGTGATTAGGTCCTATGATGATGTCACTTGAATAGATATGTGGACAGAGTTGGCATCGGGGTTTATTACAAGGATAGGTTCCTGGGTTAGTGGTTTTGTTCAGTGATGTGTGGTTGCTGGTGAGTATTTGCTTTAGGTTGGGGGGTTGTCTGTAAGCGAGGACAGGTCTGTCTCCCAAGATCTGTGAGAGTAAAGGATCATCTTTCAGGAAAGGTTGTAGATCTCTGATGATGCGCTGGAGAGGTTTTAGTTGGGGGCTGAAGGTGACAGCTAGTGGTGTTCTGTTATTTTCTTTGTTGGGCCTGTCTTGTAGGACTTCTGGGTACTCGTCTGGCTCTGTCAATCTGTTTTTTCACTTCAGCAGGTGGGTATTGTAGTTTTAAGAATGCTTGATAGAGATCTTGTAGGTGCTTGTCTCTATCCGAGGGATTGGAGCAAATGCAGTTATATCTTAGAGCTTGGCTGTAGACAATGGATCGTGTGGTGTGTCCTGGATGGAAGCTGGAGGCATGTAGGTAAGTGTAGCGGTCAGTAGGTTTCCGGTATAGGGTGGTATTTATGTGACCATCGCTTATTAGCACAGTAGTGTCCAGGAAATGGACCGCTTGTGTGGATTGATCTAGGCTGAGGTTGATGGTGGGATGGAAATTATTGAAATCATGGTGAAATTCCTCAAGGGCTTCTTTTCCATGGGTCCAGATGATGAAGATGTCATCAATGTAGCACAAGTAGAGTAGGGGCGTTAGAACAACGCTTCCTTAGCTCTCGTCCCCTAAGTCAGCCATAAAAATGTTGGCATATTGTGGGGCCATGCGGGTACCCATAGCAGTGCCGCTGACTTGAAGGTATATATTGTCCCCAGATGTGAAATAGTTGTGGGTGAGGACAAAATCACAAAGTTCAGCCACCAGATTAGCTGTGACATTATCAGGGATACTGTTCCTGATAGCTTGTAGTCCATCTTTGTGTGGAATATTGGTGTAGAGGGCTTCTACGTCCATAGTGGCCAGGGTGGTGTTTTCTGGAAGATCACTGATGGATTGTAGTTTCCTCAGGAAGTCAGTGGTGTCTCGAAGATAGCTGGGAGTGCTGGTAGCGTAGGGTCTGAGGAGAGAGTCTACATAACCAGACAAGCCTGATGTTGGGTGCCAATGCCTGAGATGATGGGGCGTCCAGGATATCCAGGTTTATGGATCTTGGGTAGCAAATAGAATACCCCTGGTCGGGGTTCTAGGCATGTGTCTGTACAGATTTGTTCCTGTGCTTTGTCAGGGAGTTTTTTTTAGCAGATGGTGTAGTTTCTTTAGGTAATCCTCAGTGGGATCAGAGGATAATGGCCTGTAGAATGTGGTGTTAGAGAGCTGTCTAGCAGCCTCTTGGTCATATTCCAATTTATTCATGATGACGACAGCACCTCCTTTGTCAGCCTTTTTGATTATGATGTCAGGGTTGTTTCTGAGGCTGTAGATGGCGTTGTGTTCAGCATGGCTGAGGTTATGTGGCAAGTGATGTTGCTTTTCCACAATTTCAGCCTTTGCACGGTGACGGAAGCAATCTATGTAGAAATCTAGTCTGTTGTTTCGACCGTCCGGAGGAGTCCACGCAGAATCCTTTTTTTTGTAGTGCTGGTAGGGAGGATTCTGTGGGTTAGTATGCTGTTCAGAGGTATGTTGGAAATATTCTTTGAGTCGGAGACGTCGAAAGTAGGATTCTAGGTCACCGCAGAACTGTATCATATTCATGGGTCTGGAGGGACAAAAGGAGAGGCCCCGAGATAGGACAGACTCTTCTGCTGGGCTAAGAGTATAGCTGGAAAGATTAACAATATTGCTGGGTGGGTTAAGGGAACTACTGTTGTGGCTGCTGGTGGCATGTAGCAGTTTAGATAGTTTAGTGTCCTTTTTCCTTTGTAGAGAGGCAAAGTTTGTCTTGTAAATGGCTTGTCTAGTTTTTGTAAAGTCTATCCATGAGGAAGTTTGTGTGGAAGGTTGGTTTCTTATGAGAGTATCCAGTTCTGAGAGCTCATTCTTAATCTTTCCCTGTTTGCTGTATAGGATGCTGATCAGGTGGTTTCGCAGTTTCTTTGAGAGTGTGTGACACAGTCTCTCAGCATAGTCTGTGTGATATGTAGATTGTAATGGATTTTTTACCTTTAGTCCTTTTGGTATGATGTCCATCTGCTTGCATTGGGAAAGGAAGATGATGTCTGTCTGTATCTGTACGAGTTTTTTCATGAGGTTGATGGATTTCCACTCCATACGGCTAAATGCAGTCCACGAAAGCTTATGCTCTAATAAATTTGTTAGTCTCTAAGGTGCCACAAGTACTCCTGTTCTTTTTGACAAAATAAAGTGAGGATAGCTACTATAAAAAGAATAGGACACATTTTTTCCTCAACATGAATAGCCTAATGCAGGGGTAGTCAATTATGTTTTGTCAAGGTCCAAATTTCTTGGTCAAGGTATAGTCAAGGTCCAGAGAAACATTTTTCACACTGCAAGTGTCCCATGTTCAACTAATACATACAATGCTGTGCATGAATAATATACTCTATTGCTTATATTTTTAGTGCATTAAATGAAAAATAAAATCAAACCACTTTATAACCTACTAATAACCTCCAAGAAAGATGTAATAAATTGCATCTGATACTTTGAGCAAGTACATAGATAAAACGTCAAATAGATGCAAATATTAGTATTAAAACTTTCAGACAACTGTTTTAAGTTTTGAATTTGTTTTGAGTTTACATAGAGTATTAACTTTGGTTTTCTCAAATAAAATTATTGTAGGCATATGGGTATATAGATAAACATATTTGAAACTTTCAAGCCTTTTGTGACTTATTTAATATTAGTATCAGAGTTTAAAGAAAACCCTTAGTACACATGAACTCTCTGTCTTAGCTTTATGAGTCAAGTCTTTTCAATAACAAATACACATCCACACATGTATTGAGCAAAAGAATCATGAATAATTACTGTGAAATACCTGTTAAAACTGTAGTATCATTACTGATAATGTAAATGTACATGGCAATACAAATCTAAAATAAAATATGCACAAATAATGTATAATTATAATACCAAGAAGGGAAAAGTGACAGGTCCTCTGCTGGACAAAGGCCTTGAAGTTTGGAGTGAGTTCAGTAAAGGCAAGATGGAGGCAATTGCATAGATGATTAACAGTCAATGGAGTCATTACATGATTTAACGTTGTTCATTGTTGAGAATGTTGACTCACACATGTATGTCGAGCCAAACAAGGTCAAAATATTAATTGCTACCTTCCTCATGTGTGGATACATAGAGTCCAGCACAAGGGTTGGACAGAAAGTTTCAGCTGTAGTTTCAGTGCACTGCATCTTAAGCACTTCATCTGCTTATAAATCAGTACGCTCCAGCTATAGTTCTGCTTTTTCAACATCTGGAAAGGATGCTTTTGCTTGATCACACCAGGTGCCATTTTCTTGTACCACAAATGGGTTCCTTACAAACAGGGAGATGTCTTTAATACTTTCTTGGAACCTCTGCTAGAAGTTTTGAAGAAGCCTGTCCCGAGATGATGCCATCTGATTCACATCTGCAGTGTTCCAGCAGCTTAGCAACATTGGGAAATGCAGCATCTCCCCAGTTTCCAAACCATTTTTGAAGAGACTCAGTTTGTTCTGAAATGAAGTGACACTGCTGTGGAGATCTACTACATGCAATTTCACCCCTGTTTTAGCTTTAAGTTGATATAATTTAAGGGACCTGTCAAATCAACAAGGAAGGCCAGATGCTCATGCTTGCGGCATCCCTCAAAAATGAGTTTAACTCTTCTGCCTTTTCCCCTGGAACATTATGTAGAAATCCTTCCACGTGAACTCAAATTTCCCACAGCCTTCTTAGTACTTTTCTTCTGCACAGCCAGCGGATGTCATTATGAACCAACAGCTCATCATTATCGGCAGATATCTCTGAAAGAAAGCTTTAGAACTCTGCGTTGCAGTGATGACTTGGACCGAAGGAACTTGACAAGTTTAATCACCATTGACATTACATTAACATACTCATCTCTGAGCTTTGCACAAAGTGCAGTTTGGTGGATTACACAGTGATAGGAAATCAAATTAGGGTTCAGATCTTGCAGACGTTTCACAAGCCCTCAGTGATTATCGATCATGGCAGGAGCGCCATTTATTGTAATTGACACAATCTGAGTCACATCAAAGCCTTCATTAGACAAAACAGTTTGAACAGAATTAAACAAATCCTCATGTGTTGTGCGATTGTTATGCGGCATAAGGGGCAACACATTCTCCACAATTTTCTCTCCATCAAAAAAACTGACATACAGCACTAGCTGAGCGGTGTCCCTGATATTTGTCCACTGCCATGGAAAAGTTTCTTATTTTCAGTTTCTCACACTGCTTGAAACTGTCTTGTACCATCATCTCAGTGTGCCTAATAGCGGTTGTGTCTGAGGCCTTGGCTACACTTACCCAGTAGTTCGGCGGCGAGCGATCGAACTTCTGGGTTCGACTTATCGCGTCTAGTCTGGATGCGATAAGTCGAACCCGGAAGTGCTCGCCGTCGACTGCGGTACTCCAGCTCGGCGAGAGGAGTACCGCGGAGTCGACGGGGGAGCCTGCCTGCCGAGTGTGGACCAAGGTAAGTTCGAACTAAGGTACTTCGAACTTCAGCTACGTTATTCACGTAGCTGAAGTTCCGTACCTTAGTTCGAATTAGGGGGTTAGTGTAGACCTGGCCTGAGAGTGGCAGTTGTCTGAAGGTGTCAGCAATATCTTTCTTCTCCGCAGAAAGTGTTTAAGCTGTAATAACCATACACTGCTTAATAACGTCCACATCTGTAAGAGATTTCCTGTGTTTTGCCATTACCCACACACACACCTCAGTGAAGCTTCAGTTGCTGTTTCCTGAGCACTAGTAGCTTTTGAAATAATATTTGTGCTCGGAAAATATGCATCCTTTAATGAAGTGATCTTGTCTGATCTTAAATGGGAACCCAGTGGATATTTATGGTCAAAATCCATGGGCTTCGTTTCATAGTGCCATTTGATGATCCCACTTTTCACAACAGCCACCGTCTCTGTACAAATTAAACAGAGTGCTTGACCTTCTGGACGTTGTGGCAAAATAAAACAGTAAGCGTCGGTCCACTCTTTTTTAAATGAATGGTTTTTGGTGGCAACTTTCCTTTGTTTTTGCTGCCATGTTTAAACACAGTGCTGTTAAATGTCAAAAAGCACCAAAGGTGGGACTACCTTGGCTTACCTTTGCTCTTCCTGCAGTTCTTTGGGTTCTTCACCCACCCACCCACAGGCCAGAGACAGGAGGTGCAGGGAGGGAGAGGAAAAGGGGGAGAGGCAGAAGAGCCCTCTCTTTGTCCCAGGAGCAGAGGGAGGGGGAGAGCAGAGCCTGCCCCAAGTCCCTGAACTCTTTCTTCTCTTTCCTGACTCCTGTAAGAATGGTGCCTCCCAAGGGACAGGGGTAGAGAGCACTGCCTGCTTCCTGCAGCAGCCCTGATTGGCAGCAAGGGGAAACACAGCCAATCAGAGGAGGTTTTTCCAATAGAGAGAGGAAATATACACCCTTCAGCAGTTTAGGTGGAATTATGGACATTTTATTTGTGGGCTCTGTGACACCCTTTGACAATAGGTGCACTATCAGCACTGTTGCCACAGTTGGGCTAAGTGAGACTGAGCTGCAGTTGTGCCTTCTGGCTGTTTGAGCATGCTGTGGCCCCCACACTCACTGCCAGGGCCGGCTCCAGGCACCAGCCCACCAAGCTTGTACTTGGGGCGGCACCTGGAGGGGGGCGGCGCAGCGCTCCGGCCCCCGGGGAGAGCGGGACCACGGCCGGGCTTGCTGCCCTCCCCCCGGCGCTCTGGCTGCCCTCCCCCCCGGCGCCCTCCCCCCGGCCGCCGGGGGGAGAGCGGTGAGCCCTGGCTGGGGCTCGCCGCCCTCTCGCCGCCCTGCCCCCTGCGCTCTGGCCGCCAGGGGGAGAGCTCACCGCCCTCCCCCCAGGGCTCCGGCCACCCTCCCCCCCCCCCACGGGGGGAGGGGGGGCGGGCGGCAAAAAAGCCAGAGCCGGCCCTGCTAACTGCCAAGGCCCCTCAGACTTTCGTGGTCTATTCACAACCATCTGGCGATCTGGATTGATCTGTTGTTCACCTACTGACAACCCCTGGCCTAATGTGAACCGTGTAAGCCAATACAAACCCAGAACACTAAGGAATTCATATTATAAATACATTTAGTGAAAAGGTTTAACAGAGATTCATGTTGATACACACCACTGCCAGTTCACCAGAAAAGCATTGAATTTTTCTGCCTCATAAGTTCAGTCTGGGTGTTAAGTTTCAAATGATAGTAAGTATATTTGCTTCAAGGGTATGGTTATTGTATTACATAGGCAAAAGCAAAGGGATAGTGGATTGAAACCCACCTAACTAATCACTGGATTCACAGTTTTTCCATGCTAAAGTCTCTGACTTCAATTACATTTCACTGGGTTTGCTTGCCAAGGTGATTTTCTTGAGCTATAATCTCTTTCCTACCTGCTACAACAGTTTGACAAGAGAGAGAAGGCCTTACTGTTTGTAAATATTATGGAGGAGATTTTCAATGGCAAAAAGGGCAGTAAGATGTATAATCCCCACTGAAAGCCAGAGGGAGCTGGGCACTTAATTACCATTTGTGCCTTTGAAAATCTTCCCTATTATAAGAGGATCCTTATATTTAGGTTGCCCTACACTTTCCATTATAAAAGATTCTTGTGACCTTTTTTGAGATGCTTTAACACATCCAATGTTTGCAGCAGGCTTTTCAAATTAGGTAGGGAGAAAGCCCTGAAGCTAGAAAAATCTCTTATTTTTGTCCCATTAAATTCTGTTCAGGTTTAGCAGAGTTATGCATTGGAAATCTTTCCCCTCCCGTTGCTTGCATGGTCAGAAAAATGTTGACATGCTGCCAAAATCATAACAACTGCACATGGACATTCTAATCTATGTTGGGCTCATGCTGCCATAGCTAAAGCAGCAGCAGATGGTGACACTGAACTGGGAACCCTGGGAAGAGAAAACTCAGCAGATGCCAGGTAGCTGTAGTGTATCAAGGGGGGAGGGGCTTTTGAGTATGAGACTTTGCGGCCTAAGTAATGATGATTTTTAATAGGTTTTTCTAAAGTAAATTATCTGTAAGTTGCTAGGCACATCAATGACACTATAAAACAATAGCTCTGTAGGGTTTTTTATATGCAATGTATATAATGTTATTCATATATAGTACAACATCATGAGATAGGTTTTTCTCCCACTTAGCGATAGCTACAGTATTTTATTTGTTGATGTGCACTTCCATAAGGTGCTATGAAATGAAATGGAGGCTGTCACTTTAAGTAAAGTTAAGGCAGTTGGCTAATTTGGCTTTTCCTCCCTCCCCCATGGGGGGTAAGTTAATGGATTTAGAGAGAGACAGACAAGAGTTGTATACTTGTATGTGTGTAGCAGAACTAGGCACATACATTGAGGTAGAGCTCTCTGCGTTTTGGTCTGAATGTCCTGCAGGGGCTGCTGTATATAGTGAGGGCATGGTAGAGAAATAGATTGTAGGGTACAGCCCAAAGGAATGTGTCATAACGGAATCCTGCCCTATGTTTTGAGCTACAGACAGTTGCAGTCAGGGCTGTCCCTAGGGGGTGCAGAACCCGGGACAAATGAGCCCACACCATAGGCATGGGAAGTAGGGGTGCTGGGGTGTTGCAGCACCCCAGGGGTCCTGGCTGCTGGCCCCGTGCACCTGGGGTCTTGGCTCCAGCCAATCGCACCAGCCTGAGGGGCCCCCCAAAATGTGGGGCCCAGAGCAGTCACCCCTATTTGCCATATCCAAGGGACGGTTCCGCAGTTGTGCCTTGTGGCTGAGTGGCCACTGTGTGTGAATTTTCAAGGATATGATCTGTTTTCTTATATTAAAGTCTGCATGTATTTTTGTAACTTTATATGCAAGGCTAATGCTGGTTGAAGTGGTCTATTGACAAAAATTATTTCAATAATCTTTATACAGGATTAAATTTGAAGATGATTTTGATGTGCAGGCTGCCTGTTTTGTTACAGTGCTCATGTGAGGTGGCACTCGATGCATGAGAAGATAGTTATAGTCAAGAAAAGGTCTCTTTTGGAATTCACCTTTCTTAGGCAGAAATAACATTAAAGAAACGTTAATGTGTGCACATTGGATGAAATGCACAGGCACCACCCCCACCCGTGTCCACATTTCTGCAGCCATAGCAAGTTAAAAATGCAGTGGAATTACCACAATTCCACTGTGCAGGAGACCAGTTAAAGCAGAGGCTGTGTATGGAAACACGTCAGCCTGCTGGTCCCTGGAGCTAAGCTCTGCAGTGGCCTACTCCTCAGGAATAATCTGTGTATGTTATGAAAATTTATGGTCTCAGCCAATTCATACTAAAAATCACGATTTCAGTGGAAGCTCATTATGGCCTTTTACATTCTTGGACCAGAGTTTGGCAATAGCATTCAAGAGGCTGAAGAGGCTCATGGAGGGCAGTGAACTAATAATAATAGCAGTGATAATGGGCCAATTGGTCTGTGAACTGCTCCAGGGTCCATTAGCCTCATTCGTTAATAACAAATTAAGTAATTGGTCATTTTAATTTTTATCACGTTCAATCACATTAATTTGATGAAAATTCTAAAAATGTAATCTTACTTCGATATATTTTTTAATAAGTTTGGCCTTTAAATAAGGAACTGGGAACCATAAATACAGAGCTGGTATGCTGAATAAGGAACTGGGAATCAACTTCAGCCTCTTCCCCCATGAACGCAGTGGGCCTTAGTTGCTATTACAGAAGAAGGGCTGTACTAGTGAATGTGATGTGATTGTCCCACTCCTGGCATAATTGTCCTGCACAAAATCTGGTCACTTGGGCTTTTAGCAAGTGTGATTTCTCTCATTAAGAGAATCTATTAACACGTTTGGGATTTGTTTCTGTGTATTCTACACTACAGGACACATGCATTTAACATCAGTTCTGGGAAGGAATGTAAAATTACCTGAGATTTATCACTGGATCATTAAGGTTCCCATGTTCTGGACAGTATATTTTATGCTTTCAATATTCTTTACCTTATGAAAAACTCAGGGTTCTATTTTTCAATCTTACTTAGATATTTGTGTCTTGACAGTTACCTATCAAGTAGTTCCATGTAGCAGGTATAGATGCTTGGCATCTAAGAACTGTATATTTTTGGAAGGAAGAATTGATTATAATAGCAACTCCAGTGTGACAGGCACTCAGCAGTCAAGTTTGAAGTCAGGGTCCCTGACCTGAAGAGCTTATGATTTAGCAAGACAATGTACAAAACAGAGGAGGGGGGACAGGATGCTGTTGTAAGCAGCTGGACTCAAGACTGAAGATGAACAGACGTTTTGTTAGTTCCTTAGTTTTTAAAAGATGTGTTATGAATTTTATTTGTCTGTTTGGTTAGTATTGGGAGGACTAGCAATAACAGGCCATCAGTAAGACATACATTTCAAAGAAGGACTTGAAATGTGAATAGGAAGGGCTTCCAGGCCTATGGGGCTGTGTGGAAGACATCCTAGAGATGGGAGCGGGAGGAAGGCAAGTTCATGATAGTCTCTTTTAGAGACGGGAAGCTTTAGGCAGCTGGATATACATTCTCTCTCAAAACAAGATGCAGTACAGCTGTGAGATAAACAAATATGGAGCTCAGCACTCACTGAAACAGAGTCTCAGAGTTAAAGTCTGCTCTTATTTTCACTATGGCAATCACATTGATGACAGCAGGATTGCCCTGGTCTAATTGTGAGCAGAATTTGGCCCTCAAATGGAACAAACAGCTGCAGTAATAAGTAGTTTATTTGTATAGCCACAACCCCCAACCGCTCAGGGAACTAGTCAAGAAAACAATCACAAATAATAAATAAACTAGATAAAAAATAAATTAAGTCATAGGACGCATCAAATATCTTGGAAAGAAAGGGTTTTTTCCAAGGACAGCCGCAATTATGTTTGTGAGGCACTGAAGATGAAGTTTTCCTGTGAGCAGCTGCATGTAAAAGCCACAGTAAAAGAATGGGGAGGGGAGTATGAAGAAGCCAATGCAGGACATTACAGTGTGCACTAGGAGACTGGAAGGTGGTAGAGCAAAAAGAAAGGTGTTAATGCAAAGAAAGTCATGAGGAGGTCACTGATTATCTGAAAGTTTTTGATTTTAACCAAGTTATTTGAATAATCAGCATTTACCCATCTGTAGTGGTGCGACTCAATGGCATGGCGCCTCCTGCTGGTCATCTCTGGAATTAGCTCTTTCAGCTCAGGAGCATCCTCTGCAGGCTGGTTTCTGCTTGCTGCTGGCCCTGGTGTCCCTCCCAGACTCTGGTGTCCCTTCTCTCGGGGTTCTGCCCCCTACAGTACCTCGCAGTCTCTCTGGGTCTCCCTTCCCCAGGGAACTCACAACCCCCTATCCGCACCTTGCCTCAGTCTTTGGCTACTGCCAGTCACCATCTAGCTCCTGCTCACTGGGGCTGACTGCAGTATAATTCCCACTCATCATTGGCAAGGAGGGTTTGGACCTGCTGTCCCTGCCTAACCTTGGGCTGCCCTCTGCAACCCCAGTACCTTTTCCGGCCTTTAGCAAGGCCTGCAGCCTGGGGGTCTTCCAGGCTGGAGCTCCCCAGCTCCCTTGGCCTTCCCCCAGCCCTGCTGCAGTCTAGGTACCCTGCTCAGCTCCCAACAGCCAGGTCCCTTCCTCTCAAAAGGCTAGAGAGCATCTCCCTTTAGCTTCAGGCCCTAGCCCTCTTATAAGGGCCAGCTGGGCCCTGATTAAGCTGGCCACAGCTGTGGTCAGCGACTCACTCAGCTTCTCACAGCTGTTCTCACTCTCTCTTACCCTGCTGCAGCCCTCTCTAGGGCCGCTTTTACCCTTCCAGGGCCAGAGCGGGGTGATCACCCCACTACACCATCTATTGCATTTAAAAATCTATATACCATATCTAATATAGATATTTAGTTTGCAGAAATCACTGTCTCCAATGGTCAATATTAGAACATTAATCTCTGGGTTTTCATTTTTTCACACTTGCTAAATAGATAAGATACATCTTCACTTGTGTCTTAATGTTATGAGAGGGGAGGGCATAAAATAATAATCCATTTTACCTCACTTAGAGCCATTCAGAACACTGCTGCAAAAACAAAACAAAAAACCCAAAATAAAACCTGACTCATTATTTGAATCATGTCATTGCTCAGTGTCCTTTGACTCATTCCCCCTTTTCCTCCAGAACAATGTCACTTGCCAAAAGGAGCACCATGGCTACAAATATCTACTGCATCCCATTGGAGAATTAGGAATTGATACACAGCATTAATTTCTTACCCTGATAGGTCACAAGATATCAGATCTTAAAATCAGTCTCCTGAGTCAAAGAATAATTTTTTTAGATTTTCTCTTAGCGACTTAAGTGTCTTAGTACTATTTTTTTTTCCTTTTATCTGAAAAGTCAAATTCATTATTGGAGAGAGGGATACAAAATGTAATACCAATTAAAAAAATAAAATGCTGGTGTTTATTGTGGCTTAAAAGTTTTTTTTTTGGCAGTAAAGCACATTGGGATAATGTTTCGCCACAGATAGATAATGCAGTCATCCCACACAATTGCCAATAAAAATGTTCTACCACCAAACAGAGGGTTGGCCTTTGTGTTAGGAATATGCCTTTACTGTTCCTATGAAAATCCACCCAAATTTGGCTAAATTATAAATCTTTGGAAAAAAAATCTCAGTTTGCACATGCACATGCCTGATATCTAGCAGGGCTCTTTGAAGTGAGAGCAGTACAATTTTTTTTGAACAGTCCAGTGATTAGAGATAGCTGAATGACAGTGGGTGAGTCACCCATTCCAGCTATATGTGGGCCTTTAGAAAGCACGCAGGCTCCCAGTGACTGGTAAGACACGTTTGTAACAATAGCAGCTTCCTGGCCAAGATGGAGTCTGCTCTTGTGGGCTGGTCTGATCAAGAAAAAACACATGCAGGAACGCAGCAGGGAAACTCCCTTCTACCCCAGGTGCACCTGTTCCAAACCTCCTGGAGTAAATACACACACATACTGGAATACTACAAAGACTATAGGAAAAGGAAATATTTATTTACAGAGGGGTGAATGGAGAAAAACAACAGGGAGAGAAGCTAGGGGAGCAGTAATACAGGGTTACATCCAACATGAGCGCCCCCAGTGGTACCACAATATAGAAAGATAGACATCAAGCACTGGGTCTAGACTCAGTTCAGGAATCCTGGACAGAGTTCCAATCTGGCAGTGAGTCTTGGATGTTCCTGGTGGACTTTGGCGCCAGTAAACTTTCCCCAACAAACCTCTCTGGTGCCCTATTCAGCTGCTCTCTGAAAACACACAGAGCAACAACCTCCCCACTTAACTAGCTACAACCTCCTCCTTGTGTTGTCTCCTCCTTATTCCCAACACAAGGTCACAACCCCAGTACTTACAGTGCTCCTCATGACTCTGGACTAGGCTCATCCTCAGTCAGCCGCTCTGCCCCTCCTGGGCTTTGGGCTGGTTCTCAGCTGCTTTTCTATGAGAGGGCCTGCTGGTTGTAGGTCTTGTCTGGAGCTACAGACACGCCCCTGTCAGTCTCTCTCCCTCCAGTTCCCTCTGTGCAACACCCAACACTTCCTCTGCCTTAGGATGAGGTTTTAAAGAGGCCATGCTCTCTAAATCCCAAGGAGTTACATGTGGCTGGTGAGATGAAGGCAGCTGGGAGATTAAGGGAAGTTGGCAAGAGGAGGAAGGCAGGGAGGTAGGTGTCTCTCCCCTCCACCCCCCATTAACTTGCAGGTACTCTGCAAGGAAGAAACTACAATCGGAGGATAATGGTCTGTCACCAATACCACTCGTAGCTCTTCCTCTGCCTGCACTTGTTGGGGCTCTCAGCAAATAGGCCTGACCATAGAGGCTTGTACCAAGGTCCTGGTCTTGACTTGTTGGGAATGTGGCCCTCATGTTCCTGCCAAAAATAGCCAGACAGGGGGAACCACCCAATGTGAGAAGTTTCTGTGGGTGGAATCCTTTAAGCAGCAAGTAAGAGAGCTGCAGGAGGGCTGGACCATGTGCATAACATTCAAGAGCATGAGAACTTCATCAACAGGATGCACATGGAGATGTCTGGGATGGAGGATGCTAGCCAACTACAGTGGCACCAGAGGGGAAGGGGAATTGGCTTCTCTACAAGGAAGAAACTGGTTGCTGGCCACCTTGGTCTGTGGACAGTGCTCCCCACTCAGGTCTCCCATCCATCATGGTCAAGATGAGTGGGCTGTACTGGCAACGAGAGGAGAAGACCCCAAGGCTGAGGAGGAGGAGACACCTGCCCCCAAGGGTGGGAGGCTCATGCTCCCCACACCCAAGAGGAGGTAGTGTGGTAGTAGTCTGGGACTCCCTTCTGAGGGGGATGCAGGATTCCATCTTCCATTCCACCTGATCTGAAGTCCTGGGAGGTATGCTGCCTGCCTCTAAGGTGTTACGGAAAGGTTGCTGAGGCTCATCCATCCTTCTGACCACTATCATGCTGCTCATCCATGTGGGCACTAATGATACTACCAGGCATGACCCAGGGCAGATCAGCAATGACTACAGGGCTCTGGGGGCAAGGGTAAAGGAGTCAGGGTGCAGATTGTAATGTTGTCCATCCTCCTTTTTGAGGGTCAGGGCCCATGTAGGGACACGCACATCCTGGAGATGAATGCTTGGCTATGCAGAGGGTGTTGATAGGAGGACTTTGGCTTCCTCAACTATGGGATACTGTTACAAAGACAAGGCCTGCTGGGAAGAGATGGGGTCCACCTGACCAAGAAAGGGAAGAGCATCTTCGTGCACTGACTCACAAAGCTAGTGAGGATGGCTTTAAACTAGGCTTAAAGGGGGCAGGTGATAAAATCCCCCAGGTAGGCATTAAAAAAGGGTTATTTGTTAGGGGCAGGACATGGAAAACTACTGTAGGACAATAGGAGCAACAAGAAGGATAACAATGGAAGCTGATCAGCATCATAGTTGTCTATACACAAATGAAAGCAATATTGGGAATAAATAGAAAAAAATGGAAATATTAGTACAAAAGCTAAATTATGACTTAATTGGCATCACAGAGACTTGGTGGGATAAACTTTGTGACGGGCATATTTGTATACAGGGGTATAGCTTGTTTGTTGGGAAGGACAGGCAGGGAAAAAAGAGGTGGTGTTGAATTATACATCAAGAATATATATACTTGTTCTGAAAGCCAGAAGAAGATGAGAGGCAGACCAGCTGAAAGTCTCTGGATTAAGATAAAAGGGGGAAAAAAACAGGGGCAGTGTCAGGTAGAGGTCTATTATAGACCATCAAATCAGGAGGATGAGGAATTTCTAGGACAAATAACAAAAATATCAAAAAACACAAGACCTGATAGTAATTGGGGACTTTAGCCACCAAGACATCTGTTGAAAAAAGTAATATGGTGTGACAAAGTTCCTCCTCTATCTTGGTGGGTCCTGCGCTTATTGGCAGATTTTCTTGCCTCAGAGATTCACCATGTGGGTTGGGGAACAGCCCAGAAACCTTCCCCTCTGGAAGAACCCACAGTCCAGGTCAATTGGGAGGTTTGGGGGGAACCCGGCCCACCCTCTACTCCGGGTTCCGGCCCAAGGACCTGTGGACTGCAGCTGTCTATAGCACCTCCTGTAACAGCTGCATGACAGCTACAACTACTCCCCCCTGGCCTACTTCCCCATGGCCTCCTCCAAACACCTTCCTCCTGGTGACTGATAACACTTGGGCTCCTCAGTAGTAGTAGTCGTCGTCCTCCTCCTCCTCCTCCTCCTCCTCCTCCTCCTCCTCCTCCTCCTCCTCCTCCTCCTCCTCCAGCAGCAGCAGCACTCACTCTCAGCTCCTTGCACCTCTTGCTCCCAGCTCCTCACACTCACACCACAAACTGAAGTGAGCTCCTTTTAAAACCCAGGTGCCCTGATTAGCCTGCCTTAATTGATTCTAGCAGCTTCTTCTTAAATGGCTTCAGGTGTCCTAATTAGCCTGCCTGTCTTAACTGGTTCTAGCAGGTTCCTGATTACTCTAGTGCAGCCCCTGCTCTGGTCACTCAGGGAACAGAAAACTACTCATCCAGTGACCAGTATATTTGCCCTCTACCAGACTCCTGTACCCCACTGGTCTGGGTCTGTCACAATGGCAAAACACAAAATGTGCAATAGGTTTTTGGAATTGGTTGAGGACAATTTCTTGATTCAGATGGTAGAAGAGTATAACCAGGGGGGCAGCCATTTTATATTTGATTCTGATCACAAGGAAGAATTTCTGGCAAATCTGAATGGTGAAGGCAATTTGGGTGAAGATGATCATGAAATTATAAGAGTTCATGATTCTACGAAAACGAAGGAGTTAGAGCAGCACTCTAAGGACAATGGATTTCAAAAAAGCAGACTTTAACAAACTAGGAGAATTGATAGGTGAGGTCCCGTGGGAAGAAATCTAAGGAAAAAAGGAGGTTAGAAGAGTTTCTGACAGTTTCTCAAAGAAACAATATTAAAGGCATGACAGAAAACTATCTTGATGAGAAGGATAGTTAGAGCCATATTGGCTGTTGCTATTCTTTCTATCAGGAGTTCTCTAACGACCTGAAAATCAAAAATGAATCCTACAAAGAGTGCAAACATCGACAAATTGCTAAGGATATGTACAAAAGAATACCACACACAAGTTAGGGACAAAATCAAGAAGGCTAAGGTACAAAATGAGTTACACTAAGTAAGGGACATAAAAGGCAATAAGAAGAAATTCTATAAGTACAATAGCAGCAAGAGAAAGGTGAAGGAAAGTGAAAGTGCTCTATTTAGTAGGGAAGTAGAGCTAATAATGGACTACATCAAGAAGGCTGTATTTAATGCCTATTTTGCTTCAGTTTTCACTAAAAAGATAAATTGTGACCAGATACTTAACAAAATATTAACAACAAGAAAGGCAAGCTAAAATAGAGAAAGAACAGGTTAAAGACTATTTAGATAAGTTAGATGTATTCGAGTCAACAGAGCCTGACAAAATTCCCCCTAGGTACTTAAGGAACTAGCTGAAGCAATCTTGGAATCATTATCTTTCAGAACTCATAGAGGATGGGTGAGGTCCTAGAGGACTGGAGAAAGGCAAACTTTAGTATTCCTCTTTAAAAAGAGGAACAAGGAGGGCCTTGGGAATTACAGACCAGTCAGCTTGAGTTTGATACCTGGCAAGATACTGGAAATAATTATTAAATAATCAGTTTGTAAGCATTTAGAAGGCAACAGTGTTAGATGTAATAGCCAACATGGATTTGTCAAGAACAAATCATGCCAAGCCAACCCAATTTTATTCTTTTACAGGGTTTCAGGCCTAATGAATACAGGGATGTGATGGGATGTCCACTCCACAGAAAGCAAAGCAGATTGTTAGGATAATTACCCTGAGAAGGTGCACCTGGGGGAAGGCCATGGCCTGGAAGGCTAATTGATGATGAAGCGCAACTGGGCAGGGGCAGGCTGAGCATGCATAAATCCAGCAGCTGAGAACAAAAGGGCTGCAGGGGAAGTAGTCTTTAGTTGCTCCCTAGGAGAAAGGAGGTGTGTTTGGAGCGACAGGATCTGGCAAGAAGCCAAAGAATGGAGTAGTCTGCAGTTACTCCTTAGGAGAAGGGAGTTTGGGCTGGTAAACCCAGAAGAGATGGCCAGAAGAAAAGTAGGAAGGAGTCTAGGGAAATAGCATCAGGGTTGGGAGCAAGCAGACTGTAGTTGCTGGACATAAGGTCCCTGGGCTAGAACCAGAATAGTGGGTGGGCCTAGGTTCCCCTACCAGCCACTGGGAAAATGGTACAGGATCTGGCCTTGGATCAGAAGGCTATCTGGAATAGCATGCAATGGCTGATGTAGGGGGACTTTGATACACTGGAAGGGAAGTACTGTTCAGTGACCTGGCTGGAGGGCTGAGTGATGAAGAGGGATCACTGTGAGCTTTGGTTAGCAAAGAGGGTGTGGTGTGAGCAATTGTCAGAAGGAGGGGGTCAGACCTGAATGGCGCTAATCCCCAGATGTGGCCACAAGGTGGTGCCCCAGTGGTGAGTGGACCCTGTTACAGGGGGGAAACAGCTGACATGAGATATCTTAATTTTAGAGCTACTTTTGAACAGTCCCACATGCCTTTTTTGTAAACAAGGTAGATGAAACTATTCAAAGGTGGGTGCAAAACTGATTTATAGATTCTACTCAAATTGTGGTTATCGATGGTTTGCTGTCAAAGTGAAGAGACACTCAAGGGTCTGTCTTGGGTCCAGTATTGTCAATATTTTCATTAGTGACTTGGATAATTGAGTGGAAAATATGCTTATAAAATTTGTGGATGACCCCAAGCTAGGGAGGTAATTGTTCAACTCTATTGGGAACCAATGAGATCTCTGCTGGAATACTGTGTCCAGTTCTGGGTGCCACACTGTAGGAAAAATATGGATAAATTGGAGTGAGTCCTGGGAGAGCAACAACATGATAAAGGCTAAGAATATCTGACATCTGTGAAGGGTTAAAGAAACTGGGCATGTTCAGTCTTAAGAAAAGAAGACTGAGAGGGGAATCTGATAACAATCTTCAAATGTGTTAAGGACTGCTCTAAAGAGGATTGTGATCAATGATTCTCTATGTCCACTGAAGGTAGGACAACAAGTAACATGCTCAATCTGCAGCAAGGGAGATTAAATTTAGTGGTAGAAAAAACTAACTAGAGGGATAGTTAAGTACTGGAATAGGCTACCAAAGGAGGCTGTGGAATCCCAGTCTCTGGAGGGTTTTTAAAAAGAAGTTAGACAAACATCTGTCAGGGAATGTTTAGGTAGGCTTGGCCCTGACTCAGGGCAGGGAGCTGGACTAGATGACTCTTGAGGTCCCTTCTAGCCCTATATTTCTATGATTCTAGGCTCAGTCGAGCCTTCTTAGAATTTAGCAGCTAAAATTTGCAAAGATTCTGTCCTCACTGACCATGCTCGAGCCACTCAAAGCTCCTAGTTATGACCAGACTGTACATGCACCATCCAACCAGCATGAGTGAGCATACACCATCTCCTCACAGCTCCTATGTGTGGCTGGACTGTATGTGCACAACAGTCCCCACAGTGAGACTGAGCAGTGAGTTTCACAGATATTTGCCAACAACAGAGAAATGGTGAAACTCAAAGACCTTGGGTGATATTTTACAGTTTGGAGGGAAATGTCCTCTAGTGATCACAGACCCTTCTGCCTGTTCCCCCGAGCTTGACCCCTTCTACCCCATTCCTTTCCCGTCCCAGTAGCCTTGCTCAACAAGTCTCAGTTCCACCTCAACTCCTTGCCCCCTGTCTCACAGTCCAGCCAATCTCATTTCCCCTATTTTGGGTCCTTGTCCAATCTCTTTCTCTTCCCCTCCTACCCTGCGCTTTCTGGATTCATTCACTACACACCTTCCAGCTTTTGCAGCAAATGAGGCATAGATCCTACGGCAGACAAATGCCTCCTTTATGACATATCCCTGCTTCATCCCCAGAATATGGTCCATCCTGTGCACTGAATGAGGTTCTGGGGAAAAATGTATGCAATCATGTAATTAAAGACTATATTCACTTCCAAACCACAGCATCAAATATCCACAACTAATAATTCTGTGAGGTTAGTGTGCAGAAGGGAAGACTGAAAGAATGCAAGAATTGTTATGCTTATAGTTTACAACCTTTGCACAACTTTGTCTTTAAATCAAAACCAGAGCTGCTAGAGCTTAAACAGAAGTTATGGGCTTGAAGTTACTGGATGAGGCTATTTATAGGCAATCAGACTAGGTGATTATCATCATGCTGTCTGGACTCATGACCGAGAGTGCCAACCTCAAGGCAGACTGTCAAAAACAGGGCATATACCCCAAACTGGTGAGATGTTCTATAATTAGATTTCACCAACCGAATAACAAATTTGAACTCCTAGCTCACTGTGACAGACTTACTAAGGAGTCGCAGACACTCCCCTTGGGCTTTCCAGTCTATCTTGCCACCCTGGCAAACTGGACTTAGTTGATGAATGGTCACTTACCCCAAAAATCACAAAATATTCAGGTTGCTTCCAGTTCCAAGAGACCAATCACTTACCCCAGATCAATTTGTACCTTAGATCTCACACCAAAGATAACACCTGTAGCCAATCCTGTAATTAACTAAAGGTTTATTAACCAGGAAAAGAAATAAGTTATTTACAGGTTAAAGCAGGCAATTTATATGCACAAAGGCGTTTGCCTGTGATTCAAAAGGTGACAGATGTAATCTGTCATCAGTGAATGCCTATTCAGGGCTTAACTTGGGCTGACCCTAAGGATCTGTGCTTTTTTGTTTCTTAGCTCCAGCCCTTGAGTCCAAAAGCCAAATGATGAAAAATCTTCATGTCAACTATTTTTATTTCCCTCTTCCAGCATTCAAACGGATGGGAGAAGGCCTTCTGCACGTACTTCTCCATGGGTGGATGGGGCAGTTAACAAAGCTTTTGTCCACTGATCGCCTACTTAGTTTTTGATAGTCCTCTTGGATAGGAAGGGGGAGCCATTCTTCCTGTTTGAGTTCACATGTTCAGAGCAGACATTTTTACATTTATAAAACAAACTTGTTCAGAGGCGGTCACCCCGCTCTTAAACTTTTTACTACTCCCATTAGAATGATCACAGAAATACTTGCACTTAAAATCCCAGCAGATGAAAACTTGAGGCTCAGGATCAACACACCTTGGAATAAAATGCAAATAGTATTGAAGCCAAAAAACGCCATTTCCACACAGGGAATCGGGAGGGACATTTTCACCTTGGACATATTGCATAGAGAAATGTCACCAGAAAAATACCTTCCAAAGGGTAATGAAAATTTTAATGAGTTGTACTGGATACTGGTCATTAGCCATGTGTAGGTTGGGAGAAATGGTTTAGCAAGATGTTTACATAAGTTTTATGGAAAAGCGATCCATAGCATTAAAGTCAGTATTAAGGTGATCATCAGCTCCTATAAAGTGGAATCCCCCACAAAAGGTTAAACTCAGACTTTTGCAACCTTAGATTTCTGCAACAACTGACCAATAAGACTGAGTGATTTCAAAGGTAATGATATGGATATGGTTGAACAGTTTGACTATTTTATCATTAGATTAAATGGGAGAGGGATATCATGTAGTCATCAGTTCATTCCAGAATTTCTTAAGTCTGGCTGGAATTTAGGCAGACCCTGTGTGGTGACACTGTTCAGCCCAGGCTGTGTTCCCTAGTCTACAGGCAGGAGAGCAATGGAATGAAATGGCCTGTGTTGTGTCCAGCATTCTGAATAATTCCCTGTGTGTTAACTATAACTGAATTCCACTAATGTGAAGGACACTACATATGGTATCAAGCACCCTTCTGACAAAAAACACCTTTAACAGAAAAGGTGCAAAAAAGTAATGTCCCTTTAATCTGCTCAGTATGGCCCTTTTGGAATTCATGTAGGTAAGACAACATGTGAATATCAGTATCAATCAGATTATCTTGCGGTTCTAAAAATAACACACTGGACAGAAACCATGTTTGAATTGGACACATGGCAGTATACCCCCTCCTCTCCTCTCTCATTTTAGTGCACCAAGGGAGGAATTGCATAACCATGTATAATACCCCAGTTCAAACACATATAATACCAATATATAGTCTAATTTATAATATATCTCTATTAAGCAAATTTTGGGCAGGACCTTGCCTTATTTATTTATAAATACCTAAGCGCACCAATAAAACAAATAATAATTACACAATGGTAGTAAATGCTCCATAGTAAAAATTGAAGCTGGCTTCCTATTAAGTCTGATTTTAAACACTGCCCCCCTCAAAAGAAACTAATCTCCTTGAAATTTTATAGTCCACAGCTCAGACTTGAATTTTTCTGGGAAGTTTGGAAAAATCAGAAAAGTAGTTTTAAAGTTGTGACCTTTAAGCGGTGTCCCTCCTGTTGACTATTCGAACATTTTCTTGTAGTGGTTCATCATATTTCCAAAATAGCTTGGCATACAGACTAATTTGTTTGGTGAGAAGTAGCTTTTTAGCTGGTAGTTGTTGTATGGGAGTAAAGTTATACAACAGCAGCTTATGATGTGGGGGTGGAGGTTGCTAAATCACACTTAAGTAGGCAGGGAAGAGGTTAAGTAGGGGCTTAGATTCCAGTGTCTGGATGCAGTATTTATTTTCCTTTTTTAAACTCTTTTCCTGTTACTCCTGCCTATGGGCTGGGTCACACTGCTACAGAAGAGTTTTTATAGGTATACAGAGCAACATTTAAAATTACTTTGAGATGTTTATATGTGTAAGCTGACCTATTGCTGATTTGGGACTGTGTTGCTTTAGCGGGCCTGAGCCAGAGGTGGACTGTCTGGGAAGTAGGTTGGAGATAGGGGGTGGGGGTTGGGGTTATATAAGAAAGGGCACAAGTCTGGCAGAGGATGTGAAGGGGCTAGGGCATAGGAAAGGGACTGTGGACATTGAGAGGCATGGAGGAGATGACTGGATGGCATGGAGCTGTTACTTGGCTTTGGAAGATCTGGCCACCACCGATGCCCACTATAGAGTGACTTGACCTCTGATTGTTGTCGGTTTGACTCCATGCTTGCCTGGCCCCTTATACAAATATGGTCACTAAACAGAGCTGGTCAGGTTCTTTCAACAAAACATTGTTTTGGTCAGAAAATGCTGATGTATTAAAACTGAAACTTTTCACAAGAAAGGATCAATTTCAGTGAAACATTCATGTTACGTGTATCCACCTGCCTGTCTCAGCAGTTAGGGCACTTCACCTGTGCTGTGGGAGAAGTGGGTTCAAGTCTCTGGTCTGGATCAGGCAGAGCAAGGATTTGAGCAGGAGTCTTCTACATCCCAGATGAGTGCCCTAACCACTTGGCTGTTATGGGGGGAGGGGCTTGCTCAGTCTTGTTTCATGGAAAAAAATTCAAAAGATCTTGGCTTTGTCCTGGTATGGAATCGGAAAAGGTTTCAAATCTCAAACATTGTCATGGGACAGCAAAAACATTTCCTGACCAGCTCTACTGCTAAAATCATCATCTTAAGTCTAAGGCTGGCCCGGAGAATGAGGTCCACCCTGATGAATGCTGACTTTGTCAGCGTAATCCACATGTGTGAGCTTGATGATGGATTAGGCTAACTCAATATAAAAAGTTAAAATTGGTCAAAAATACAGCAATCCATAGCCTTGCTGCTTTGCATTAATGATCACCAAGGGCACATCACACTGCTGTTCTGCGTATTACATTGGCTCTTCATACAACAGCTCTGATCTTTGTCATCTACTGACTTGGCCCCAGCTATTTAGGTGACTGCCTTTCTCCGCAGAGGTGCTGACTTTGTTAATTCCCATGTGGCTGCTTGCCCCCTGCTCCACTCCACCCTACCTGTTCTGCCCCTCCCCCAAGCATGCCATGCCCTCACTCTGCCCCATCCCCCCAGCAGCTCCTGCACACTGCTGAACAGCTGATCATGGCAGCAGGAGGCGCTGGGAGGGAGGGGAAGGGCTGCCGGCGGGCAGGAAGTGCTGGTGGGGAGGAGGAGGAGCTGATCAGTGGGGCTGCTGGTGGGTGCTGAGCACCCACTATTTTTTTCCCTTAGATGCTTCAGCCCCAGAGCACCCACGGAGTCAGTGCCCATGTTTCTCTGAATGGCAATGATCTCCCTAAGTAGCTAAATTTTTCAGGTACTATCAGAGTTTCATTCGTTAGGATGTAACTCATGAGAATGGGAGAAAGACTTAGCAGTTGGCCAAGTATTAAGGAACTCATTTCTGATGGAGGTGAGAATGACCACAGATCTCACCCCTTTCAGAGAAAGATGTAAAATTTCCTTCTGCAGTTTGTCTTCCCTGCAGCCACAGTAATAAAAGGGGGAAAGAGGCATTAGGAAATGGGGGAAGAAATAATAAAAATAAAATAACTGGCTGACAGAAGAAGGATGGAGGAATCTAAGCCACTTGTGACCCTTTTTATTGTGGCTGTCAATCATTGTTAGGTGCTTAAATGTTGTAGTGAGAAGTGTTGAATAAATGCTTAGACAGATAGCAGTATCTATGGTCCCTTTAAAGGGAAATCAGAAAGATTGTAGAACTTTAGTGGGAAAAGGTAGAAATGAGAGAGGAAAAGTGTCATAAAGAAATAAAAAAGAACAGGACTTAGAGACTAACAAATTTATTAGAGCATAAGCTAAGATTTTGTGGAAAGCTTAGCTTATGCTCTAATAAATTTGTTAGTCTCTAAGGTGCCACAAGTACTCCTGTTCTTTTTGCGGATACAGTCTAACACGGCTGCTACTCTGAAAGAAATCAAAGCAATTTAACAACCAAGAATTCTGAGCATTATGACAAGCATTCTATGACTGAATTCCAGCAGTAAATAAGAATTTTTCCAATCTGCTCTACAACCTTACATTGTTTGAGCTTTTTCAAAAAGTCCTTTTTTTTTTAAAGTCTAACTCCCATCTTGTATAAGCTAGCCAAAGCCACAAAAATATACAGAATTCTCCTAATGGTTGGATTGTTTCAGACATTGGCCCTGAAAAGAACCCTTTTCAAGATTTGTGGATTATTACATAATACTCTTATTTATAATTTAGAATGAAATAAATGGCCTTTGACCACATTAGTCTACTAACTGCATACATGGAAAGATCCAATATAAAATATGCACACAAAACCCCTGTGAAGTTGATTTTGTGTGTTTATTTTTGGGTAATAAAGGGTAGCTATGGTGATCTGTTGCCATCCAAATGCAGCTTTTTAAATTACTCAGCCATGACTAGTACTATGCAGTACATTCATTGAATTTGTTTAAGGTGTAATGTTTGTAATATAAATTAAGGGTGCTAGAATTTATTTTGGGATTCTTTTTAACACACTTGCGCACTGTGAGCTGAAATTCCCAAGTAAACTAAACTTGATATTCATTAATTGTGTTGCCTTTTTTAAGATTTGCTGAACATCTTTAAAATTACAGTTCCTTCATACCCTTCTTAGGTGGTAAAAAGTGGAAAAGTAGAGCTGTCACTATGGGCTTTAGTAGTGCTGGCACCAGAGGTAATGTGTGAGGGGTCACATAGGGTCATGTGCCCCCTCTCTCCCCCCCCTCCCGATTTCTGACAGGGTTCATATATCCTGCCCTGAACCCCGCTGCATATCACCAGAACTTTTAAATTGTGTGCTCCCCCCCCCACACACACACTATCAACACTTATGCATTGTCTCTGCTTGGCACTATGGGCTTTATTAGTGCTGTTGAGAAGTGAAGTGAGTTTGATGGAAACATAGTGAAGAACTGGTAGAACTGGGTGGATCAGAGGAGAATGTCATGAAGAAAAGCAACAGAATTAATGGTGCTGATATGGAAAAAACCTGGCAGATGAAAGACAACAGACCTGGAAAGAGGAGGTAGGAACTTAGACAGTAAGCAGGGGAATAAGTGGAAGAAAAAAGATGACCCTAGGACTCTGGGAACAGAAAATGGGGAAGAGACAAATAGTTTGAAGAGAGAAAGCTAAGAGGCCACTGAATAGAGTTGACAAATCTGTTTTGTGGCAACTTTTGAGGTTTCAAAATTTTTTTATTCCTCATTGGAATGAGGATGAAACATTCTGAACACTTCCACAAGAGAAAATTTGTGAGGAAGTTAGTGTGTCAGAGCAGAGCTTTTCTGTTCTGGCTTTCCTTGACTCAGGCACTGCAGTGATATGAATCTGCATCTGCTACATCCTGAGTCAGACTGAGTGAGAATGAGATGGCACTATCTCACTCCAGCGCCTCAAACCTTTCTGATATCTTCATCAAAATTGGCACAGCTTCACAAAAGTTTTAGTTTCAACAAAATAGCCCATTTCGCTGAAATGTCTTTTAGTCAAAAATGTTCCAACTAGCTCTAACAATGAATGGTAAAGCATTAATTCTGGCATGTAAAGAAGATCCAGTTCAAGCATACTACAAATCATATTTTAAGATATATTTAAATATATAGTATGTATTTTACAATTGCATAATGTGTGTAGGTGTGCATTGAGCTACCTGTCTGCATGAATGTGCAGTGTTGCATGAGCAATGGATATTGCCAGATTTGGTCACAATAATTTGAATAATCCAGGTTGGATCTCAAAATCCTCTAATAATATGGCTACTAACTCTAATATAGTTCCTGTGGCAGAACTGGTAGAAGGAGCTACATTAACATATAGAGGTTAGTTTGATTGCCTTCACTTCTGTTAGTAATCCCAATAAAAGATAGGGCACTACTACTAGATGTAGCACCTAGTTAGATTACTGATTGTGGATCACAAAATTGCAGCGTACTACTATTTCTTAGTGTGTCACATATAGAAGAGCTTATCTATGGGTAGGGTGACCAGATAGCAAGTGGGGGGCAACAGATGCCTATATAAGAAAAAGCCCGCAAAATCGGGACCGTCCCTATAAAATCGGGACATCTGGTCACCCTACCTATAGGACTTGCAGCCTGTGGAAACAGTATTTTTAAGGGGCCTTATGTCACCTGCTATTGCACTGAGCCTTTTCTATTTCCTCTCATGCTTTTGGCTGCTATCAGTAGTCTAGTTGTCTCCATTTTACCAGTCACCAAGATATTCTTCCTCCACTTGTGTGTACAGCTGTAGTCTCAGCATATTGCCATCCCATATCAGGGTTTTGGAGTCAGGTTTCATTAAATACAATTTCTTGTATCTCCGATCACTCTTTTAGAATTTTTTTGGGGGAAAAATCTAGCGCCTACCAGACCTAGTTAAATATAAAGGAGTAAAAATCCCCTTTCAGTTACACCAGTGCAACACCCTTTTGTGTTCACTTTTGCAATTATACCTGGATCTAAATGAAGAGGAATTCATTGATATTGAAAAGAATAATGTGTTAAAGCCACATTTCATTGCGATTGAGGTTTATTGGACGACAATATCTTGAGACAGCATTGCTGAAAATTACAGGTCTTTGGTACTTGCATCAATAATATCAGTTCTTGGCATTTGCTAATCAGAGACAGAGGATTTGTCATTCTTACAATTAGAATTCAGAAGCCTACTGAGATGCATGTAGTTTTTTGGCTTCAGTAAACTTCCAGGCCACTTACTTGCAGGTCAGTTCAAGAGTGGGGGAAAAGATCTGCTTGGAAGCAGAGCTCTTTTTAATCTGAAGCAAAATTTTCAAAAAGAGGATAGATTTTACAGATGAACCATAATTGATGTAAATATTGTAATCTTATTACAGTGATTATAATTTGTTGAAACAGCTATTAACAAAAAAAAAGTAAATGTCAGGTACTTCAGACAACATGTCCATGTGTTTTTTTGGGTGCAGATAGAAGAGGTTTTTAGACAATCACCATAGACTATGTAATCCCTAAAAATTAATCTGAAAAACAAGGGGATTTAAAACATGATGTGTGTGTTTGCGTGCACACACGCTACATTTTAAATGATACACACACTCAGTAAAATAATCACATACAAGGCAGGCCTCAGCTTTTTTTTACAATCAATTTATTTTGGGAGAGGTTGAATTAGCCCATTTTATCTGAACAACTGATTGTATCAGATTTGGAATGGCTATTGTGACTGCAATGAGATACTAAGAGTTATGTCTAGTGACTAATCTGCTAATTGATGGCTGCTTAGTGGCCAATGTGAATGAGTTGGTGGTCAAAGTCTAGTTCCTAATTGCAAGTGTCCACATTCCAAAATTACTTAGATAAGGGAGTTGTTGGCCCCTTACTAAAACTTTGTCGGGGTTTTTTGGTTGTTCCTCTCCTTGTGCCTGGAGAAAGGGGAAGGGCTGAAGAGCAGTTAGGGTCCTGTGATTGAAAAGGCCTCTGGCCAATCAGAGCTCCAGACCAGAGCCACTGGGAAGTAGCCAGCAACCCCAGTTAGTCTGATCAGACAGCCAGGCCATTCAGGGACCCCAGCTCAGGTCCAGGCCTCTGTGTGTGCTGCGGGAAGGAGAAACCAAGAGAGTAGCACCAAGACAGGGTGAGAGCTGTGGCCAGAAGCCAGTGGGAGAGAAGCAGTGTGGGAGACTGGAGAGGAGCTGCATAAAGGCACAGTGACAAGCGAGGGGAGAGGAAAACTCACCGTGAACCAGGTGAAAGATCCAGCAAAGAAGGACCTGCAAAGGGGAGTGAACAACAGCACTGGAGACAGGAGGGGCCTGGGGAATCAGAGGCAAACTGCAAAGGGAACGAGAGACAATTACAGAGAATCCCGTGGAGGAGCAGGAAGGGGGATGAGCTGTGGGAGCCCAGTAACACCCCCCTCATACTGCTCTGAGACCAGTGAGCTGTAACTAGTACTGGCCAGGGGGAGTGCCTAGCAGCCTCTGAGCCCAAGGAGAAGGCATTGAGTCCTGTGGGGTAACTTCAGTTGCTTTTACAGAGGCTTGTTCGGTCCAGTCCTGAAGCCAAGACCTGTGTGAGCTGTGCATTGCTCAGGACAAAAGTCACCCCATCCTCTCAGTAGGAGTCCAAAACTCTTTGTCCTTTTCAGTTGATGCTGGACTACAATGGGGGTGAGCAAATGGCTCCCCCAGCCATTGCATTCACCCGATTGGGTTGTCTTCATTCACTAAAGCCAACTGTGGAACAACATTCAGTGATCTTTCAAACCAGAATGTCTGTTGTAGGGGAAGATTTTTGGCTTGCCCAAAAAAGGGGAAAAAAGGGGGTCTGGCAACTACTGTGATAATTGGTGTGGAATTCCCAGTGAAGCCATAACTTGGTGGGTGGGGCATCATCTTCATCACTAAGGCCCCACCAATTTCCCCACCGTGAAATAAGTCCTTCCCCATGAAATCTGATCTCCCTGAAATCTAGTTCAGTTGAGGCGCAAGACTTGTCCTTCCCCTGCATAGCTGTTGTGGGGGGAGATCAGATCCACCTCCACAGGCAGGTTCCTGCCAGGGATCGGGATGCTGGGGCTGAGAGCTTCCACCCCATCTCCCCCTGGTGGCTCATGCCTGGGCTCGGGGCTTCTGCCCCCAGCAGCTCCTGCCTGGGCTCGGGGCTTCTGCATTTTTCAAATTGGCCAGGGCCTCCGGGCATGGGCCACATGGGTCCATGCATTAATCTGCCACTGGCGATGAGTAGCAGTTATGTGCAGAGGGAGATAGCCATACCAGAGGGAAGGTGAAGATCTCTGCACTGAGGACTGATGCTCATAGGCCTGCTTCAGCTAATTGTGGCAAGAAGATAATCACAAGGAGAAGGATACCAGCCTATTCAAAGAACTGGATGCTTGCTGCTTATTCAGCTCAGGATGAGGTGATGACATTTAATGCCAAATCAGTGGGTGCATGTTTTAAATGGATAGTATTTGTGGCCTGTGTACCTTGTGGTATTGACAAAATCTGTATGTTCAATATTTTTTGTTTGCATAGTATTTGCTATATTGATGCAGTGATAAGATTGTGTTTAGATTTATGAGGAATCTTAGTTCACCTCAAATTGTCCTCTCATAAACGTGAAGATTTTTTTTTTTTTAGTCTGAGTAAGTTTACTACATTGTGGTGTCTTTATTCCAAACTGGAGCAACTCAGGGTATGGGTAACCTAGGGAGGTTGTGGAATCTCCATCTCTGGAGATATTTAAGAGTAGGTTAGATAAATGTCTATCAGGGATGGTCTAGACAGTATTTGGTCCTGCCATGCGGGCAGGGGACTGGACTCGATGACCTCTCGAGGTCCCTTCCAGTCCTTGAATCTATGAATCTATCCACAAGTGTCCAAGTTTGCATATTTATCTTCTTGTTATCCACAGGTGGGAGTTCCACTGACAAAACAAACTGAATCCACTCACTGTTCCTGCAGTAAAAATGCAATTTTAGTGGGTCCTTGTGTAACCAATATTTAGTTGGTTACATATGCATGAGCACAGGAGCCAGAGAAAGGAATTGAATTGAGACAATGTTCACTTTTCTAGATTTTACATAGTGTCTGGTACTTATTTTCAGCGGCAAACTTCTTCTATAAGGTAGAAGCGAAATATATACATTTCATAGACTACCAAGTGCAGTACACCAATGTGAAATACCTTAAAAACCTCTGTGAAACCTTCCCATAGCATGTCCCCAGGAGTGCTTGGTGGGTAGCCAAAGGATCCAGTTTTCAATTTGCCATATTATCCAGACATTTTCAGCTCGTGCGAGACATCAGGCTTCTTTTACTATGGGCAGTCCAGTGTGTGTTCCCTTTTCAAAAAGCAGATGTAGACCAGTCAGATCATCATCTCTGCTTCAAGCAGTGAGGAGACCCAATAAGGATACAAGTTAAGCTTCATATCACTTTCTTATAGACCAACGTAGAAACAGAGAGACTTGGTTTTCTATTTTTAAATTCTTAGTGTGCTGTGAGCTTGATTTCCCAAACTCAAAGTCCATAATTTTTTCACATGCCAACATCTTGGGGCAGACTGGCTCACATTTCAGAATATCATTGGTTTAAGCAACAATGAACACAGACTCCATGCTTTTTCCTGGATCCCCCTGTTTGCCCTAGTCAGCTCTGCACTCCTAGCAAAGTCTCTGTGGGCCCCCTTTTTGGTGTGGTGCAATGTCTTTGGCTAACATGGCATGACAGTGTGTTCCTTTTGGTATTGCAGTGTGTCCTTTTCTTTGAAATTCATTGTCAAGATTTAGCTGGCCCTTATGTAAAATATCTACACGTTCTCTGTTTTATAACCTTATTTAATTACTCCATTATACAGCAATGTAAAGTCACTTAGGTCATCTCTTCTCTAACAGTTCCAGAGAGAATAAACAGCCATATAAAACTTTAATCTCTGTACCCATTTCTGTTTCTTCATTTATGTAGTTGTATTGCTTCCAACTAAGCAGTTAACAAGACTTTGTAGGCATGGCCATTCAATTTCTGATGACATACTTTGGATTTATTTTGGAAACTTTGTGTAAATTAAATGATTTATCATAATCTCCATTATAACACAACTTTGTTTAGTATCTGTTACATGCATTAATCTTCTTTCCTTTATTTCACCTAAGATATATAGTATAATTATGGCTACTTTGTTATAATTACCTAGCAACAGAACTTTCTCTGAAGCTGCCTTCTTGTCACCTCAGGTGGGCTCTGTTTGGACCTCGCACTTACTTTCTACAATTATTATAACTGGGTTCAGTGCTGGTGGTAGCGTTTGTAGCTTCCCAGTCAGTTGAAGACAGTAAAGAGGGTCTTACAAAAAGGATCCAATAACTTGACAAAAATATAAATGCAAACTTTGAAGATAGAGGTATAAAAATATTTCCCTAAAATTCAATATAGTAGTGAGAATGCCAACAGCTTGCCAAAACAAGGGTTCTCCATCAGGTCTCCCACAATGCAGAGCTTCTCTACTAACCCTCTCTCTCAAGCTTTCCTTGCTTGATTGGTGTTAGCATTTTCTCACTTTGTAAGAACACTCTCTGAAATACCCTGTTTAAATAGAAGCTGAGTAAAGTCCCAGGCCTCATTATATATATATTTTTATAGCCCTGCCCCTATCTGGGTGCATCCCATAAGAGAGGCACTAAATGGCCTCTCTTATGGGCATCAATTCCAGCCAGATGGCAAACCTTCCTTCAGTGCATATTTCCCCAAAATCTTTCAGGATGACTGAAGTATAGACGTTGTCAGAGTTATACTGAAGATTTTAATTATGTCTTTTCTTTATATAAGTTGATTTCCTATGAAAAGGTGTTTTGTTTAGTTCCTAAATCTCTTCACTGATTGCTTAAGTTTTGTATGTTATATTATTTAGTAATTTGTCTATATTTTAATATGAGAATTTTCATCTTAGCAACTATAGAAAGTACGCCAGTTTGGAGGAGACAAGAGCATGGACGACTTTAGCAATAAATGCAGGTGGAAAAGGACATCCCTGGTCATTGATACTCACTACAGTCCCAAAGCAATGAATCACGTTAGCAAGGCATGATTTACTTCCATCATAGAAACAGAACACTCTCTTACTACTTTCCTAAACCAACATCCTCTCTGGATTAAGCCTTAACTAACACAAGTTCACTTTTGTTCCTTGTCAAGGTTCCTTCCCCACTATGAACTTTAGGGTACAGATGTAGGGACCTGCATGAAAACCTCTAAGCTTCTCTACCAGCTTAGATCTGCTTTTGCTGCCACCACTCCCAATGTGCTAACTCCCTTCCCTGGGTAGCCTTCCCTGGGTAGCCTTGAGAGACACTTCCACCAATTCCCTGGAGAACACTGATCCAAAACCCCTTGGATCTTAAAACAAGGAAGAATTAATCATTCCCCCACTTCCCTTTCCCCCCACCAATTCCTGGTGACTCCAGATCAATCCCCTTGGCTCTTAGAACAAGGAAAAGTCATTCAGGTTCTTAAAAAGAAGGCTTTTAATTAAAGATAGAAAGGTAAAAATCATCTCTGTAAAATCAGGATGGAAAATAACTTTACAGGGTAATCAAACTTAAAGAGCCCAGAGGAACTCCCTCTAGCCTTAGGTTCAAAGTTACAGCAAACAGAGATAAACACTTTAGCAAAAGGTACATTTACAAGTTGAGAAAACAAAGATAAAACTAACACGCCTTGCCTGGCTATTACTTACAGGTTTGAAATATGAGAGACTTGTTTAGAAAGATTTGGAAAGCATGGATTGATGTCTGGTCCCTCTCAGTCCCAAGAGCGAACACTCACCAAAACAAAGAGCACAAACAAAAGCCTCCCCCCGCCAAAGATTTTAAAGTATCTTTGTCCCCTTATTGGTCCTTTGGGTCAGGTGTCAGCCAGGTTACCTGAGCTTCTTAACCCTTTACAGGTAAAAGGATTTTGGTATCTGGCCAGGAGGGATTATAGTATGGAACACAGGAGGGCTGTTACCCTTCCCTTTATAGTTATGACATTCCTATTTTAGCCAGACTTTGGAAAACAGAAAAGGAAGATCTGAATGACACCTGTCTTCACTGTAATGGGAGTTGAGTCCTGAGCACTTTTGGACTTTGGCCCTAGATAAATTATCTGTACCCAGCAGCTTCTTTTTAAAGTTGCAGATTGGTAACTGGCATTGTTCTTTACAGACTTTGTTACAGAAATTACCATGTGAAAGAAAGCTACAGGTATCTCTATGTGAGATTATTTTAAAATGAAGACAGATGTCATTCAGGGAAAATGTGTGGAAATCAAGGGTAGGATTTACTCAGACAGAAGCAACTCAGGAATATGTATTTATGTTTATCTATTATTATTATCATCAAGGCCTGTATACTGTAATGGCCTGATTTTCAGAGGAACTGAACACTCACAACTCCAGTACCCTGGGGAAAGAAGGCCCTCAATGACTTCAGTGCTCCTGCTGAATCTGATGATATTGACCAAATGATTTCTAGTGGAAGAGCCATCATTCATCTCTTGGCAGACCTGCCTGAGAGCGGCTACTCCGTTGGCAAAATAGTTCTATAATCTTTCATTGTGCAGCAAAGAAGGAAGGAAAACTAAGTTAACTGTGTGGAACTGCAGGTATGTGAAGAAAAAAGATGACTATATGCTATGCTCCCCCACCACTTGGCAGACATTGGCAGCTCCTCCGTGACAATGAAGGGGCACAGTCTGAAAGAATGCTAAAGGAATCAGTGAGAAGAAGTCATGTGTGGCAGATTTGCATGGAAGAGTGCTATCGCTTATGTAGCAAATCATGGCAAAATTTTCAGCATGGATTCCCTTCTTTTGGGTCCCAGACACTAACAAAGATGGTGTATTCACCAAGCCCAGGTATGAGGAGTAAATGGGAGTGTGGCACTTGAGCTGGCTGTGTGGAAGAGGTGGAGTCTCAGAAACTTTACAGATGTTCATTCTTTGCCTCGCTACCAAGAAGTAAGATTGCAGTGGAATCCCTCTTCACCCCAAGGTCATGAATAATTTCTTCTGATTTCTGCAATTCCTCCCCTTAGGCGCATTCTTGAAAAGCTTGTTGCTGTTTTGATAACATTGCTGACCCTTTGGTTCAAAGTTACAGCACACTGCCCACCAGAATGTCTACTTCGTATTGGTGGCAAAAGTCATTGTACAAAGCATTGAAAACAAGCTGAACAAAAAGATAAATGCATTTCCAGAAGAAATAGAAGACATGAAGTACTAGCAGAACAAAACATCAAACAAGCTCCTGTAATCAAGATGAGTAACAAAGACACATCAGATGTTTATAAAATAATCTCCACTGTCAAACCTGCCAAAGCTAAAAGCTTTTTAACTGTTAGAGAGAAATTCTAGCATGCCCTTGCTAAGCAGAATGAATTTAAGATATAGGACATCCATCAAAGTTGGGAAAGAAGCTATAAAAGTGAGTGATTCTCCAAAGCAAAGCCTCTGTTTTTCCGTGTTAGTAAGCTCGTGATCCATTGTGTACGCACAGTACAACTCACAAGCTTAACTCTAGAGCTGAATGGATGTGCAGACTGAGAAGGGGGGTATGAACTCAAAAGGAGGTGTTGCTGGCTCCAAAATAATAATTCAGTTAATTTCTCCAAGAAAGAAAAATGGAATTGCAGAACTGCAGGGACATACAGGGACCCATGACAGGGGGAGGGACACAGAGCTTGGGCTCCAGCCCACGCCTGAACATCTACACCACAATTAAACAGCCCCTTAGCCTGAGTCAGCTGACATAGGCTGGCTGTGGGTGTTTAGTTGCAGTGTAGACATACCCACAGACCTCAGGTGCTCCAGAACAGCTCTTGGTGCACCAAAGAAGAGACATGGCATAGGTGGCTTTCTGCCACTTTCCGCCTAACTGATCCAGGTGGCTAATGGGGCTAAACCATTACCCAAAGCAGGTTGCTCTAACTTGTACTACTGAATAATGGCTCCTAAAGTCTTGCTCCACGAGCCAGGATCACCAGGCACATTGCTTTACTTCCAGCCCACCCCAGAACACTCCCCGTGGCTGGGGGAGTAACTGGCTTTGGGTTCCCATGTGGTGTAAAAGGGACTAAGAAGTAGCCAAGTATCTGGACCTGACTGCATTACTGTCTTGAATATCTCCTGTAAATATAGAATAAAGCAACTGTGCATCTGCTGTAACTATTTGATTTTCTTAAAATTATAAAATATTCATTTATTAACTTTAACATAGAATTAAGCATATGGAAGCTGCAGCTGGGTGAGTGCTTAGTGACTCCTCGCCATACCTCTTTTAATTTTTCTTGGATCATTTATTACATGTTCAGACAGCAAGGCTAGATAAGAGTGTGATTATAAGGATTCTTTTTCTTTCTGGTTCTGAACACCAATTGGAAGCTCATGAGTTTATGTTTTAAGTGGCTTTGGTTTTTCAATTAGTCAACTGGCTAGCTGTGCCTTCTGCTCCTAAGTCATGTAGATTTCACAAAACAATGAGGGAGAGACAATGCAGTAAAGCTAGATTATGGTCAGCCCTGGGTGGGTGGGGAAAAGAGGGTGCAAGGCAAGTAACTTTTCCTGGTTATGTCCTTGCACAATGTGGTGGATGGAGGTAATGGGCTGGGAGAAGGAAGGTACAGTGCTCCGTGCTAATGCTAACAGCGGTGCTAGCCTCCTCAATACCAAATGGGAAAAGGACCATGACCCCAGCACATCTAGCCATAAAGGTACTACTAAACGTGAATAAGGGTGGCAGAATCTGGCCCTAAATAAATATAATTGCCTCACCTATTTGTTCTTTATCCCAAAGGAATACAAATTTCAAAGGTGTCAAGTATCAGAGGGGTAGCCGTGTTAGTCTGAATCTGTAAAAAGCAACAGAGGGTCCTGTGACACCTTTACGACTAACAGAAGTATTGGAGCATAAGCTTTCGTGGGTGAATGCCCACTTCATCAGATGCAAGATGAAGTGGGCATTCACCCACGAAAGCTTATGCTCCAAATTTCAAAGGTATTATTACGATTTAATGTGTGCATCAGACCCTCTCAGGCACTTTTTGTACCAGCTGCTTCTCTCTCAGACTACAGATATTACAAATAAAATATATTTATTTTGTTTAGGGCTTTCCCACAGACTATTTTTAAATAATAACCTTTGAAGAACTGTGCTGGCTGCGTTTCAAGTGCTCAAAAGTAAGGCCAGGAACTTTCTTAAAACAGAGTTCCTTTCTGCTCCATGTGGACATAAAGGATGCAGGACAAGTTTTGCCACTGTAGTTGACTCTGGTGTCCTTGGCCCAGATTCCCCCTCTCATTTTGTTGTGCAGTCTGTTGTGTAACTATTGGCTATTACTCTGCATCTTTGGGGTGGCTACATGTAATGTCTATATGTCTATAATTTATTATTCCTTTAGGCAATTTAATATTTAATCAATATTAGCATTAGTTACAGTAACAGTTGATTTCATTGAAAGAGTATTAAAAACACACAAACACAAGGCTAGATTAGGAATGCAGCCTGTGTGGCTACACAAGAGAGTAGAGGATATAAACCCCACTGCACTGCTGCACAGGACCTACCTGGGTTTGAATCTGGTTGTGGGGAAAGAGCAGGGGTGCTCCATGTCTGAGATTTGTCCCTGAAAACAAATGGATGGGCAAGTGGGCAGTTACAGTTGGACTGATAGTAAATAGAGAGACATGGCTTCATCCCATCCCACCCCACCATCATGCAACAGCCAGTGGAGCTGTTGGATACAAGGGGGGAAGTATGCTGTACCTGGTAACAGGTTGATACAGTATGCTTGCCCCATACAAAACAGGGGCTCCAGAGGAGTTGTTACACACAGGGGTGTCTCAGAATCACAGTTCTCTTCCAGAGCTCCTTTTAGGGAGGCACAGCTAACACAGGCATGAGAGTGAACTTCCCATCAGGCAGTAAGTATTACATATGTAAAACAGTAACATGCAAATAGACTGCAAGCTTATCTCTGGGACCAGTCCTACAACCATTTACTATTGAGCTTACTGGGATGTCCTGTCTCTTTAAATGTTCAGAGGGTTTTGTGCTCTCCCCAAGTTCAAAGTCTCATCTTTTGTGTTAGTTTCAGTTTTGTAGCCAGAACAATAAAGGCACCATAGCAGGCATCTCTGTGTCCATCTGCTCCCTCTGCATCTGTGTGTCTATCTCCTTATATCTAGCTCTAGAAAAATAATATTTGGCAACAAAGAGTTCATATCTCACTAGTGTCCAGCGCTCCCATTGCCTGACCAAAAAGTAAAAGTAAGCATATAATACTACTGAGAAAAGGGTTAAGTTCCCCTAGAGACACAAGGTGACAGACTGCTGTGTTTGGGACAGCATGAATCAACTAGCTAGGGAGGTGGATGTAGGCAAACAAATATAGAACAAATGACTAGGCCTGGAGCTTGTGAAAAGGAAGTAAGCATCCATCTTTGTTGCCCACGTTCAAGCAGGCAGGAGGAACAGCCTTAACTTGCACTGAGGGTTTATTGCCAACAGAGGGAGCCCAAGCACAGCCAAAGGCATCTTTAAGCACACAGCCAGCAAAGGGTGATTGAGGGCAGATAGTGAAGTGTTGTGTTTTTTTTTTTTTAAAGGGGGGGGGGGAAGTATTTTCTTGTGGAACAGAAGGTGTCCAGGTGGAGTGAAATTCAGCAGGAGAATAGAGAAATGGCACCTTTTGTTGGTAATGCTTGTGAGTTTGATGAAAACTGCGAATCATAGGGGTATACTTTGAACATTTTAAGCAATTTGTTACCTGAAACCCCATTCCAGATGGACAATGAGTTTCAACCGTACTAACAGTGATGGGCCCAAAGGCATACGGACTGCTGTGTGACCTATTGTCTCCAACTGTGCCTAGAATTGCCATGTATGCTACAATTATTGCAGCAATGCAGGAACATTTTGCTCCTACCCCATTGATGATAACAGAAAAATATTGGTTTAATCAGCGACATCAGGAAAGTGGAGTGTTAATAGTACATTTTGTTGCTGCTTTAAGGAAGTTGTCACAGCGTTGTCAGTTTGGACAAGCAGTAAAACATATCCTGTGTGACCAATTAGTCTCTAGATTATACAATGATCAGACCCGGAAGAAGTTATTGACTATTGGTGCTTACATTTAGCAAGGCTGTTGAAGTAGCAGTTGCAATGGAGACTACAGAGAAGGATTCTCTGGAATTTAGTGTGAAGTGAAAAGGTCATCTCCTGAATCGGTGAGACAGAAGCTCACAGAAATGTAAGGAATTTTCATGTGGCCATTGTGTGCAAACTGTGCACCCTGAGAAGGATTGCTGGGCATGTCAAGTTATTTGCAGAAAGTGCCAGAAGAAAGGACACATTGCTGTGATCAGTTGCACGGTTCAGCCACCAACAACATAGAGTAATCATACATCCAAGAAGACACCTATGAAGACTGAACCAAAGAAAGGATTGAATTCATAATGTGGAAAAAGACAAGAGCTCTAGTGATGCTGACCAAGACCTAGCACTACACGTCTTATTGGAAGCTGGAGTCAGAGATGGCATCTGGGTTATACCAAAGAAAAGTTGGTCCCAAAAGTTCATTAGATGGAAAAAATCAGTCATTTTACCCTTGTTTATGATAGAAGGAAAGTATCCACCATTAGTTGGCAGAGCTTGGCTTGAGAATCTCAAGGTGAATTGGACCGCGATCAAGGCAATCATGAAAGTGCATAGAAATCTTCGAGAAATACTGGACAGACATGCAAAGTTTTTGAAAAAGAGCTTGAACAAACATATCAGTGAAGCTCACTGTTAAGTCTGACAGCCAGCCAAAATATTACAAGCCCAGAGTTGTGCCTTATGCACTGAAGGCTCCGATAGGAGCTGATTTGGATTGTTTAGTGCACATTGGAATCTTGTCACCAGTTTCACACAGTGAGTGGGCTACACCCATTGTACCAAGAAGGATGACTCAGTCTGAATTTGTGGAGATTTCAAAATGACTGTCAGTCCAGTTTTATGTTCAGATCAGTATCCACTACCTTGTATTGAAGATTTGTTTGCTACTCTTAATGGTGGACAGTGCTTCAGTAAATTGATTTTGCTCAATGCATATGTACAAATGGAGATTGATCTGGCATCTCACAAATATTTCACAATCAACACACAAAAAGGCTTGTTTTGTCACAACAGGTTGCCTTTCGGTATCACATCAGCATGTGCTCTGTTCCAGAAATCTAGGGGTGAGATTCAGAAGGGACTGAACAGAGTTCAGTGCTATTTGGATGACATCCTTGTTCATTTCCTGTTTGGTCAGCGTGGTGAACTCAGCAGCACAGGTGACCATGCAGTTCCCCCAGAATCATAGAACTCATGCAGTCCTCCCACACTGATAGGTCACAGCTTAATTCAGTGGCAGAGGCCTGGAAAGAATTAAGTGAGCATGAAAAGCGGAGGCAGGATGCGATGCTGAGGCTAATGGGGGAGCAAATGGACATGATGAAGCGTCTGTTGGAGCTCCAGGAAAGCCAACAAGAGCACAGATTCCTGCTGCATCCACTGTATAACTGCTTACTCTCCTCCCCATGTTCCATAGCCTCCTCACCCAGATGCCCAAGAACGCGGGCTGGGGAAGGTTCCGGGCACCCAGCCACTGCACTCCAGAGGATGGTCCAAGCAACAGAAGGCTGTCATTCAAACATTTTGATTTTTAGTGTGGCTACAATAAGCAATGTGGCCTTGTCCTTCCCTCCTCCCCACCCCACCCGGGCTACCTTGTCCGTTATCTCATTTTTAAAAAATTAATAAAGAATGCATGGTTTCAAAACAATAGTTACTTTATTTCGAAGGGGGCGGGGTGGTTGGCTTACAGGGAATTAAAATCAACAAAGGGGGCAGGTTTGCTTCAAGGAGAAACACACACAACTGTCACACCGAAGCGTGGCCAGTCATGAAACTGGTTTTCAAAGCCTCTCTGATGCAACAGCAGCGGTGACGGTGAGCTGACTGGACTCGATGCTAGCCACGGTAGTGAGGACACACTCTGCCGACTTAATGCGCTTAGTGTGGACATATGCAATTGACTGTATAAAATCGATTTCTAAAAATCGACTTCTATAAAATCGACCTAATTTCATAGTGTAGAGATACCCTTAGTTAGGCTATATAGTGTTTCATGTTACATTATCAAAAGTTTATGCTCCAAAGCATTTGCCATATTGGACCCTGTAGGTTAACCTGTCCCGTTTAGGCATAGCCAGGGGGATGGCGTGGAAGCTGCATTGCCAAAAAGGGAGGCCAGAAGCCTTTTCCTTACAGAGGCACAGTGCCTCCTAGGGCTCCTTGGTTGTCTTTTTTTGGGGGGAAGGGGAAGAATAATTTGTGACTCCTCTTTCAGTGGTTCAGGTCTTTTTCAGAATGCAAAAGAATTCTTAAATTAGATAAGAATGTCTACCAGGAGTACTTGAAACTGAGGCATACACTGTTGCTAATAGTTAATAGCTAATAGCCTGTCTACATAAGCCTTCCTGTATCATTCAAGAAGGCCTACAATTCACAACAAGGAATAAGGATTCTGCTGCTTAAAATGACAGTTAATTCTTGGCTAATATTAACATATTCAGTAACAAAAGTAAAAGAAGATTGGAACGAGGATTTGGAATGAGATGGTGATGAAATGGTGTGTAATAGTCTCAATAGGAATACAGTCAAATTGGCTGACTACATAAAAAAGTAGGCTTATTTCAACAGAAATTATGTTTAAGGTCTCACTGGACACTAAATAAAATAAGGGCAGGGATCAAAAATAATAATAGGTTTTAGAATTGTGGAGCAATACATGCAAACTCCAATCCATGTGCTGTGTAAATACCCACGTTTGTCTGTTTTGGGGGAAGGATAACTATTAGGTTTAATTTAATATTGAATTTGGCTATTCCAGAGGAACCTACATTTTGTATACTAGAGATACCAGAAATCTGTCAAATGTTACAAGAAAATATTTTGTTAAGAGCAATTTAGTGGATTAAGATTAATATTTGAAAAAAATGGAAAATGTTTGTATCACTGAGTATTGCTAAGTTGTATATTTACGTGGCTAGCCTAGTAATGGCTTATTTTCATTTGATTTCTAGATCTGAAGGTTATATCTGTTTTTCTGGACAGTTATGATTTCATGTTAATTTTGAAGTTTATAATTTTGTTCTATTACATGTTTGGAAGTGGGTTTTTTGTTTGTTTATATATAATACAGTGTTTGATATGTTCGCTTTGCACTATATTGTTATGCCAAGAGATTGATCTGTGTGCTGTGTAGAGTTCCAGACTGAGAGGCAATATTGAAACATAAGTTGTGTGAAAGCTTTTTTTAAAAAAAATCTGTTTTAGTGACTGTATTTTTTAATAAATGTCATGGGTGAAATCCTGGCTCCATTTAAGTCAATGACAAAACCTCCATTGACTTCAAAATGGCTGGGATTTCACCATTTCTGTTTATGGTTGATTGTGATTTCATACATCATGACTCACAATTCAGATGTTATTTTATATTATTTATTATTGTTACTTATTATTTGTATTGTCATAGACCAGGACTCCATTGTGCGAGGCACTGTAAAAACACAGAACAAAAAGATGGGCCCTGCCCATGTAATGCATCTTGATTTGGATATAATAGAAACAAACAAACCATAAAATAACAAAAATAAAAGGCAAAGGAGGGAATCCAAAGTCAGGAAACTTTTGTGTTTCTGGGTGAGGCCAAAGGTATTCTTCCCTGCTTGTTTCCTCTTGAAACGAACCTTGATGACAGAGGCTCTCTCTTCCCTTAAAAATATTGTTTGTTATATATAGGGCTTTAAATCCCATATTTAGGGTTGGTTATTACAACCTGGTATTGAGTACGAAGGAGGTGGAAATGTGGGTGTTGCATTAAGACTACTCCCAAAGAAAGGAGAGACATCTGAAATTTAGGATTTATAATGGAAGTGTCTTCTCAACTCAATCTGTAGCATTGCTAATGCTACACTACAATCCTTGTTTAGGATTCTGAGCCAAAGTTACTCCTGCAGAGTCTAAAGATGTGGAGAAGTCACCCCTAGAATGAAAGGTAATGGGGGTAATCATGTCTTGGTCCCTTGGGTGTTCCTCTATGGACAAGCAGTTTTAAAATCCACATGGATCTCCTTGACAAAGGTTGCCTGGAAAAGGTATTGAATCAGTGCCTCTCCCAGCTAGGCTGTACCTACCTTTCTTGGTCAAATTTGCCTGCTTTTGAGTCTGCTTCAGCAGGGACTGGTTGAATGGAGGTTGCTGCTAGGAGTCTGGAATCTGGTTTTGTTATATTGTATATTGAAACATCAGTGGTGAAATGATCCTTTAGACTCTAAAACTTCAAATGTACCACACTGAGGGAGTGAGATTGCTTTTTATTAAGCTAGACGTGTTGGTAAACAGACATATGAAGGCACGTTGCATGCAGTATGTGCAAAAAAATGATAGCAAAGAAAAGGAAAGCCTTGCAAAACTATAAATGGAGAAATGGCCTTAGTGTTTGCAAGCTGTTAAACAACATTGTTCACTGGCTGCCCAGCATATTTTTGGATATTTGGCTTATCGCCTGTTTTTATTAGTTTCTTTCTGAAAGAAATTGGCTCTCAGTTTGCTATATCTCACAAGCCAAGCTTTAGCTGAGCATTACATCAGCCTGTTTCCAAGCCCTTGGGAAATAGCCAGTCTGTGTGGACATATTAAATAGCAGAGCCAAAGGATGAGGGAGATAATGTCTACTGAGAAACTTGGTCATTTCAAATTTCAGTCATTTCATTTTGAATGTTTTTTCTCATTATTGTTAACACCATTGTGTGTGTGCCATATCTGAGGAGCAGAAATTTAAGAAAGTGTTAGTATGAGCCATGACTTTTTTACTTTTGTGGTTTATTTGCAATATTCCCTGTTGTCTCTGTGGCTAGGTATTTATATGGCCCCCATCATTGAATATCCTCAGAAACATAAATTAATTTATCTTCAAGGGTCCTTCATGAGTCGAGGGGTAGGTGGGGGGCATCCCCATTTTACAGATGGGGCACTGAGCTGAAAAGAGATTAAATGATTTATTCAGGTTATTTAAGGAGTAATTTAAAAGCATTACAAGGACAAGGAAATACATATGGAAAATGTTTCTCTATGCAAATTCCAGCAGGTTCGGCTGCTTGGAAAAATGAGTTTAATTTTGAACTAGGAGGAAAGGGAACAAATTAACAAGTTTTCTGGGGCACATTTGTGTTATTGTTCCATACCCAGAAGTCAAGACAACAATCTTCTGGCTTCCTCTCTTTATGGTTTTAACTACAAGGCTGTTTTCCCATAGTACACGGTATTATCAATACGTGTATCATGTCTCTAGAACGTGCATTGCAATAGTATCTAGGCACCTCTGTTTCTGTACCATGAAGACAATGAGCATAATTTATTTTCACAATACCACACACAAGCTCCAATGATATTCTTTCCCCATGTTGACACTAGTAACATATGAATAATTGTTATTTATTTAAAAGATGGGGCAACTGTGACGTTGCTTTTACTTCAGAAAGAAGGTGAGGTGTGTTTTTCTGGCAGCCATTCACTGTTGATTAAAGAGTGAATATAGCACCATAACACTGAGATGTGTGGTGTTCACTGGTGGTATTGTCTAGTGGTCAGGAGTTTAGGCCACTGCTCACCCTGACTCTACTCTTTCTCCTCGGCCGCCATCACATACTATGGGGGAGTCTATCATTTGATGGGGGTTGACCTGGCCTTCTGGTTAGGTCACCAATCAGTCTGATCTCTTATTGGTGCAATTGGAGTCCAAGAAAGATATGGAGTCCACCCATTGACCTAACACATATATCCCGTCTCAGCTGAGGGTTTTCAAAGGTCTTTACCTATTCCTTCCTGCCCTCAAGGAAGGTCTAGAAATGAGGGGTTTTGTGTCCTTCTTAACAAGGGAGGTTAGTAGGGGATCACAGACCCTCCCACTCCACTGGGCTCTGGCCCAGGGCCCTGTAAGAGGTACTAATGTCCAGCACCCTGGAATGCCTTACAGGGCCACTTCCTACAACCCACTATCTTGCCAAAATCTTACACTTTTCCTCAAATTAGTAAAGGGAGAGATAACAATGTAACTGTCAGCCTCTCTGGGCTCAGCCCACAGACTCTGTCTCTCCAGAAAGATGCTTCTACAGCACCCTTTTCCAGAAGCTCTCAGTGTACATCTCTCTCCCTGCCCCATCAGGCCCCTTCTGAGCTCATAGACTCATAGACTTTAAGGTCAGAAGGGACCATTATGATCATCTGGTCTGACCCCCTGCATGCTGCAGGCCATAAAACCGTCCCTACCCCTTCCCTGGAGTCAGCTGTTGAAGTCCCCAATCCTGTTTTTAGTGACTGCAATCGGCAGAGACCCTCCTGCTAGAGATCCCTGCCCCATGCTACGGAGGAAGGCGAAAAACCTCCAGAGGCTCAGCCAATCTGCCCTGGAGGAAAATTCCTTCCCGACCCCAAATGTGGCGATCAGTAAGACCCCGAGCATATAGGCAAGAGTCTCCAGCCCGACCCCGTTAGCCATTATACTATTTACCCACCATTGCTTGGCTTTCCTTGGCTACTATGTTTTACCATTAAACCATTCCCTCCATAAACTTATCTAACTTTATCTTAAAACCAGACAGGTCCGTCGCCCCCACCGTTTCCCTCGGTAGGCCGTTCCAGTATTTCACCCCTCTGACGGTCAGAAACCTTCGTCTAATTTCAAGTCTGAACTTCCCCACGGCCAGTTTGTATCCATTCGTTCTGGTATCCACGTTAGTACTAAGCTGGAATAATTCTTCTCCCTCCCTTGTATTAATCCCTCTAATATATTTAAAGATAGCAATCATATCCCCTCTCAGCCTTCGCTTTGTCAGACTAAACAACCCAAGCTCCTCTAGTCTCCTTTCGTACGACAGCTTTTCCATTCCTCTGATCATCCTAGTGGCCCTTCTCTGCACCCGTTCCAGTTTGAGTTCATCTTTTTTAAACATGGGAGACCAGAACTGCACACAGTACTCCAAATGAGGTCTCACCAGCGCCTTGTACAACGGAAGCAGGACCTCCTTATCCCTACTAGATATACCTCGCCTAATGCATCCCAAGACCGCATTGGCTTTTTTCACCGCCACGTCACATTGTCGACTCATAGTCATCCTGCGGTCTACAAGAACCCCTAGGTCCTTCTCCTCTTCCGTTACTTCTAACCAATGCGTCCCCATCTTGTAACTAAAATTGTTATTAGTCATCCCCAAATGCATCACCTTACACTTTTCACTATTAAATTTCATCTTATTTCTGATACTCCAATTCACAAGCTCATTCAAGTCTCCCTGCAGGATATCCCTGTCCTCCTCCGAATTTACAACGCCTCCCACCTTCGTATCATCCGCAAATTTTATCAGCCCACTCCTGCAATCGGTTCCGAGGTCAGTTATAAATAGATTAAATAAAATGGGTCCCAAAACCGAACCTTGAGGCACTCCACTAGTAACCTCCCTCCAACCCGACAGTTCACCCTTTAATACAACCCGCTGCTTTCTCCCCAGTAACCAATTCCTTATCCACTTCTGGATTTTCATATCGATCCCCATGTTTTTCAGTTTAACCAATAATTCCTCATGGGGTACAGTATCAAACGCTTTACTGAAATCCAGGTATATTAGGTCCACCGCATTTCCCTTATCTAATAAATCCGTTACTTTCTCAAAGAAGGAGATCAGATTCGTTTGGCACGATCTGCCCTTCGTAAAACCATGTTGTAATTTATCGCATTTGCCACTACCCTCCAAGTCCTCAACTAGTTTCTCTTTCAGAATTTTCTCTAACACCTTGCACACTACAGATGTTAGACTAACAGGCCTGTAGTTACCCGGATCACTTTTTTTCCCTTTCTTGAAAATAGGAACCACATTAGCTATTCTCCAGTCTAACGGGACCACCCCCGAGTTTACAGATTCATTAAATATTATCGCTAACGGGCCTGCTATTTCCCGCGCCAATTCCTTCAATATTCTCGGATGTAGATCGTCCGGTCCTCCCGACTTAGCCCCATTAAGGCGTTCAAGTTTTGTTTCCACCTCGGATACGGTAATCCCCCATCCCGAATGCCCCTCTATAGTGGTGCTAGTATCCCTAATACCTTCATTGGCCTCATTAAACACCGATGCAAAATATTCATTAAGATATTGCGCCATGCCTAGATTGTCTTTAATCTCCTCTCCGGCAATAGACTTCAGAGGTCCCACTTCTTCTTTCTTTGCTCTCTTCCTATTTATGTGGCTGTAAAACCTCTTACTGTTGCTTTTAATTCCCCTCGCTAGTTCCAACTCTACACGGCCTTTGGCCTTTCTCACTCTATCTCTACATTCTCTGACTTCACTTAGGTACATTTCCTTACTGATCCCTCCCCTCTTCCACTCTTTATAAGCTTTCTGTTTTTTCCTAATCGCCCCTTTGAGTCGGTCGCTCATCCAGCTCGGTCTAAATCTCTTGCTTAGTAATCTTTTTCCCTTTTTTGGAATACAGGCCTCTGACAGCTCATGCATCTTTAACTTAAAGTAATCCCAGGCTTCTTCTGCTTTTAAATCCATTAATACGTTTGCCCAGTCCACTTCCCTTACCAGTCCCCTTAGTTTGTTAAAATTGGCCTTTTTAAAATTATAAACCCTAGTCTTTGATTTAATTCTGTTACTCCTTCCATGTATTTTAAACCGAATTAGCTCATGATCACTGGAGCCCAAATTGTCCCCTACTACCACTTCCTCAACAAGGTCCTCACTACTTGCCAGAATCAAATCTAAAATGGCCTCCCCCCTCGTCGGTTCAGTTACCACTTGATGGAGGAATTGATCAGCAAGCACTTCTAGGAACATCTGAGCCCTGTTATTGCTACTAGCGTTTGTTCCCCAATCTATATCCGGGAAGTTAAAGTCCCCCATAATTACACAGTTTCTGTTAGTAATTACTTCTCTAAACACATTAAATAGTTCCTTATCCATATCCTGGGTCGATCCCGGCGGTCTATAGCACACTCCAAGCACTATCCCCGGAGAGGCTCTAGTAGTCCTATTACCCAGTGTGAGTATTGCCCAGACAGACTCTGTGTTATCTAATCCATCCACTATTATTTCTTTACAGTTTATTTCACTATTGACATACAAGGCCACCCCCCCACCTTTACCTTTGTTCCGGTCTTTCCTAAACAGCGCATACCCCTCCATACCTGTGTTCCAGTCTTGACTGCCATTCCACCACGTTTCCGTTATTCCTACGATATCCGGTTTCAGTTCCTGGACCAAGAGCTCCAATTCCTCCATTTTATTACCTAGGCTTCTGGCATTGGTGTATAAACACCCTAATGTATGTCGTTTAGCCCGTCTCCCATTAGCAGCACTATATGTTGCGGGCCTCCTTGTGTCCGTCCCCCCTGTCCTTCCTATGTCCAATCTCATCTCCCCGGCTATGTCTCCTCTCCTTTTACTCACCTTTTCCATACCGGAATCTGGCGTGGAGATTAACTGTGCATCTCCCAACCGTCTCCCCAAACTTCCTAGTTTAAAGCTCTTTTGATTAGATGAGCCAGCCTCCCTCCCAGAAGTCTATTTCCTTCCCTACTCAGGTGAAGCCCATCCCGCGAGAACAGGTGTCTGTCCCCGAAAGCCTCCCAGTGGCCATACATCCCAAAGCCCTCCTTATAGCACCACTCCCTTAGCCAACTATTTATTCTCACAATCCTATCAGCCCTTTGCTGCCCTTCCCTCGGAACGGGCAGAATCCCACTAAAGATAATCTGAGCCTCTATCTCCTTGAGCGTCTTCCCCAGCCTGGCATAATCTCCCTTGATCCTCTCTAACGAGAACCTAGCCGTGTCATTCGTTCCCACATGAAGGATTATCAAGGGGTTCTTACCTGCTCCTTTTAGGATCCTTTTCAACCGCAGGTCCACATCGCGTATCTTTGCGCCCGGGAGACAGCACACCCTTCTGTTCTCCGGGTCCGCCCTGGTCACAGGCCTGTCCAATCTCCTCAGTAAAGAGTCTCCAATCACATACACCTGCCGTCGCCTGGCAACAGTGCGATCTAGTAATCTAGTCTCCGATCCCTCTAGTCCTGACCTGTGCCTGTTCCTATCCTCCCTTATGCTCCCCCTTATGCCTTCCTGAATCCTCCCGGGGCCCAGAATTGGTGCTGTCTCCATCAACTCCTCCCCTCTCTCTCTTGGACTAGCTGCTCTTCTCTTCTTCCTCACCCTCCCACCTTCAGTCGCCACCTGCTGCCCCTCCACCTCGCTATCCAAACACTCGAACCTATTCCTGAGTTCTATTCCCCCCTCACTGGCCCTTCTTTTCCTTGGCCTACTTCTCACAGTCACATGCTTCCACCTCCCATGTTCTCCCCCCTCCATTCCCCTCTCACCGTCCTCTACCTCTGCCTCTACCTCTGCCACAGGCTCCCTTTTACGCTCCACCCCCCAGCTGGGACATGCTCTAGAGGTGCGGCCGGGTGGGGTTGCCTGGGCCCAGAATTTGTCCTTAACCCCTTCAGTTTCAGTGCAGGGTTTATACACTCCGTCACAAGCACAACAAAGTCCAGCCAGAGACCTGGTTTCACTCTACTACATTGCAAGCTATTAACCAGCCAGTGAAACCATTTCACTGCATTGCATCAGACATTTCTGTTTTTATGGTCTATGTCAGTGTTTCCCAAACTTGGGACGCCACTTGTTTAGGGAAAGCCCCTGGCGGGCCGGGCCGGTTTGCTTACCTGCCGCGTCCGCAGGTCCAGCCAATCGTGGCTCCCACTGGCCGCGGTTCGCTGCTCTAAGCCAATGGGAGCTGCTGGAAGCAGCGGCCAGTATGTCCCTCGGCCTGCGCCGCTTTCCGCAGCTCCCATTGGCCTGGAGCAGTGAACCATGGCCAGTGGGAGCCGCGATCGGCCGGACCTGCAGACGCGGCTGGTAAACAAACTGACCCGGCCCGCCAGGGGCTTTCCCTACGCAAGCGGCATCCCAAGTTTGGGAAACACTGGTCTATGTCATTGAAATCTCATCCTTACAATCCATTGCCACATGGATCAAATCTCTCGGAAACTTAATGCAAAAAGATAAAAATAACATAACTAAACAGCTAGAGCCTCTATTACACATAGAACTGCAACAGAGTCTGCAGGTAAAGTGCACACAACACTAGTGATAAAGATGTCTGATGCTTCCTTTTGTGGCTGTGGTCATTCTGAGGTACTAATCAATATCAGCAAGAAATATCACTTGGAGAAGAGCATGATGCAACATCAAAGAGTCTATTCTCATTTCCCTTACTTCAGTGTATCCCAAAGTATGGGACATGCACTGCTGGGCAGTCCAGTGGTCTAGCAGGCATGCCACAGAAGATGTATAAAGTAAAATGGGTAGTCCTTTAACAACACTGGGAATGATGGAAAGGGGGAAGGGATTGCTTTCATTTTCCTGAAGAGAGGGGCTCAGCTTTCAAAAGTCTGTGAACGGTTGCCCTAGTCCATCACTAAAGAAAATATTTAATGTCTAAGAGCTCAACTGTGATACATTTACTCTCAATGATTAGTACCTTTCTCTGCAGGTGGTTCTCCATGGGATTGCACATGGAGTAAGATACTATTTCTGAGTAAGTATATCAGAAACTAGCCCTCAGATCTGAGTATTAATTGTAATTAAAGAACTTGCTGGTGTTTATTAATATTGTAGTAGTGGCTAGAGGCCTCAATAAGAAATTAAAGGCCCCATTGTGCTAGGCACTAAACAAACATAACAAATGATTGTCCCTGCCCCCAAAGCCCTCAACCTAGGATTCAGACAAGATGCGGCAAGTGGGTGAGTGCATGGTGTGGGGCGGGGAAATGGGAAGCACAAAAATGGACCAGTAAAGACATGACTGTTTGTATAAATTAATGATCTAAGTGTCAAACTAGTATTACTGGTAAAGGTTGGTGCTGTGTGTTTGACAAATTACTTATGCATATATAATTCTAGCTCAACTTTTCTTCCTAAAATTTCAAGAAAAAGACTGAGAATCTAATAGGGATTAAGGGCCAGATTCTGATGTTTTTACTCACACGAGTTAGTGTCTATTTCATTTTGAATTAGTTGCAATGTGCAGAGGGATGGTCCGGGAATCCTCCACAGAGATCTTTAGGAAAGTTTCATGGAGGTACTCTGCAATCCATCGCAGAAGGTTTCTGGGGAGGGTTGCCTTATGTCTTCCACTGCGGTAGGACACTTTCCCTCGCCATTCCAGTATTAATTCTGTTGGTATCATCGTAGTACACAGCATAGCAGCATAAGGATCCAGTCTGTACCCGGGCACTTGCGGCCTCTGTTACCCTCAGGAGAGTGATATCAGCTAGCGTCACCTTGGGGAAATGGTGGCAGTTTTCATTTTGATTGCTCTGACTGCAAACAATAGTGCATGTGATCCCACCGCCATTGTGCTTTTCTGTTGCTTCACAGTTTCCCAGACATGCTGGTTGTTTGGGAGACAGGGGTCGGTGTTCAGCTGAGAAGCTACAAGCCTCTGGCCATGGCTACTGGCAGCGGCACTGGGAAGAGTTGGGGGGAAAGGAAATTTGATTCTCCCTCCTCCTTGTAACAACATTTTACATACTTGAAAACTGTTATCATGTCCCCTCTCTGTCTTCTCTTTTACAGACAAAACAAACCCAGTTTTTTCAATCTTCCCTCATAGATCATGTTTTCTAGATCTTTAATTATTTTTGTCACTCTTCTCTGGACTCTCTCCAATTTGTCCACATCCTTCCTGAAATGTGGCACCCAGAACTGGACACACTACTCCAGTTGAGGCCTAATAAGCACAGAGTAGAGCGGAAGAATTATTTCTTGTGTCTTGCTTACAACACTCCTGCTCATACATCCCAGAATTATGTTTGCTTTTTTTTGCCACGGCGTTACTCTGTTGACTCATATTTAGCTTGTGGTCCACGATGACCCTCAGATCCCTTTCAACAGTACTCCTTCCTAAGCACTCATTTCCCATTTTGTATGTGTGCAACTGATTGTTCCTTCCTAAGTGGAATACTTTGCATTTCTCCTTATTGAATTTCATCCTATTTACTTCAGACCATTTCTCCAGTTTGTCCAGATCATTTTGAATTTTAGTCCTATCCTCCAATGCACTTGCAACGCCTCCCAGCTTGATATTGTCCGCAAACTTTATCAGTGTACTTTCTTTACCATTATCTAAATCATTGATGAAGATATTGAACAGAACCGGACCCGGAACTGATCCTTGCGGGACCCCACTTGTTATGCTCTTCCAGCATGACTGTGAACCACTGATAACTACTCTCTGGGAATGGTTTTCCAAGCAGTTTTGCACCCACCTTATAGTAGCTCCATCTAAGTTGCATTTTGCATCTTCAGTGGTTATTTTGCTTTCTGGAAAGAAAGTCCCTGCTTGCAGCTTACTGAGCAGACCTGTGTTCCTAAAGATGTGGGCATGATGCACCTTCCCTAACCATCCCACGTTGATGTCGGTAAAATACCGACAGTGATCCACCAGCACTTCCAACACTATTGAAAAGTATCCCTTTCTGTTTATGTACTCTTTGGCAAGGTGGTCTCGTGCCAAGTTAGAGATATACATACCATTTATTGCCCCAGTGCAGTTAGGAAACTCCATTGCAGCAAAACCATCCAATATGTTCTGCACATTGCCAAGAGTAACTACCCTTCTTAGCAAAAGGCGATTAATGGCACTGCACACTTGGATCCCAACAGCCCCAATGGTGGATTTACCAACTACAAATTGATTCCCCACTAACCGGTAGCAGTCTGGCATTGCAAGCTTCCACACAGCGATCACCATTCACTTCTCCACTGTCAGAGCAGGTCTCATTTTAGTGTCTCTGCCCTGCAGGGCTGGGGAGAGCTCTGCACTCAGTACCTGGAAAGTGGCCTTTCGCATATGAAAGCTCTGCAACCACTGATTGTCATCCCCTAACTGCATAACGATGTGATTCCACCAGTCAGTGTATGTTTCTTGGGACCAGAAATGGTGATCGATCGTGTTCAGCTGCTGCGTGACTGCCAGCAGCAACCAGGAATTGTTTCATTCTATGGCTTCCAGCAGGGCTGCTTGAAGGACATTGCAATGTTCCACGTGGTGGCTCCTCTGACAGCTCTGGAAATACTGCAGGATAAGGTTGTAATGCTCACAACAATAGTGCACAGTTGAGTGGGTTCCATGCTTCTCAGGATATGGCATGCATGCGGCCACGCCAGCCTTTTGAAAAGAGGCACGAAATATTGGTTTGCAATTGAGATCAGAGGAGGGGGTAGAAAACTGCATCATAGGACATGGAAGCCATGTTCCAAGTCCCCTCTGCAAAAATGTTTTGGTCCCATGAAGCATTGTAAGCCCTTCCCAAAACCCCCTGTGGTGAGTTGCACTGTGGGATAGCTATCGACGGTGCATTGCTCTCAGCATCGATGCAAGCGCTGCTAGTGAGGAGGTGCTCCACTGAGACAAGGAGTGTGGTATGGACACACACTACTGACTTAATTACTGCAGTAGCTGGATGTCAACTTAACTGAAGTTGACGTAAGTTTGTAGTGTAGACATGCCCTAAATGAAGCTGCATTTGGACATACAGCCCAAAAGTTTCAGTTTGTGAATGCATCATTGCCTAAAATAGTAATAAATAAAGCCTATATACTCTGAATAACCCAACTGCACTGGCTAGGAATAAGAGCTTTATATACAGTAATTGATATGTGCAAACAAACTGCCTTTTGCGGTTTACATAAGACCTGTACGTATTCAAATTCATACCTGTAGCTTATTCATTTTTATGAACTTGTTCTTTGTCAGATACGCTTCTTTAAAATCTTCATGAAACAATGCAGAAAAGAATAGTGATGATAGCCAGGAGGACTGTCAAGATCCAGTGGTAAAATAGTTAATTTTTTATTTCCCTTTATTATGACTCCAAATGGGCACTGTTATTCTGTCATCTGGAAACCTGTAGCACTGTTCATTAAAAGTTATGAGAAAGAGCCCACTATTCTCAGTTGTTGGATTGTAGCTTTTCTTTAGTCTCTAAACCATGGATTCAGCCTTAGATAACCGTATCAATACAGCAGAGCCTCTGCCTTAAAGGATGGTGTTTGTGCACATCCAGTGCTAAACTTTCTCACCAATGTCCATATTCCATGGGAATTACCATACATTACTGAAGTACACAAGCTGTATCCTTTCTGTCAAAGCCAGGAAAATCTTGGCAAAATAAGTTTCATTTTCAGAAGGTTGCAATGTGCTGGAAAAAATGCTGTATATTTCTCCATAGGGAAGTATAAAGTGATATGCTTGCCTCATCTTCACAAGTGAAACTATAATAATACTTTGCATTTCTGTAGTGACTTCCTTCTGAAGATCTTAGAGTGCTCTAATTATTTATGATCCACCATACTCATGTGAAATTAATCAGATTAGCCCCATTTTACAGATAGGGAAAATAGGGTACATAAAAACTGATATAGTCTCACAGGAAGTCATTGATACCAAGGTGACCTTCCCCCCATCTTCTGCTAAATTTCAAGTCCCTACTCCAATACAGAGGTGCAATAGCTTTTTTAGTGAAGCTTCTGTAAAAATCTTCTAGCCTGGGCAAAACAACATAGGTTTCTTAATTTCATTCTGAGAAATGGGTGAACCATTTTTGCTGACATTTTCCAAAAACAAATTTATCTCGAGGCAGCCACCCTTCATGGAAAATTTCACCCCAAACAGTTAATGTGTATCAGCAAAGCCTATAAACAACTGAAAATAAGATTTTATAATGGAAAGCGTTAGGCAACCTTCACTACCAGCATTGCCTATAATGATCGATTTGGGGATTTGGTAATCTATCAGAAGTGATTTCTTTTTGGGTAATTGAAGATAGAAGGGTTTCTATGGACCATCTTTATAACAGACGACTGGTGATACTGCGCTGATTTTTCCCCCCCGGCCATTTCAAAACACTGAACTTTTATGGAGTGTGGGTGAGGGGAGTGGTTTACAAAGACTGGAAAGAAAAATATGTAATTTATGGTATATTTTTTTAAATGGTCAAATGATAGAGAGAGTTTCTCACAAAGATATGCCAATACTTCTGATTTTTCTGGTGGACTACTAATTTTTGTCCTGTCTTTATTGGTGGGCTGGAAATGAACCAATATGCTTTCCTGTGGGCTCTGTGAGGGGGGATTTCTTATAAGATCCGAGTATTATTTGTGTATTTTAAGCAATTGCCCTGGCACAAGAATATTTGGCACCTTCTGTTTTTCTGACTCCTCTCATAATTTAGACAATCCACACTGAGATTCCTCATGTGCTCTCCCAAGATATAATTCTAAGGCATGTGCTTCTAACTGATGGTGCCTCAGTTTAATGCAAATACATGAACATTTCTGCATATTTTACAATCTGTTGCTTTTTGTTAAAGGCATTTGGCAGGTATGTCACTGTCTGAAATATTGTAATGGGAACAAAGGTACCAGGGGCATTTTGCAGACATAAGGCCAAATTGTCACTTATTTCAATTAGGGCTGTTGATTAATCGCAGTTAACTCATGTGATTAACTTCAAAAAATTAATTGCAATTAAAAAAAGTAATCATGATTAATCGCACTGTTAAACAATAGAATACCAGTTGAAATTTATTATATATTTTTGGATGTTTTTCTACATTTTCAAATATATTGATATCTATTACAACACAAAATACAAAGTGTACAGTGCTCTCTATATTATTTTTTATTACAAATATTTGCACTGTAAAAATGATAAAAGAAATAGTATTTTTAATTCACCTCATAAGTACTGTAGTGCAATCTCTTTATCATGAAAGTATAATTTATAAATGTAGATTTTTTGTTACATAACTGCACTCAAAAACAAACCAAACCAATGTAAAACTTTAGAGCCTACAAGTCCACTCAGTCCTACTTCTTGTTCAGCCAGTCACTAAGACAAACAAGTTTGTTTACATTTACGGGCAATATTGCTGCCTGCTTCTTATTTACATCACCTGAAAGTGAGAACAGGCATTCACATGGCACGTTTGTAGCCAGCATTGCAAGGTATTTATATGCCAGATATGCTAAACATTCATATGCCCTTTCATGCTTTGGCCACCATTCCAGAGGACATGCTTCCATGCTGATGATGCTCGTTTAAAAAAAAATGCATTATTTAAATTTGTGACTGAACTCCTTGGGAGAGAATTGTATATCTCCTGTTCTGTTTTACCCACATTTCATGTTATAGCAGTCTTGGGTGATGATCCAGCACATGTTACTTTTAAGAACATTTTCACAGCAGATTTGACAAAATGCAAAGAAGGTACGTACCCAATGTGAGATTTCTAAAAATAGCTACAGCACTCGACCCAAGATTTAAGAATCTGAAGTGCCATCCAAAATCTGAGCGGGATGAGACGTGGAACATGTTTTCAGAAGTCTTAAAAGAGCAACACTCTGATGCGGAAACTACAGAATCCGAACCACCAAAAGAGAAAATCAACCTTCTGCTGGTGGCATCTGACTCAAATGATGAAAATGAACATGCATCAGTCCGCTCCACTTTGGATCGTTATCGACCAGAACCCATCATCAGCATGGATGCATGTCCTCTGGAATGGTGGTTGAAGCATGAAGGGACATATGAATCTTTAGCGCATCTGGCACATAAATATCTTGCGATGCCATCTAAAACAGTGCTGTGTGAATGCCTGTTCTCACTTTCTGGTGACATTGTAAACAAGAAGTGGGCAGCATTCTCTTCTGCAAATTGTAACCAAACATATTTGTCTGTGTGATTGGCTCAACAAGAAGTAGGATTGAGTGGACTTGTAGGCTCTAAAGTTTTATATTGTTTTATTTTTGAATGCAGTTATTTTTTTGTACATAATTCTACATAATTTGTTAGTTCAACTTTAATGATAAAGAGATTGCACTACCGTACTTGTATAAGGTGCAAATATTTGTAATAAAAATAAATATAAAGTGAGCACTGTACACTTTGCATTCTGTGTTGTAATTGAAATCAATATTTTTGAAAATGTAGAAAACATCTGAAAAAATTTAAATAAATTGTATTATATTCTTGTTTAACAGTGCGATTAATCATGTGATTAATCACAATTAATTTTTTTAATTGCACGATTAAGCACGATTAATCTCGCTTGACAGCCCTAATTTCAATGCAATGTGCATACAACCAAAGGTTGAATTTGGCTATCATTATAGAGAAAGAGAGGTCAAACTATGAACTGCATCTCTAATGAATGTTCTATTTCTGTCTAATAAATTATGCTCAGTTTGTATGAGGGTCAGGTAGCAAAGGTGATAACCCAATATGTTTGTGTAAATTCAATCTTTTCTGACAATAGCATATTGTCCATTGTCTGTCTTCTGGCCAGAGCTATACTTTTTAACTTTTTAAACTGGTAGGTAGTAATGCTAGTCTGTTTCAGTTTTATGACACAGATGTGTAGTGCTTTCAGGACATTCCCTCATTTCAATTTGGTTCATGCTTCTAATATCTCAATAACATCCCTTTTTTTGGCATTACTCGTATAATCTTGCAGAGCATGTATCCAAGCTGTGAAATCAGTTACATACTGGCCTTATTAGCTTGCCAGCATTGTGGAGTTCCTTATCATGAAGATTTTCTAGGGTTTTTGTATACATGTTTTTAACCTCTGGATGAACTTAGCTCACAACTTCCGAACTGTGATAACTGCCTTACCTTGTATTTGCACTTTGGAACCCATAGTAGGTTATAGCATTACATTTTCTTTGGCACTAACATTACTGGAGTGCTTTTAAACAGATTAATTTCCCATATTCACAGGAAGTGAAATTTTTAAGGGTCATATAAATAGGGTCGAATATTGTCTTCACATATTGGAAAATGCTGATGTAAAGCACATTATTTTGTGGATATATGCTTTTGGATACAATAGGCAGTATAAAGGAAAGAAATAAAGAAAATTACATGGAGGTATTAGATAAAGCCCTAATGAAAGCAGGCTAGAAATGAACAGTATATATCTTTGGACATCTTTGTCCAAAGAACCTTTCTGATTGACAAATTAGGTTATTTTGGTGATCACTACTAGAGATGAGTCAAAACTGGAACCTTTGATTAGAAAGACCTCCCCAACCTCCTAAGCTTGGGTGGTTTGTATAAAATGGAATTTGGATTCCAACCAATCCTCGTTTTGCTTTTGCTTTTACGAACTAAAGCTCTTTTGTCTGAACACTCCTGAACTTTGGAAGTTCAGATAAAATGGAACCTGATCCAAACCAACCTGCTTTTGGACTTAGTTTAGCAAAACCAAAACATCACCTCCTCAATCCAATTACGGTCCCCTTGGTCCAAATTCAGCTGTTGTGCAGCCCAATGAAATAAATGGCTCAGAGATTAATTTGGATCCTTAACTTGGCTTAATGAATTTGACTCCTTAATGTATAAAACCCTTGTAAAACATCAACCATTTCACCAGATAGACTTTTTTATATTAAGTGCAATGTATATTTATTTAAGTAAGCTATCAAAAATACTGCAAGAGAAAGTGAATACTTTTCTCTCCATGTTTTTAAGTGATATTCCAGTGTAAAGCTACAGGCATTAGGTATGTGAAAAGCTAAAGTCAGTATGATTTTCCTTGCTAATCATCATCATCACTTAGTAAGCAACTTGGGCATCTATGAAGTTTTACTCTCAAAGTGTCAGACTATGATACCCTATCTCAGGTTCATCCACTATTGGTCCCATTAACTTAAAATACAACATGAGTGAGGGTCGAGGAATCTGGGTAGAAATGTTGAGAGTGCTTCAGTAAGGGTATGTCTACATTGCAATGTAAGCCTGGGCTGACTCAGTCTTGAGTCCAAAGGCCCCTTCTGTCTAAACACAAACCTCTTTGATTTGGGCTCAGATCCAGTCCTAAAAACCTGTGAGGGTAGAGGGTTTGAGCCCGAGTCAAACCGGGATCCAGGGTTCATGTGCTATCTCTTTGCAGAGTAGACGCAGCCCCCCCAGACTCGGGTCCTGGGAGTCTGCCAAAAGTATCCCACAGTCCTATGGGCCAACTTCTTTTGTCCTCTCTCTCACAATAATTTCCAATCAACTCCAGGGAAACAGAAGCAACCACCCTTGTAATACAGCAGCAAAATGAGTCAGTGTTTAATTCATAGAATCATAAAATATTAGGGTTGGAAGAGATCTCAGGAGGTCATCTAGTCCAATCCCCTGCTCAAAGCAGGACCAACACAAACTAAATCATTCCAGCCAGGGCTTGGTCAAGCCAGGCCTTAAAAACCTCTAAGGATGGAGATTCCACCACCTCCCTAGGTAACCCATTTCAGTGCTTTACCACCCTCCTAGTGAAATAGTGTTTCCTAATATCCAACCTAGACCTCCCTCACTACAACTTGAGACCATTGCACCTTGTTCTGTCATCTGCCACCACTGAGAACAGCTTAGCTCCATCCTCTTTGGAATCCCCCTTCAGGGGCACACTGCTGACTCATATCCAGCTTCTCGTCCACTGTAATCTCCAGGTCCTTTTCTGCAGAACTGCTGCTTAGCCAGTCTTCCATTCTTCTATTTTATTCTGACTGCCAAGCTGTAAACACATCTACAGAGAACCTTCTGTGTTTGCAAAAGACACCAACCAGGAGAAATCCTTTGCAAAGTGCGCTGCTTCATGATCACGGGAGTTCAGCTAGATTTTGGTTAATCTCTGGTGCAAGGCCAGCAAAACAGTAGATTTTAGTAAGAGCAACAGGAATGACCAACCAGCAAATAGCAAAGAGGTTGGCAGTGTTGGAAATTTTCTGGACAGATGACCAATGCAAGGGGTATATTAAATGGCTCAAGATTGAGTACTGGACAACCAGAACTGCACTTCAGGCAACTCACTGACACCATGCCCATTTTATGATGAGTTTGACTGGGTGCCAAGTACTGTGCCAAGCACAGAGCCAAGAGCAGCGGACAATGACCTGGTCAGCTGGGATGGCCAACTCCTGACCCCAGAATCCAGCGTGGGAAAATGATGGGAGTCAGCAGCAGGTGCAGCATGTGGCTAGCAAAGTGATTCTGCTGCTGACATTGGTCCCAGACGTGACTTTGCTGCAAGAGCAGTTGCCACACATCCTGGGACCAGGCTTGGAGGAGCTTTTTGATGCCCACCCAAGGAATGGAACCAGCAGCAGAAATGGAAGAGGTTTCTGATATCAGGGTATGGCTTCATAAGCCAAGGCAAAAGAGGGTTCTTGGGGTCCACCAGAATAACAGTGGGGGCAGTAACTCTGTTTATGACAATGTCATTTTGTGGGAATAGTGTCCATGAATGTAGACTCTCAGTCAGTGAAAAACCCTGGCATCGTGAACTTTTCTAGTGCAACCAACATTGACATGCATAAATTGACATTTGTGGCCCACGAGGGACTGCATAACATACACTGGAGGGTTGGGGCAAGCTGCTCACAGAGCTCCAGAAATGTAGCTTTCTTCATGTGAAAGTTCTGGATCCACTGCTGATCATTCCAAGTCTGCAAGATGATGTGGTTCCTCCAGTCTGTGCTTGTGACCTGCTCCAGAAGCGCTGGTCTATGTAGGGGGACATCAGCAGCTATACTGAGTGTCAAGAACAGCATCAGCCAGTTCAAGTCTGCACTGTCTGTGTGCTCCTCCTCCTGCTCTGTCATTAGCTTTATCAAGTGCCTTCAGTGGGTCAGAAAGTGCTACTGAAATGTCCACCAGCATCTCATGGAAGCGCTGTCTGTTTCCTGAAGCAGGAGTGACAGTTCAAGCAAGTGAAGTTCTTAAAATGGCACCTCCTCTGTGTTGCTGGCTCTGGTTGCTGGGAGCATACAGACCAAAATGTTGGCTTGGCAGGATGTGTTGGTAGGCTGTTCAAACTTCCTGTAATGTGTGAGGTGCACAGTCAAGTTTTCTCACACTGCACCATGCATAGGTACTGACAATTAGCTGGTACTTAGCACCCACCAGCAACCAGCTCCCCTGCTCCCCACCAGTGTCTCCTGCCCACTGGTGGCCCGGCCGATCAACTCCTCCCCCTCCCTTCCAGCACCTCCCACCTGTTGCGATCAGCTGTTCCACATTGTGCAGGAGGTGCTGGGAGGGAAGGGGAGGAGTGGAGATGGGGTGTGCTTGGGGGTGGAAGTGGGTGGGAAGGGGCAGGAAAGGGGTAGGAAGAGGTGGGTAGGGCCTTGGGGAAAGGGGTTGAGTGGGAGCAGTGCCTGGGGCAGAGTGGGGGTTGTTCACAGGTTCAGGCCTGTGTAAAAAAATTCTTAATCTGGGTTGGCAGTCAGTGTAGATGCTCAAGTCCTGATTTCTCAACCCAGGGTCCATTGACTTGAGTCCCATTAACCCTGGGCTTACATTGCAGCGTAGACATAACTTAAATCTACACCATCTTCCACTCTGATGAACCCTGGTGCCAAAGTATTCCAGATTTACTTCCATACTTAATCAGGGCAGATGTTGTGGAGATGTGGATGTGATGCTGGGCTGGGGGAGTGGTCACCGGTTGGGATAGGGCCAAATATCTTATTTTTCACAGGGCTCCACAAAACATAAAGCCAATCCTATTTGTGGGAGTGTTTTAATGGTCAATTAATGCAAATTCCAGGTACCCAAACTGAAAGAACATGGCAGCTGATAACAGCCCTGGGATGTTTTGTAATGAACCACCAAAGCATGCTCTCTTAATACAATGTTAAAATAGTGCATGATGTTTTTAAATAACTATGGTGCAGTGCAAAAGCTCTTCGGGGCTCAACAGGCACACCCAATAGCAGTGGGAAAGACCCCATTGTCAGTGTAGTAGGAAATGTGGCAGCAGAGAAAGCCAACCAACTGGGAACACTTGGAAAGAATAATTCCAGATCCCCAGAATCTTGGCCAGCCTTTCAAGATCTTTCTCTAACCCTGCAGTTTCTGCAAAAACGGTAGCTGAGCGGTATTAGCAAATCATCCAGGCAAAGCTGGTTTTTGAACAGTATTCCATCGGACCGTTTTTAAAAACTTTAGGGATAGACAATTGGTTTAGATAAAATAGAAACTGATCTAAATTTCCTCCCAAAGGAAGGCTGGGTTGGGCTGGGAGGAGTACAAGATAGCTAAGACTTCATCCAGAAAAGGCTGAGGCTATGGTGGCTACCTGGGGAAACAGTTTTTTCTTAGATTGTAAGATCTTTGGGGCAGAGATTTGTCATATATGTTTAGGCAGTGTGTAGCACAATGGGACCCAACATGGTTGTGGCCTTTAGGTGATATCATAGTTTAAATGTTAAATAAGAATAAGAATAATAACATGAAAAATGTCAGAGATGATATCAGCTCCCCCAACAGAGAGCTATGCCTGTCTTTGTCACTCAGGTTTGCAAGACAAAAATTATGTTAAATTCTGAACTGCTTCTGGAGGTCCTGGTAGAAACAGTCGCTGAGAACACTTTTTTTCTCATCTCTGCATGGGTCGGAGGTTGTAACCTTTTTATTTAAAGGCAGAGATCCATGCTTGTGGCATTTCCAAATTGGATGCTGCAGTACTCATGGGGCAATACCTAAAACTACCTGGAAAATATCAGCCGAGCAGAATGCAGCTGTGGGGATTCTGTGCCTTTCACTAGCTTCCAGTTCATTTCAGGATGCAGTATATGGTGGTAATTTTATCCCATAGACCACTAAATGGTTTGGGGCCTTAGTACCTCAGAGACTAACTTTCTCCCTTTGTGATACTGACCATGGCAGATGAGATCAGCTGAAGCATGCAAGCTAATAGCTCCCAGGTTTAAATAGGAGGGGAGTGGAGGCATGGGGTTTTCAGTGAAGAGTTCTTGACTCTGTAACTTGCTTCCCCTGTTGGTATTGCAGCACCAAACTGCATTGATCTGTAGGTCCTGCTACAAGATTCTTCTTCCTGGTATTTTCTGAGCAAATGGGCCGAGTAGGTAGTGTTAGGTGGTGTGCTAGCCTTGGAGGGGGTTTATATTTAAATTTTGTACATGTATCCAGAGCTCTGGGTGAGCTTATTTAAATACATCAAAATAAATTAAAAACAACAAACCCAGTGTATTTGATTCACTTCTATCCCATATCTGTGATTATTGGTCATGTGGAAAAGTCAGATGGCCAAATCCTGGTTTGTTCCTTAGTTAGTTTAACTATCTCACTATTTCTAAAGCGCCCACTGAACTCAGTGGGAGTTTGCCTGTGTAAAAATGGAGTAAAAACTTGATGAAGACCTCAGAATTTGATATATATTTTTGGTAAAGCTTGTATTTTATGTACAAGAAACATCTGAATAAATATTTGAGGATAAATAATCTAAATAACCCAAAGCCTTTCCAAAATTAATGCAAAATATACAAATGTTAAGGGGAATATATAGCTCTAGTTGAGACTTTTGGTTCAACTAGTCAAACCTATTTGCAATCTACGCTTATAGTGTAGTGGTTCAACACTACACTTATTTTGGCTGTGTCTTATGAAATAATAAAAATGGTGATGTCTTGAAAGGAGAAACTATTGCTATTAGGTGAGGAAGTCAAAACTGTTTTCTAAACTTATGTTGCCTTTTGGGCTTGGTTTTATATTATAATTGGCTATCCAAATGCTGTAATTAAAACCTTACTTCAGATTTCATGGAAACACAATGGGCTGGATTGGAAATGGAAAAAGCAAACTCCAAAAAGTTGTACTGGATCAATTTAAATGAGAAGTATAACTGTAAATAAGCTCTTGTGTTTTTGTATGGAAATGTGAGGAAACTTTAGAGGCTTAAAACGTCTTTCTAGCCCAAAATACAAGTTTTAAAACAAAAATCCCCTTCATAAAAGAAACATCTAGCTGATTAAAATTGTGTTCACACTTGAGAGAACTTTTATATCATACCTCAATATAAATCATTTTTGCAGTTCCTGTATTTTTCATGTTTTCCCATACCCCCTTTTTGGTAATTATCAAATCACTCTTGAAACTCTGCCAGCCAGACTTACACTAAGGCCCTTTCACACCACTCTGACAGCGTAGAGGGGCCTCAAAGTGGACATAAAATGTAAGGCCCCTTTACTCTGACAAAGTGGTGTAAAGGGACCTTAGACTAAATGAGAATCTAAATGAGAACTCTTATCTTTTGATTTTGAAATCTGAAATGGTAAGATAAGATAATGGATCCTTGATTGCTTTACCAGCTAAACATGTTTCAGATAGTAACTTGCTGCTGTTTGTGAGACTTTATTCTTATGAGTGAGTCTTCCTTAACATCTTGTTTTCTGTGCTGAAAACACACTGATAAACAGTCAACCATGATTCAGGCTCTCAGTTTGAAGGATGGTTACACTCTATTAGATTGGATACTGGTATTCAATTTATTGTGTGTCAAAGAAGCAATCCTGTAATTTTAAATAATTTTGTCCACAGCTATTTAGTCTCTTACCCCGAGTAAAGTGAGTGCAAATCATTCCAATTTAGTAGCATTTTCCACCTCCTTTGCACTGGTGTAAAGGATTGCATAAGATGCAAAGCAACAGAGAATCAAGTCCCTAGAATTTAGAATTAGAACTTTAACACTTTGCAAGTGCATAGAGTAACAGAGTTCCCCATAGTATCCATAGATGAGATCTCTATTGTATACAAGAATCCCATAGTCACCAAACAGAACATTTCCATGTCTTCGCTTGGTAGTGTCACCTGAAAACTGAGAGTGCAGCTACATTGCTGCTAGGAGTGTGCCTCCCAGCTCAGATAGACAGATGCACGCTTGCTCTGCTTGAGCTAGCATGCTAGCAGCATGCGCAGCAACATAGGTAACCACCTGAGGGCAGACCCAAGGGGTCGGATTGGCTTGTACCAGGCAGCTAGCCTGAGCTGATGCCCATGTCGTAACATCCACACGGCTATTTTTAGTGCGCTAGCTGGGGCAGAGCTAGCATGAGTCTATCTACCCAGGCAGGGAGGCATGATCCCAGCTGCAGTGAAGACATACCCTAGATGAGCTTCATTCATGCAGTTTCTGTGAGGATGGTTATGGAAAATGGGAGAACAGTAACAGTGAATAGGTTTAAGGGAGGATTGCAGATCCACCTACTCTTAAACCTCAGACTGCCTCTACTGTGGTCTGCCACTCCCCTTAAACTTCACCCACAACACTGGCTTTTATACCCTCTCTGTCCTCTTTTCTCAAGATGGCTCTTTGGGAAAAGAGCCATCTTTGGGGCAATGATGCCTAGACGTGGCAAGGTTGTTTTCAATGTATGTTCTGTCCTTTAATCAATGTAAAATGCTACATGGGGGTCATGCAATTGCTTTAATATACAGATGGATTCTTCAATATGAAGTTTGAAGTATAAACTAATTTGGGGTGAAATTCACTCCACCTGACTGACACCTGTGTATCCAGACTGTGGGTGGGTGGGGTGCAAGGAGAATGGGGAGATGAAGTTAACCCCATCAAAGCCAAAGGTGCCAGGTTGCTGTGCAGCCCCCAGTGGTTACCGTTTTAGCAGATGGCCTGGAATATCAGCTGCAGTCTATCTGTTCCAGTTGCACAGGGACTGGTCCACTGGATACATGTGAATATAGATTCAGGGCCACTCCCCTGGCCTGAATCCTGGTCCACCTAAAAAATGGCCTTCTGCACCAACCCTGCATAGGTCAGCTTAAAGGCTAGTTCCACAGCATGTGGGGATCTCAGGGACTTTTGAGAAGCTCCCACACAATCCCTATACAAAAATTAAGTGATGCAGAAGGCTTTGTGCAACCCTCTATACCGGGGTAAATTTCTCACTTAGTGAATGGGTTACTATGAGGTGATGAGTCACTCCTATGCTAGGCTCCAGCCAATCCACAAGCTGTGATCTGGTCATGTGACTTCCAAACCAGGCATATAAGCCCCAGAGGTGGAGGAACAGCAATTCAATCCGCTCAACATTACTCCAGGACTTGGCACTCTTTCCTTCCTTACAGTAGCAACAGACTTTCTAAGATGTAGCCTACTCCAGCCTTGCTCTTACTCCAGCCCTGTTCCTAATCCTGCTCCAGCCTCACTCCAACCCCACCTTGGATGCCCGATTCCAACTCGAACCACTAGGCATGACTACTCTGACTGACCAGTAGGCTTGACCATCTCCATCCCAGTTTCTGACATTTACGTGCCATTAGTACTAGCCACTGACATTAGTGACAGCATGCCATTGTACTACTGTGTGAGCAAATGAAATAACATCAAGAAGCTGGTGTTTTAGTTGTTTGTACTTTTTTAATGCTGTAATGAGATAATATAAAGAAAGGAGTATTTTTGTTTCTTTTACAGAACCTTTGGGGATCATGTTACTATTAGCTCCAGTAGAACAGCAAATTACAAGATAGATACAAATGAAAGTGAATGTTAGAAAGTTAAGAGACTCTTGCTCAGAAAAATGTTAACTTCAACATAAGCTAAGAGGTCTATTAAGAAACAACACTTCCCAGTGTTAGCAGCAGTTGTATTTTTTCTAAATATAAAGTCAGAAATTATGTCTGCATCTAACATTTCTGTAGATCTCATACTCCAGCTTGAAAGCAGTATGACTGTATTGCTTACCTAAGAAAGCTGCCCTTTCCCTGGAAGATCACAGCATGATCTACAGATACCAATCTATATTGCCATATGCAAAATTGCTGTGGTTATATTTTGCTACTAGAGCCCTAATGGAAGCCAGCTCTTAAGTAAAATTTAAAACTTGCTTGCCTAACAGATGTGAAGTTCACAAATTCATTTTTTAAGTGTTAAATTTGTTTTCTAAGCTATCTTGAAGCACTGTGTATGATCACATACTAGAATTGAGACTCTTAGGACTGGCGCTGCTATTTGACATGGACTGTATTTTGTATATTGCTCACCAAAACATACAGTTCCCATCATGCTCAGCACTCCTGAGCCTAAACAAAACCACCTACATTTGTGCTTTGCTCCTTTGTAACAGATGGCTACAAGTGGACAACATATTTTTCTGATTAGAGTGAACTCCCTTATCAGTTGATGATCGTGTTGGAGTAAATCATTTTGGAGATTATGATATGCAATGTGATTTTAAATTAAATATAGAACCAAGTAGCTCATAATTTGTTTTGATATTTGCATGTAACATTCTGAGTAGAGCAAATGTATACTGTAGCTTCCATAGACACGTGTTTAATCAGGGAGCAATTTATGATTCTTTCAGTAAAACTTGAAATGGAAAGCACATGCCTAAATCTGGCCAAATTCCTTCAATATTTCTTTCTTACTTCCAAGGGGAAAAGAAAGAAGAACTGCTTTATTCTTTTTGTTTTGTAGGGCAAGAAGAAAATAGTCAAAGTGACAGAAAATGGACTCTTAAACATGTCAGTGAACTTGAATGTATTTGGGGAAACAGTTTCAGTTTACTGTATGGGCAGGAAATCAACCTTCTTGTCCCTAAACTAGGCAATATCACCCAGTTCTCAAGCTGTGGTTCAGGGACAACTGGTGGTCTATGGAGCATTTTCTGCTTATCCACAGAGCGTGGGTTGGTTACATGATACTTTCCATTTTGTTTCCAACTTCTAAAGCTCATTAAATGACAATGAATGCTTTCCTAATGTACTTTCCCAATGCTTCTTTTCCCCAAGGATTTCACCCCAGGAAAATAGCACGTTCAAGGATTTTGAGGAAGGAAGGGAGGGAGATGAGGTGGGAGGTAAAGAAGAGGTGGCAGGAGGAGTCAGGGAGATGGTGCCACACACTAACTCCAGGAAGTACAGTCATAATATCATGCTGTAGACTGATGTTCTGAGTTCTACCTTAAGGTTAAATAATACAAAGATTATCCACGTAGAGTGTATATTTGATAGGTGAAGAAAGTACGAATAATCTCTGTTAGAGCTATGCCATTCCCTTAAAAGCTTTGGCTAGACCTACATCTTTGAGATTCTTTTCCAAGAACCTATCTGCTTTTATTCAGACATGTCCTTTTTATGGACAGTTATAATCCCCACTCACCATATATCTATCTATCTAGATATCGGTATATCCAGATAGATAGATATTCAAATCCTCACTCACCAGTTGTTTTAATTCAATCGAGACCAAAAAAAGACGTTTGATAATAAGCACACGTACACACACACACACACTCATAATGTTCTTTTGTTAAAGCAGCACGTTCCAGGATCATTTCACAAAACAGCCCCTACTATAAAATTTTGGCTGTACAACATTCCATTAGTAAATACATACTTTGTTATCTATCCTAAAGCTTCTATTTTAAGGGTTAGACTCTTTCTATCACAGTCACAACTTACCTCCTCTTTACAGTTGCTGGAGTATATGGTAAATTCCCTGGTGGAACCATTCCACTTCTAGTTGATTTTCACTTCCTTCTTTAAAATGCATTTCTGAAATTGAAGCTATATTTGGGTTGTCCATTTTTAGCTCTTTAAATGCTTTCTTACTTTTTGCAGGGTGATTTAGGCCTTGCACATTCATAGATAGCACATTTTATTTTATCTTGTGCCATGGATCTTTCGGTGCTGCCAAGATATGTACCCATTTGCATTCATCCAATTTTGTTTTTTTCTCTCCAAATTTCTGGGCTCCCGGTTGAGCTGAATTTTTGTGCCTGAGTTGATCAATCCCATTCTTGTCTTGGTACTTTAAAGCATTCCATCTTCTCTTTCACATATTCTTTTCAATTTTCCCATCCCTTCCGCTATTCCACTTATTCTAAAAAACCCTCTCCCCCCTCCTCCTCCTCCTCTTGCAGCAGTCCATCAATTGCAGATATAAATTCTTGTCCTCTTCTTCAGCGAAGGTTGATGTGCCCGCTTGCATGCAAGATTAACCACACTTTCACACAATAACATCCACTTACAGGGTATATGAAGATGTAACCCCTGCTCTCGCCTTTATGGGTATGTCTACACTGCAATTAAAAATCTGTAGCTGGCCCATGTCAGGTGACTTGGGATCGCAGGGCTTGGGGTAACGGGCTGTTTAATTGTGGTGTAGACATTAGGGTCAGGCTGGAGCCTGTGCTCTGGGACCTGCAAGGGGGGATGATCCTAGAGCTTGTGCTCCTGCCCGAGCCCAAACATCTGCACCACAGTTAAACAGCCCCTTAGCATGAGCCCCGCAAGTCCAAGTCAGTTGACAGGGCCAGCCATGGGTGTTTAATTGCAATATAGACATACCCTATGTGGCCCTAAGTGTGCAACCCCTACTCATATTGAGGTGATTCTTAAGTGCTTTGCACCTTGTGAAGTCACTTACATATGGCAAAGTGGAAACTGGAAAAACTGAGTCTTCTGATTAGGTAGCATAGATAAGCAGTGGGGAATCAGGCCTCATGTCTCTGGGCCAGGTTCCCGCTCTTATTTACTGTGACTACCGGCCCTACCCATTTCGGGCTCAGAGAGTGACCCTTGTCGGAGAAGTACCTGTACAACATTTTATCTCCAACCTGCCACTCTATGACTTTTAAATTGTCACCAAGCCTTTTATCCATTTGTTTAAAGCTGCATTTAAGCTGCTGTGCTACTTGCTTTTGAGTGTCACTGATTACTTGCAACAGATTGTCCATGAACCTGTTCATCTGCACCCGTGGCTGATAGTTGTCTGGGGACACCCCTCCTAGCCACCAGTTTTCAGGGGCTTTCATGAGGCATCCTGTCATTATTTCATGGGGGGTGAAACCATGCACTCCCACTGATGAGCTCATAGCCATGAGCACAAATGGTAGCTTCTTATCCCAGTTCTTCCCTGAGGTTTGGATGATCTTCCTCAAGGCCGTTTTAAAGTCCTGTTTGTCCTCTCAACTGCTCCGGAGCTCTGGGGGTGACCAGCAATGTGAAGCCACTGTTTGATGTTGAAGGCTTGACACAGGGCTTTCATTACCTCGCTGACAAAGTGGGGGCCTGGGTCAGAATCAATGGCTGATGGTATCCCAAACCTGGAAAGGGTTTGCTCTAGCAATATCCTCACCATGGTGTTGGCGGTGTTATTTCGGGATGGACATACCTCTGCCCACTTTGAGAAAGGGTCAATGATGACCAAACAATAGTGGTTGCCTTGTCCTGTGTATGGCAGGGGGCCAATATAATATATTTGCAGCCTGTACCAACACTCTTCAATTGGCTGATGCTGCATGTGTCCTTTAATGATTTTGTGTTTGCTGCATATATGTGCATCCGAAGAAGTGGGCTGTAGCCCACGAAAGCTTATGCTCTAATAAATTTATTAGTCTCTAAGGTGCCACAAGTACTCCTGTTCTTTCTGTAATTCAAAAGCTTCATGCATTAACCTTTCCAATTCCTTAAGACTTACATTTTTTTACATTCATAGGGCCCATGGAGATTCTAATGGCAGGTGATAAGCCTTGGATCAGGGCCTCTTTAAACTCAGGGGTGTCACTCATAGCAATTCCATTTATTATAGGAGACATAGCAGCCAATCAATAAAGTAACCTTTTTCGGGCCAGATATTTTTCTGGCCCGAATTCCTTCCTCTCCTTCCTGCAGCCACTTTCATCTTCTTCATGGTGAAGATGATTCATCTGCTGAATCTATAGCTGATAATGAATCTGAAAAAAGAACAGCTGTGGTAGGCCATATATCCTGTATCCAATGTAATGATTAAAAAAAGCTGCTCCCAACTACCTGTTCTTCCATCTTTAGATCTGTCAGTACATATTTGGTAGTGGTGACTCAAATTACTGAGTATAAACTTTAACTGTCATACAGGACCTTTCCAGACTACTGTACCCCTTTCAGGAGGCTGATTTGTCATGCGTACCCCCAAGTTTCACCTCACTTAAACTACTTGTTTACAAAATCAGACATAAAAATACAAAGATGTCACAGTGCACTAGCACTGAAATTGCTTACATTCTCATTTTTACAATATAAATATAACACAAATCAATTGAAATATAAATATTGTACATACATATCAGTGTATAGTATGTAAAGCAGTATAAACAAGTCATTGTCTTTATGAAATTTTAGTTTGTACTGACTTCGCTAGTGCTTTTTATGTAGCCTGTTGTAAAACTAGGCACATATCTAGATGAGCTGATGTACCCCTGGGAAGGTCGCTGAGTACCCCCAGGGGTACATGTATCTCTGACTGAGAACCACTGATAGGACAACTCTTTCTTTCTGTTTGTTTTATTATATAATTCTAAATCCACATCCAGAGAAGTATAATGTACTGCCCCATAACAGTAGATTTTAATCTCTTCTGGTCCTTCCTTGTCACTGAATTCTTTTACCCCTATTTTAACTCTAAGAGCATGAGTGAGTTTATTGTGATGGGCTACATTTCATCCACTTAATTCCCAACATTCCTCACATATTTGTTCAGTAATCTTATCTGTGCTATTTCCTTTGACTTTAGCCCAAAATGTCAGATCTAACATTTTCATTTTTAAATTGATAGACATTTCTCCAGTAGCTACCTGCATTACACATGGTGGTGTCAGTTCTCTTCTAATCTGTGCATCCTCTCTTAAACTAACCATCCAGTTCCTGCCCAACTGGACTTCATGATCATCTAAGACAGGCCCACCCTCCAGGTGCAATCCGATACTCCCAGGCCCACATTAACCCTTTCAGAGCCTGTGTGGGGCACACATCCTATCACAGGGCACTACCATAATATAAATGTTTATTACTGATAATAAATGTTATGCTTCTTTAAAAGGCTTTTTGTTCATCCAGAATATGCAGATTGCCTGTGACTTTCTGCAAGTAAAATGCACTAATGGCACAAACAAAAATGAGTAGAATACACTCTTTTTCACAGGAATCATCAGGTGATACCTCAAATGACAACAAACAGCAGGAATACCTCGTTCCCTAAACAATTCTGAAAAAAAACAACTGTTTTACAGACCATAAATTTATATGAATTGTATAGGTTCATAGGCCTGCAAGGACAATTATGATCAGGCAGTGTAACCTTCTGCATTACACAGGGCATAGAATTTCACACTGTAATTCCTACATTCAAGTTCATAACTTCTGGTTGAACTACAACATATCTTTTAGGAGATCCAGTCCTGATTTAAAGATTTTGAGTGACAAAGAATCCACCACAGCCCTAGTTAAGTTGTTCCAAGGGTTAATTACACTAACCTTATTTCTAGACTGAATGTGTCTAATTTCAGCTTCCAGCCATTTGTTGTGCCTTTATCTGCTAAATTAAAAGGCCCTCTAATATCAAAATGTTTCTCCCCATGTAGTTACGTATAGATGGTGATCAAGTCACCTCTAAACTTTCTCTTGGATAAATTAAATAGATTACACTTCTTTAGTATCTCACTGTAAGGCAGGTTTTCTAGATTTAGAATAATTTTGTAGCTCTTTTCTGAACTCTTTCCAGTTTGCCAATATCCTTTTTTAAAGTGTGGACACCAGAACTTGTCACAGTATTCCTATAGTGATCTCACAAATGCGGTATACAGAGATAATATCACCTCCATACTTCCATCAATATTCATCTAAAGGATCCAATTAGCTATCTTTTCTACAGTGTTGCAATGGAAACTCGTGTTCCAATAATTCATTATTATTGTCCTTATCCTACTGACCATAGACTTTTCACCAATACCTTTAACTATCCTTATCAATTGTCTAATTCATACCTGCTAATTTATAGTCATTCCTATCAACTTGCCCTATTTTCAGTTTCTTATATATTTGGATTTTAAAATTCTATTTTTTTCATTTCCCTTCATAACCAGGATTCCTGGGTGGCAAAAGCCCCAACTCCCTTATCTAGTTGCCAAAACCTGCAGCTTCCCCCTGACCATTTCTACTTGTAGTTACTCTCTGTCAATAAAAATTATCTGCAACATATTGAGAATTTTGGCTAGCATAAAGTAAATGTAATTTTGCAGTTAACATGGGTTACTGTACTGGGAGAGGGCAGTAAGGGGGAGAGCTTGACAGTGCTGCATAATACAAGAATTCTTCCCTCAAAATTCAGGTCCTTGCCACATAATTTAGGTGTAGTGTGTTGCACTGGAAATGGCGCCTTGGTTAATATCTTTTTTTGGCATTTCTAAATCACCCATCATCTTAGCATTTAGGCATCAACTCTAATACTACTCTAGCAAGTTATATCATAATCCTTTTAAAATCCCATATAGGAATACTTTATAAAATAAGAAAACATAATTGCCAAGGTAAAATGCCAAGATGTTGCACAGTATGCTTCTGTTCCTGGAGACTACAGTCTTGAAGCCATTATCTAAACATGCTCACATAATGGCATGCAGTACAGAGTTCTTGAGAAGTTCATCTGAAAGTAGGTGGTGGGGGGAATGTTTTTCTAGCTCCTTTCAATATTTTATGAACTCTGGTTAAACTGGCTGAGACATCTAAATAAATATCTGATTGTATCTGGATTGCATTTTATAAAAATGGAAACATGCTTGCATAGGCCCATGTAAAATGTAGTCTTTAAAAATTGACTTGCAAATGCAAATATGTGACTATAATGAGCTTTCTTCACTAATTATCATGAATAATGAATCTGAAGTTCACATTGTGGTTTTGATGGAGATTTCAGTTTAAGAGAATACAATTTCCATAATCTGTAGCAGCTGGACAAACTTTGTTATAATTGGCTGGATTTACTTTTGCTTTATAAGCTATCCCTGTGCACACTTTACAGTCACCTGAAATATCCCCTAAGATAGAAGCTATTTATGCTTGAAATGTGTAAATGAACCAATACAAATATACCCCCAAAAGATCTGATTCACTGCTATGCAGAATTTAATTCAGCATTACATGGTACTATATACTGGAAAATAATTGCATCCACGAGTCATCTGGGAGACAACGTTTTGCTATCGCACTAAGATAATTGTTTATAAGCTAATGTTTTTTGGGTGGGTGTTTAACTAACCTGACTGGAGTAGGGTAGGTAGGAGAGGACATGGGGGGAGTGGAGGGGAAAATCAAGGGAAGGACAGTTCCTTTTTGCCAGTGCGGTTTCTATTGGACAATCCACCATATTATCTCTTGCCATAATTGACATATTGTTTGCTTTATTTACTATTTGCTATATTAGCACATCACAGAAATAGTCCCATCCAGTTGCCATGCTCTCCATTCACTTCCTTTCATTACTGAGGCCAAGTGATTGCATTTTGCCTCCCTCCTTTTCTGAATCTGATCACTTCCTCACCAATCGCCCCCAGACCTCACCCTGTCTCTGTTTCCCTCCACTCACTTTGGCTTTTCACATATTTTCCTACCTTCCCTTTTTCAATCATCTCAGACAAAATTACAGGAATCAGACAACTCTAGGTTTATGTATAAAGCAATACATATATTATTTATAAAAATATGTATTATAGTATGCATTAATTTTGGATGACAGTATTACTCACATGTTTTTTGTGACATTGAACGTATGCTGATCACAATATGCTGGTTATTTGTAACAGACATATGTTTTTTCATAAACTAGGATTGCTTGGTGTGCATGAATGTAACTGAGGTTAAAGTCATGTTTTTAATTCAGATAGAATCTACTTAGCTTTATACTATCAGTCTGGTGATTTAATTCCAGAGAGGATGGCTTAATGAAACTCCTAGACTTCTTGGAACACCAATGCCATCCTTCATCATTCTGAGGCATATAGATTGGTAAGATCCTCAGTTAGTGTAAATCACTATACTTCTACCAAGTCAATTGAACTATATAAATTGACACCAGCTCAGGGCCTGGCCCATTTAATGTTATGCAGCTTACTATGTGTAGCACTGTGATGCAGAAACCCCTTGGCAAAGGGTCCTCTGCTCTTTTCAAACAACTCTCACCTCAGAACCAATAAACTCATTACACTAAACACCTGTAAGGTAAGGGGGGGATAGCTCAGTCGTTTGAGAATTGGCCTGCTAAACCCAGGGTTGTGAGCTCAATCCTTGAGAGGGCCACTTAGGGATCTGGGGCAAAATCAGTACTTGGTCCTGCTAGTGAAGGCAGGGGGGCTGGATTCAATGATCTTTCAAGGTCCCTTCCAGTTCTATGAGATAGGTATATCTCCATTAATTTAAATTTAGAAGCTTGTAACTTGTCAAAATTCAAAATCATTGCGAGATGTATGCACAGGTAATATTTAAGGAATAATGTATTTATATTGATAGCATGTTTTATGGACTTGGAGTAAAAAGTAAAGATTTGTCACCAGGATGTTTTGGTCATGGTGCATTTGGGCAAGAGGGAATTGTCATCCTGGCCTGTCTGGACAATGATGCCCTGTGAGACTCAACTGTTTAGCCTTGTGCAATACTACTAAGATTTTTAATAGGACACCATCCGGGACAATGACAAACAGTTAAAAATATTTAAGGGTAAAAAAGAAACTTTACAAAAGATGGGTTCACCCTATCTATGAATAGAAAGAAAAGACAGAGTATAACAGAGTGTGGGGAAGGGACACACTGGAGCCATTCAATGAGGAAACCTCTTGAGAAGTGGAGGGGCATTCATGAATGCTTGGATCCTGGTTTGTCTGTAGCCAGACAGCTCTGGATAAGACTAAACTGTTGGGAGAAAAATCTATATTGTTATATAGGCAAGGAAACAAGGTGACTTTCAGTCCTGGGTACCCAAGAACCATCACAAGTGCTTTTGGGCTGAAACCTCAAAAACCTATTCTGCATCAGCCTTAAAGATCTCGCAGTGTTCTTCATATGAGTAGGGGTTTGCTTTATTACCCTTGTCCAGATTTCCCTTCTGTTTCCCAGTTTACTGACTGGCTGTCCAAGTCCCACTCCAGAGATACCTTGCATAGTGCCACTCATCTCAAAGTACTTCACAGCATAGACACGGAGAATCATGCAGTGTAACTGCAGAGAACTCAATTTATGTTCCTCAGAGTTCTGGAAGGTTTGGTTGGTCCTGATCAGATTTGTCCCTGCAGTTCTAGGGAGTCAAGGTGTTTCAAATCTTGATGTGTACCAGTGTTTCTCAAGTCACTGGCTTGTGACCCAAAAACAATTGGGGCATCACAAGGTGTTGAAAATGTTATTACATTTGAAAGAAAATAATTTCATTTCCCCCCCCATTCCCTGCACACCCATATTCTCTGTCAAAGTAATTATAAATTAGATTTATTGATTTTTTTACTCTTTATAGTAAATGTGAAAATGTTAGACTTTGAATAAGGGGTTGCCAATCCAAAGTGGTTGAGAAATGCTGTTTTATAGCATCAAGCTGTCCTCTCTGACCTCTGCAAGGTCCTGAGCACTTCATCTCCCATTGTCTCAACAGGAAACAAAAATGCCCAAAGCCTCTCAGGAGATGTTCATACCTGTAGGATCAGCCCCCCCAATTACCATGTCAGTGGAATCGACTTAGTTTTACATGGTCTTAAGGAAAGCCAACTGAAATAACATTTTGTTGATTGAGGGTACAATCCAATGTACTAAGAAGGGAAGGTTGTAACATTCTGTAGTTCTGGACCAGGATGACATGTTCCTACAGATAAATCAGGAATCTATCCAGGCAGAGTTCAGACCCTTTATCTTGTAGTATGAGCTTCCAGCAGAGAGAACTGATGTCTAGTCATTCCTGGGGTAGTATATTACATTGTCTTTATTTTTCTTCATCTGGTCATGGTCACTGTTTAAACAGTGTTAAGGGAAAGTCAGTGATATTTCCTAATAATTTGAATCTCTCTTCAGTAGTAAGGACTGTGTTCTGTAAGAGTTTGACATTTGTATAAAACAGTACAGCAGGATCCAGAGTACCTAACTTGAATCTCCTGCTTTTGTTATTTGTATTGAGGTAGCATCTGAGCTCCTCAAACTGAGATCAGTGCTCCATTGTACTTGGCATTTTAGGAAAGCTACCCTGAGGAGCTTATAATCTAAATAGACAAGACAGACAAACAGTGGGAGAAATGAGGTGGTATTATCCCCTTTTTTACAGATGGAGAACTGAGACATTCAGAGATCATGTTTTTTCCTAGCTCAGATGGGAAGCTTGTGACTGTGCTAGAAACTGAATGTAGATCTCCTGAGTCCCTGTTCAGTGCTTTAATCATATGGCCATCCTTCCTACGTTTTAGGATTATGCCTTGAGTCAAGTGCTTATATGCATTTTTGGATTATGTTTGTCCATTTTTCAGATACAAATAAGACCCAATAAACTGAGTCCCAGAGCTTCTCCTAGAAAAGCCTTTCCTTGTTCAAAAAAACAAACCAAACCAATAAACCAACAACTATGCAAAGATCCAAAGCTGCTATGTAGTCCTTGGTCAGAAAAGTGCATGCCAAAATTTTTGGTATGGGTGTGAAGAAACTAATCCTTCGCCAGGCAGCTATTAAAACAAACACTTTATATAATCTTATATTAATCAGGAAAGTGACAATCAAATATGGCGCCTCTCTATTCAGTGAAGTTGTTTCCTTCATCTTTGAAGTAAACCTGATATCTTTTTTGACACAGTTTTACCTAATTTTCTAATATATCATCTGAAAATATATCACGTTGTGTGTAACTAAAGCATATCAATAAAAAAAACCCTTTTCTCGCTAGGGAAGAGTCGACTTGACTGTAATCTGCCTCATGAACTATCAAAAGTATCAGCTAAGAACTAACTTCATGATCTGTATTATTGGCGAAGATGCAAAAAAAGCGCAGGGTTTTTCAGCTATAAGGTGGGATTTACTGATCTGAAAATAGGAATAAAACATCTGTAGACTTTAAAGTCAGTAAATCTGACCTAGATTCCCTTGAGAGACAAACTGCCAGTGTAGTATATGCCACAAAAGAACCTCTCACTCACCACAGAATTTCAGGTGCCTCTGGAAAGAAGGATAAGAACATCCATACTGGGTCAGGCCAATGGTCCATCTAGCCCCATATCCTGGCTTCTAACAGTGGCCAATGCCAGGTGCTTCAGAGGGAAAGGATGAGTTAAGATCATGAGGTGGATCCTACCTGTCATTGATTTGTGCCTGGCAACACTAAACTGATGAAAGGAATGGCAGCTGTGATTCCCCCCCACTTTCTCCGCACCCCCTGATTATAGAATGTTAAGGGCTCCAGAGGAGAAGGTATAAACCCATGTGGTATCATCATCCCTAAAAACCCTAATGACGGTTTTAAGGTTTCATTTTTCCAGCCCAACATTACAGAGGCCACCAGAGCCTTGAATACAGACATTTGAGATGGGCGGAAAGGTAGATGGGCAGAAAGGTAGGGTCTGGAAAGGAATGTAAAGCTTAGGTAAGACAGTATGCATGTAGGTCTGTTCTTTTAAATCCATTTATCAGAGTATTGACCCTTTGATTTTTGTATATGGGGAAGATAAACCCCCCCCAATCTCAGAAGCAACCAACCTTGTCACACACCAGCTCCTATTTCTTGTCTTCCAGGGAGTGAGGGGGTAGTGAACCCACATTCCTCAAGGTCTCAGCTGCAGCCTGTGGTGTCCTTTCCACTAGAAGTGACTCCTGGAACAGTTGGAGGAATCAGGATAGGCCTGGCCCCCAGAAGTAACGCTTGAGCACTGGTGCGGGAGGGATGCATGACCTCCCCAGGTTTTTCTCTCTACCTTAGGGCTGTACATAGTAAGGCACTCATATCCTCTCTGGGGGCCCCCTATGTCCTTACCCCCAGGACTGAGTCCCCTCTCGGTCCCTGCAGGTGGGCTGTGATTCAGGATCTCTTCTTAAAAGTGTCCCACAATATCAACCCAATAAGCACTAGTAGTGATTGTTATTAGCACTTGGATGGTTTATGAATTCAACTTTTGGAAGCAATAAAACTGTCTGCAAGAATAGTTAAAGTAATTTATTTCCCTGAAGATTTTTAAGGGATTTTTAATACTCAACACTCAACAATGCTATCCCATTGCTCTAGGAAGGACTTTAGTTTTTTTCCCTGTGTTGCAGCAATACTATGCCTCACCTGATGTTCTATAAACATATGGGGCTCAGGTGTACTCATTTACACTTGGTGCAGCTGAGAACATGAGACAAAATTAATCTAATCTGTTCTGTTCTCCTGATCCTGGGCCAACCGCATGCCTAACAACTGCTCTAAATTACAGTGGCTATAGCGCTCTTGGGCATCAGGTGGTATCCCCTTTCTTCCTCTTTCCTGCTCTACACTGCCTAATGATTCCTCTGCATTTGGCGTACTCCTTGGCTGCGCCATGTTGCCTCAGGATTGAGCCCAGATGTTTGATCTCAAAAAGCTGAATCTGCTAGATTAACCAACCTTCAGTAAAGGGTGTCTTTCAGGGGCTTTGCTTCTACCATTCACTGGGACAGTGGTGTAACTTAGGGGTAATGCCAGTGTAAGCATGATGTCATTGTGGTGCTAGATGGATAAATAATGATTAACTACTTTTTGATAATATTTTTAGTGAAGTCAGTTGTTTCTTCGACTGCTGTTGCTTTGCCCTTCCCTTTTGGTTACGTCCGTGCATCCTGATGTCGCTTTTGCAACAGCCCTTTTGCCAGCTGCTTACTTTTTCCAACATTAAAATCAATTGTTCCAACTTTTAAAGCTGTAGTTTAGCTTTGTGCCTAACTCTAACAGCTCTTGCAAGAATTGTTTGCACAGTACAACATCATGAAATCTAGGTTTTATTTTTTAAAGTAGTGCCAAAATTCTGCTCTAGGTGAACTCAAACCATTTTGTATTTAAAGCTGTTACTGTTTCTTTAAGAAACAATTTTATACAGATGCCTTTAATCTCTGCTTTAAACCATAACTGAATCCTTTGGAACACTGCCATATATGTTGCTATTCCTAGTGTCCCCTCATCCTCCTAGTCAGTTTTTTATTATTATTTCTAGTATAGTAGTGCCTGAAGGATTGGGGCCTAATTTGTGCTAGAAACTGTACGAACAAATGTAATGAGTTTACAAATTGTTCCTTGTATTGCTTTATAAAATTTTTTCATTTTTAAAATGGCTGTATAAACTCCAAGTTTTTGGATACAACCTCTGGGCTGCTGTACAAAGTTTGAGAGAAGCTAAACAAAAACTGGGCCCAGTGCCCAGAGAAACCAACTCAAAGAAAACCGGGCAAAAGAAACTATTCTAAATAGGAAGAGCTTGTAGTGTGTGTGTGTGGGGGGGAAGGAAGAACAGGGGGGGGGGGGTAAAAATGGCCAAAGATATACTGGCCCTAGTAAAAAGACTTTGCGCTGAGCCTACACGATAGCTGCACAGCAGACATCAGGGAGAGATTCCAGCAGACATCTGCAGGAAGGGAGGTCCATGGATTGTGTTCCTGAACTTTTAAGACTCTGCCTTCAGCCTGATTCAGCTATAACTTTGGAGCACAGAGCTAGAACAACTCAGGCAATCTTCTAGTGTGCCCCCAGCTTATATAAGACCGTAGGTCCCTGCAAGCTCTTCTAGCCATCAGTGCAACAGCAACCTTGGACTCCAGATGAGACAGCTGGCTTTTTCCCCACTTTGTCTAACTAAGCAATTTTCTCAGACACAGTTCCTAGCTGGTTCATCCTCCATGCAGTATTGCCAACCCTAAACATTTAAATATCATGAATCAGGCCCAAAACACAATTATTGGTGCAAAAATGTTGAGATATAAAAAAAGATCAATATGTGGTTCTTTTTACCAGCCTCGATATTTTGAACCCTTACACGTTTTCCAGCTTTTTCCACAAACGTCAGGGCTGGAAACCTACTTAAAAAAATGAAAGCTGAGATTCCCATGAAATCTCATGATTCCAGGAGCTGAGGCTTTAAGAAAAACACCACATTCTGTGAAACACTTGAGAAAGTCATGAGCATTGGAAACCCTTTATTCCATAAAGCAAGCCCAGGACAGCACCTTGCTCTTGTCATCTATGAAACACCTTACATTGTTTTGAAGCCCCTCCAGCCACCTGCCATTCAGCCTATTAGAGCTGGTGCCCAGGGAAAGAGCCAACCCCATCTTGTCTTCCTCCCTGCTCCCCCCAAAAGATTAGCCACCTGAGTAGTTGCCAGTAAAAAGCTCCAGTCCTTTCAAAGTCCTTCCAGGCAGTTGCCTTCAGCTGGGACAGCAGGGGAGGGAGCTTTCCAAACCTCAGTAAGCACGAAACAAATTAGCAGTCAACTCCTTTCATTCTGGAGTTTTGGCAATATTTTATTCTTCCATCACTGATTCTCACATTATGTCAGACCCCTTCTCTTGCCACTACTGCCCTAACTCACAAAGTCCTGCGCCTGCTGCTTCCATGCACATCTTCCCATCTCTCTCCAATTGTCTCCATTTCCTCCTTCCTCCCAACCTTGTTCTGATCTGCTGGACCCTTCCCCTTCTCACCATTTCCTCTCCTCAATCTGCACAAAAGTTCCAGTAATCACGAACAACCACCTTATCTTATAAACAAGCTAAAAATCTGTATTTTAAAATGGGCACAGGATAGAAATATGTTTATTAGGGCTCATGTAATTTTTCCTTTAGTTCAGCATAACAAGGATAAGTAAACAATTTACAGTAATTTGTATTGGTATTTCACTGTCTAGACCAGCCTTTAAAATTATTATATAATCTGTTTAGAAAAAACATTACCGGGTTTTTCTTTTCCAAAAGTGCCCAGATTAGGGTTGCCAACTTTCTAATTGCAGAAAACCGAACAGCCTTGCCCTGTCCCCTGCCCCGCCCCTTCCCTGAGGCCCCACCTCCGCTCATTTCATCCCCCTTCCCTCCTTTGCTCGCTCCCCCTCCCCCTTTTCTCTTACTCACTCATTTTCACTGCAAGGCCCAAGTAGGCGCCAGGAGAAGGCCAGGACCTGCAACAGTTTGAATGTGGTAGACGGAATGTGTGATTCAAATATTCTTCTTCTTACCAGGGAGAGATTTTAAATGCTATTGTAAGATTAATTGCCCCCCAAAAGAGTCCCGCTCACTCGCAATGAGCGAGATTAAGGAGACTATTGCAGGAGCTTGATTTTTCATGCCTTCACCCAACTGTCCTGGTAGGGGATCCAGTAAAGCTGCAGCCTCTGACTGAATCCTTCACTACCTGACAATTAATTGTATATCAAGGGGGAAAGTTGTGCAGTTCCATGTTTAATGACTAGTTAAATTGTTTAAATGTTTAAATGTATGCTTTAATAGACAATAGATGCAATGTGGACAAATTAATGTTATGGGAGTTTTAATGTTAACATTTCCTGACACTTATGTTTAAATATAGAACCTTAATATTACATTGATATTATTGTATGAATTCATTATGGCTCTTTAATGTTAAGAAGGTGAGGTTGCATAAAATGTAATTCATGCTGCAGAAACTGACCGCTCCCTATTTTACCATCCTGCTAATCAATAGATTCTCTAATGTTCTTTGTGTCAAGTTTTTTCACCTGACTGTGTCCCAGATTTGTCCCAAAGCAGGTTGAGAGGAAATATGTTAGAATATCACACAGAGCGTGGACCGCCTGTCCTCAGTTCGGTGTCCAATGTTCCACATTAACCATCAAATCAATAAATATTGTCATTCAAAGGATTGTACACTAATACAATGTGTTGTTTGTATATGAATGTGTGTCACAAATAATACAAAGTATCAGAGGGGTAGCCGTGTTAGTCTGGATCTGTAAAAGCAGCGAAGAGTCCTGTGGCACCTTATAGACTAACAGACGTATTGGAGCGTGAGCTTTCACCCACGAAAGCTCATGCTCCAATACGTCTGTTAGACTATAAGGTGCCACAGGACTCTTTGCTGCTTTTACAAATAAAACAAAAACACACAAATAAAACAAAAATAAATGTTCTCCTGTAATTTCCAAGTTGTCCTTTATTTGAAACATAAAGGGTCTGTATATGGGCATGAGGGACCTTACCATAGCCGGGGACTAGCTCTTCTGTTTCAGGAACTTCAGTTTTAGTGAAGCTATGCATTCCCTGTTGCCAGGCCCCTTTTGTGCTGCCCATGGTGTTGGCACCATTAGACCATATGACCCACTTACTTTTTGCAAACTCCAGCAGGCACCACCAATGCGAAGTGGCTGGCTGCTGGCATGGCTCCTGATGTGCCCGCTGACTGGGTGGGTTGCAGTGGCCACTCCAGTGGCAGAGGCCGGACCAGCCCCAGTGCACTGCCCCTGGATGCATTGACAGAGATGCCCAAAACCACACTAACCAACATGCACCACCTGCAGGGAGGGACTGGCCTGCAGAGTCATTTAGGCTAGCAGCTACTGTGTCCCATTACTGGGAGTGGGTGGATGTGTCTATACAGCAAGTAAAGCTGGCTGCCCCCATCTGCTGACTTTGTCTCGCTGTGGGGCTGTTTGGGCTAGCTGAACCTCAAGTTCTGAGACCCCCGAAGGGGGAGGGACTCGGAGAGCCCAAATGTCTACACAGTTATGTCACGGCCCCAGTCCAACTGAGCCAGGCCAGCAGGGTGTTTAATTACAGTGTAAGACATACCTCATAGATCTCAGAGGGGTGAAGTGAAGGCTCCTGGGTAGGGATTACTGGGGTAGGGAGCTTCAAATTCAGAGCCTCTCCACCTGAGCTCTCTTGTGGGGAGCAGGGCCACTTAGCTGGGGTGGTTTTTAGGAAGAGCAGGAGGGTGCTTAGGGCTGGAGGTATGGGAGAGGGGAGGTGTGTGGGAGTGAGTACAGGCTCTGGGCTGGGGGTGAGGGCTCTGGGTGGGGCCAGAAATGGGGGGTTTGGGGTGCAGGAGAGGGCTTCAGGCTGGGGCAGGGGATTGGGATGCAGGAGGGGTGAGGGCTCCATTGGGTGGTGCAGGCTCTGGGGTGGGGCAAATGAAGGGTTTGGGTGCAGGAAAGGGCTCCAGGGTGGGGTCAAGGGGTTCGGAGTGTGGGAGGAATCTCTGGACTTGGACAAGGGGTTGGGGTGCAGGTTCTGGGTGGCAATTTTGGTGTGGGAGGGGATTCTGAGCTGGGGCAGGAAGTTGGAGTGTGGGGGGTGCGGGCTCTGGATGGCTCTGGCTGGTGCAGTTTGTGGGGGCTCCAGGAGGCACTGACTTGAAGTGGCCCCTTGACAGCTGCACCAGTGCTGCCCCGGCTGGGATGGAGGAAGTGCTCGGCTCCTGGGAAGTGGCAGCATGTCCCTCTGGCTCCTAGGCTGAGGGGTAGCCAGAGGAGTTCTGTAGAAGGGTCTTGCCGCAGTCCGTCCCTCTCCAGGGTGGCAGGAAACCACACCGCCTCGCTACGTCCATCTGGTTATGTTGGGGAATTAGTCTGGTCGTGGGGTCTCCTGCCACGGCCACAGTAGAGGCAAAACAACGGATACTCACACCCGGTTGGCGGGCAGTAGTGAATCCTATGCCCTGGTCCTTGGACAGCGACGGAGCAAACCGTTAAGCAATAAGCCCCAGTTCTGGATTGGGGTGGGCGGCAAAGAGTCCGTGGCTCAGATCTCAGGCGGGGCGGAGCAAACAATTAAGTTCAACAGGCCCAGGCCCTGGATCAGGGCGGGGCAATACAGAGTCTGTGGCTCAGGCCCTGAGGCGGGGCGGAGCAAACAAGTCAATAACAGGCTCAGGCCCTAGTTCCGAAAGGCCTGGGAGAGGGGGAGACTGCCACCCACACATTGGGTGGCAGGGGGGACGCAGGCCCTCCCACTCCACTGCGTCCCAGTCCGGGGCCCTAGCAATGGCAGAAGGCCCGCTGCTTTGTCAGTGGGGAGCCTGGCCACAACACGCCGACATAGGCTCTGGGTCGGCTGCAGCCAGACTAGGGTCGGCTGCCCCCGGGCTCCTTCCTACCTCCCCCTCTAGAGGTACCTGCATCTGGACGATGTCCTCCAAGGGATCAAGTACCATAGGCTCCTTAGGGTACTTGGCGAGCGGTAGGCTTGGCAGTTCCTCTGGGTAACTGGCAATGGACAGACTTAACAGCTTCTCTGGGGCCTGGTCTGCATCAGGCCTCGGTTGGTCTGGCCAGTCCTCAGGTCAGCCTCCAATTGCCAAGGTCTCCCAACCGGAAGCTAGGCCACAGGCATCTGGCTTCTCCAGCGGCTGGGTCTCTAGTGAGCTCTGGGGTTGGGCTTTTGTACTTCCTGTCCTGCACCTTGACCTCTGGGGGGTGGGCACAGGCTCCACTGGCTCCGCCCACTTTGGCGGCCAGAGGGGCTCATCCCTCTTCAGGGCAGTGGGGAACCACACAGCCTCGCTACAGGTTCCGTGCGCTGCCCCCGCCCACCCACAGATGTCGCCCCGAGCACAGATTCCACAGCTCCCATTGGCTGCGGCGCCCCGGATTTGCACTCACCACGGCTTCCTGGGCAATGGGAGCTTTGGAGCCAGCGCTTGGAGCAGTGCCTATGGGAGGGAGGGGGCAGTGCACGGTGACCCCTTGGCTGCCCCTCCACCTAGGAGTCGGAGGGACATGCCACCACTTCCAGGAGCCATGCACAGCCCGGCAGGGAGCCTGCCTTAGCCCCGCTGCGGCCAACCAGACTTTTAGCGGCCCAGTCAGCTGTGCTGACCGGAGCTGCCAGGGTCCCTTTTTGACCAGGTGTTCCGGTCGAAATCTGGACACAAAGTACTAGTCAATTAATTTCCCTTTGTTTGGCTACTGTAGAGTACAAGCCAGGCCAACAAGCTTGTGAGTTACTTAACCAGTCATATTGCTTTTTGCATAAAAGTTTTACCATCTCCACAAACTTCAACTATTTAGCCCCACTCACTCTCCTATACTTGGAAGAGAACACCAATACCTAAGGGGAAAAAATCCTGGTCTTGCTAAGTAACTATGATATTAGATGTTATACAGTATTTTACTAAGGATCATCTGCGTGGGAATTTAGAATGTGTATTGCATGATTAAATCCCCAGGCATCATTTTCAACATAAACCTGATCGTGCAGAACTGAAGACAGTGGATGCTGTTTGTACAAGAGCTCAGGTCATTGGTGCTAGTAACATAGGCCCCAATTCAGGAAAGCACTTGAACCCATGCTTAACTTTAAATACATGCTTAAGTCCTATTTACTTCAATGTGACCTAAGAACATATTTAAGTGCCTTTCATGAATTTTCATGCTTTCCTCAATTGGGGCCCTAAAGCCTGATCTAAGACCCATTGAAGTCAACGCAAGACTTCCTTTGACTTCAATAGAAGTTATATCAGACCTTTCATTTCTTATAGATATTATTAGATCCTGGCACTTTATTAAAATATTTTTAAAATAATTTCATTTTAGTAAAAATAGTTTTCTTTTAAAAACAGTTCTCTAATTCTTTAAATCTCATATCATATTTTGTCCCAGTGCCATGGACTATGTCATGTTAAATCTCACAACACCTGGGACATTCCATGCTCTAATTTTGGGCACCAATACAGGAAAACATCCCCACTCATGAAAGCATTTAAAGTCAATTTCTGAAAGAGGATCTAGGCAGAGGGCACTTAGCATCTCACAGAATCAAGCTCCTGATGAGAGAGAGATTTTGATTTGCAACAAAAATCTTGTTTTGTACATGTGTGAATACAATTTTCAAAAGTGTAAAAACTGGCTCTGTTGACCAAATGTTATCAAATTGTATTGCTTTTAAACTAAGGCCAGCCTAATTGAAGTAGCCAGTAATGATCTGAATATTTTTTCTAAAAGGTTTTGTTATTTTTCTGTAGAAAAAAACAATATTATTGTAAGGAACTGGCAATAGCTCAGTTAAGAAGTTCATTTATTTGAGTGTACAATGAAAGAACTATAGGCAGGAAAAAAAATCTATTTTGTAATGATTTTTTTCAGAGTTACTTTAAAAGGCAATAAACAGCACTCAACCTGAGACATTGTGAAGCCTTTATATGGTTTATTAAGCATCCTATCACCTGGAACCTCATTGTTCATAAGATCAATGATTATTGTCAGTTAATAGTATTATTTGCTAAATTTTCATAATTTATAACTACATTGGTCCTAGCTCAGACCTCTTCCTCACTAATCCAGCTTTGTAACTGAGGAGAGTAATAAAGCCACTGTTGCCAGATATGAAACAGTATGCTGTTCTTGCCTTAAGTACTGTCAATTTACATTCATGTAATAGTTGTACTGTTTAATAGCCTCTTAAAAATGGAACTCCATAATAATAATAAAATCATAGAATCGTAGGACTGGAAGGGACCTCGAGAGGTCTTCTAGTCCAGTCCTCTGCACTCATGGCAGGACTAAGTATTATCTAGATCATTCCGGGCAGGAGTTTTCTAACCTGTTCTTAAAAACCTCCAATGATGGAGATTCCACAACCTTCCTAGGCAATTTATTCCAGTGCTTAACCACCCTGACAGTTAGGAAGTTTTCCCTAATGTCCAACCTAAACCACCTTTGCTGCTTCCTGTCCTTTCTTCAGAGGTTAAACAGAACAATTTGTTTCCCTTCTCCTTGAAACAACCTTGTATGTACTTGAAAATGGTTATCATGTTTCCCCTCGTCTTCTCTCCTCCAGATTAAACAAACACAATTTTTTCAATCTTCCCTCATAGGTCATGTTTTCTAGACCTTTAATCATTTTTGTTGCTCTTCTCTGGACTCCAATTCGTCCATATCTTTCCTGAAATGTGGCACCAAGAACTGGACACAATATTCCAGTTGAGGCCTAATCAGTGCAGAGTAGAGCAGAAGAATTACTTCTTGTATCTTGCTTACAACACTCCTGCTAATACATCCCAGAATAATGTTTGCTTTTTTTTGCAACAGTGTTAGACTGTTGACTCATGTTTAGCTTGTGATCCGCTATGACCCCCCACATCCCTTTCTGCAATAGTCCTTTCTAGGCAATCATGAATAATCTAACTCACTTCAGCAAATATTTCTTCCTTTATGTTATTGGGGGGAAATGGTTTGGATACCTATATTGTATCACCACTGTATAATGCAAAAAATGCTATGTGTTGGCCAAACTCAGCTCCAGTGAGTCAATGGTAAAACTGCAATGCTGGATATTTTTGGAAGTCCAACCCTAAAGTTTCACTGTGCATTTCCTGCACTGCTAGTTCCAGCAATTTGCCATCTGTCCTTGCTTTTTCTTCTCAACATCATTGAAATTTAATTTAATGATGAAACTAAGAAGATTTTAGCTTGCAAAAGTTGTACAAGAGAAAGATGTATTCAAAGGCAGCCATATTGAGCTCTTCTATTTTGCAGTATTTGAGTTGTACCATATGTAAAGTAGCACTGGCACCACTAGAGAGAGCTCTGATAACAAAACATTGCTTCCCCCATGAACATCAAAGCTAAGAAGTCTTTCAGTTTCACTAAGTATTAGAGTGACATTGCCACTAAACTACAGCTAGTCTGTGCTTTATATTTATATCTTTGGGCCAGATCCTCAGCTGCTGTAAATCAGCATAGAAGATAGAACCATGAGAAATTACTACTTGGATTTAAAGTACAAATTATGCCATGCAAACCTGGTTTTGTTTGTTTGTTTTGTTTTTTTGACAGAATTACACACCCAGCTGAAAAAGGAAAGACAGTAATATATCTGGATTTTAGCACAGTATTCGACACACCGTCTAACATAATCTCACAAATGGATTCTAAAATTTGTTTGGATGCGAGCCTTGACATATGGACTGAAAATTGGTTAATGGCTCACTCATATAGAATAATGGTAAACAGCTATGGACTGAGTTGGGTGAATTGTCTATTGGGATGCCACAAGAATCAGTGTGAAGTCTGGTATTGTTTAAAATCTACATTAATGATCTCGAAGAGCTGCTCAAAAGCATGAAACTTACAGATGATACTAAAGTTTTTCCGACACTAGTGAGGATAGAGAAATAATACAAAGGGACTGAGAATAAATTAGAAACATGCGCAGAAAATAAAATGAGATTCAACACAGAAAACTGCAAATTCATTTGGGGAAAATTAATCCAAATCAGACACTCAACAGGAGGGAGACATTTGGAAGGAAACAATACTGAAGTACACCTGTGGTGATAGGGGACAGTAAATGAAATGATGCCTGAACTTGTAATGCAATAGTACAAAAGAAAAAAAAAAGGGCCCATGTCATGAAGTACTGCTATCACAGGCATCACCTCTTCATGTAACTGGGGAGAGTGCACTTGGAATAGACTGTTCATTTCCAGATACCACAATATCACAAAGTGGAAGATTAGCATCACATGAGTAGCACCCTTTAAATTGATGGGATCATTCATGTGCTTAAGTGCTTTGCTTGATTGGGTCCAGATTCTCTAAGGTGGCTGGTGCAAACCCCATTGCTTTAATATTTACCCAGAATGGACAAAGTGCTAAATATAATAGTACAGGGAACAATCTTGCACTGATATGATGAAAGCCTACGAATCTGATTCAGTACCTATTGATGTAAATGGAAAGACTCCCATTGACTGCAATGAGCACTGGATCAGCCCCATTGTGACCAAATTGGTTTTTCCAAGACTCCAAAACAATGAATGGAAAACAAATTCTAACAGGCCTTATGCTCCAGTGAGTTATGTTCTTAAAGGCCCAGATCTTGGGCTGTTTTTGCAATGGAGGAGGGGATTCCATCTTGATTAACCAATGCGAACATTATCGAGCTAAAAATGAATGTTCAAAACAAAACAAAAAATCCATGCACACTTCAAACTGTCCATCTAAGGAACTAAACTAAACTATTTCAGGCTAATTAATGCTAATAGTTATTTGACATGGCAAACCAGTAAACACAGGATAGGTGAAAATGAAAAACTCAATTATTGGCCCTCAGGGCTTTCTCAATTGTTAAAGAATCACAAAAGCAAAACCCTTTATTATTTTCATAAATGTCTAGTTAGCCAATATTTTCTAGTTTTTGTGAGAGTAGAGGGAAAGTAAATATTGTAGGTCTTAATTTGCATTTGATTTTCACACAACTCTACCCTGGAGGTGTAAAAGACTTCACTTTGAATAGGTTAATAATTTATTCCTTGTTCAGTAATGTCCTTGTCTCCCAGACAAATGTTAACACATTGTAAACGCATCCAGATTAAGACAAGCTGCATTTCATCTATGTATTTAGGGTAGTAAACCCAATCCTAGAGACTGGTGGATCATAACCTTAAACTTGGGTAGGCAATTATTATCCTCTGAATGAAATCCTTGTCATGACACTGTTTGACCATCTCCTCAGGCAACACTGAAAAGTCAAAATACCTAGTATAATGCTGCTATTTTAGCAGCCACCTAACCATCAGACAGCAAAATTGACTTCGAAGCCTAATTAAAAGTGGTTTAGTGTGAGTTAGCCAATGTAAGACATAATCATGACATAAACATCTCTTTTGGCACTAAGGACCTGACCGTGAAACAGATTAAATTTCAATATGGTTTCAGGTTATTAAAAAAACCTACCTAATTTCCTGAATGGGAAACATTCAAGCCTTAAACCTGATGAATTTAATTTTTAAGTTTGAACAGTTGCAAACTCCTGAAGTTTCCAAATGCAAACATGGGTGGGCAGGGGTTATGTGAAGTTATGTGGTTTCATGTTGTTGGCAAACACTATTCATGAACTCTGCAAATCTCTCCTCTTCTAACGCCTCCATTCATGCACCTTTTCAGACATTAGCCAAACCAAAAGTTACTATCAACTTGGGGAAAAAGTATTTTTTTTCTTCTTTAAACACTTCCCCCACTCACACTGTTTCATGGTTTCTTATATAATAATCCTCTTATTTTCAGAATGGCTAGCTCTGACCAGTTTAGAGACTGGCTAACTACCATTGAGGAGACCTCTTAGCCATGGAATTTATTAACAACAAGGTCTACACTGAGCCATTTTTTCATCCACCTCCTAGAAGGCCATCCAGGCAGGACTACTATGGATCTTTTCCTTCCCCCAGTGCCATAAAGGATGGGTGTACTGGAGGAGGAAAATCATGGGTAGAAACATTGCCATTACTCCCAACTGAAAAAGCCCTACTGAGTTTACTTTATAAATAAATAAATACACCCCAGTGGAAAAGCATGAGTTTATGAAATGAAACATAAAACATATACTATGTGATTCACTCAATAATCCTATTTATCCCTCAAAAATAAAAAGGGCTTACATAGTCCAAAATGAAAGGTTTGCAATTCTGTAAATAAAACCATATTTCAGCCTCCTCTTCCTGTTCTGGCCTAAACATTTATATTTGAGATCAGTCATGTTGGCTAACTCATGGAAAGAGAAGTCATGGTTTCTCTTAATCATTCTTTATTTTAACTTTGTGTGATTCCAGGTCTTTGTTATTAAGATCAAAGCAGATTTCAATGAAACTGCATCAGTAGTGTCATCTGCCTGTAATCTGTCAAAACCGTCTTCAACTGTGTTTTTGTAAATTTAATGCCTCTCTGTAAAGTCCCTAGTTATTTAAAAAGCTTGTTTTGTTTTCATCGAAGTCCACTTTGTGATCAGTGCAAATTTCAACAATTTTATGGTCTCTGGATGGAAATGTAGGGACACAGGACCGACTTCTCCGCTGATATAAATGGCTGAAATTCCATTAATGTCAAACCAGCAGAGACTATACCTAAACATTTTTCACAGTGTCCTTGAGAAAATGGTCATCCTCTTTTTCAGTCAACCAACCATGAGGCTCATGGTTATTGAGGAAGAAATTTTGAACTTCCCTGTTGTGCTTCAGAATTGTTAAATAGTGTCATGAACACCCATGTGTCATAAATTTAAGATGATTGCACCTGAGGCATTCTCGCATCTTTTTAGTTTTATTTTCATTTTCTGAGTATTTTCTTGTCATACTGCATTCTACATTCTAACCTGCTCTTAAAAATCTCCAATGATGGTGATTCCACAACCTCTCTAGGCAATTTATTCCAGTGCACTTGCAACCCCTCCCAGCTTGGTATCGTCCACAAACTTTATAAGTGTACTCTCTATACCATTATATAAATAATTCATGAAGATGTTGAACAGAACTAGACCCAGAACTAATACCTGCAGGACCCCACTTATTATGCCCTTCCAGCATGACTGTGAACCACTGATAACTACTCTCTGGGAAAAGTTTTCCAACTGGTTTTGCACCCCCCTTATAGTAGCTCCATCTAGGTAGCATTTCATAAGTTTGTTTATGCGAAGGTCATGTGAGACAGTATCAAAAGCTTTACTAAAGCCAAGATATACCACGTCTACCACTTCCCCCCATCCACAAGGCTTGTTACCCTGTCAAAGAAAGCTATCAGGTTGGTTTGACACAATTTGTTCTTGACAAATTCACACTGACTGTTAGGTATCATCTTATTATCTTCTAGATGTTTGCAAATTCATTGCTTAATTATTTGCTCCATTATTCTTCCAGGTACAGAAGTTAAGCTGACTGGTCTGTAATTCCCCAGGTTGTCCTTATTTCCCTTTTTATAGATTGGCACTATATTTGCCATTTTCCAGGCATTTGGAATCTCTTTTATCTTCCATAACTTCTCAAAGATAATTGCTAATGGCTCAGATATCTCCTCAATCAGCTCCTTGAGTATTCTAGGATGCATTTCATCAGGCCCTGGTGACTTGAAGACCTCTAACTCATCTAAGTAATTTTTAACTTGTTCTTTTCCTTTTTAGCCTCTGATCCTACCTCATTTTCACTGACATTCTCTATGTTGGACACCCAATCACCAATATTGAGAGAGGGTAAATGGGCTTACTAATTATAGGATTGTCAGTCTGACATCAATCCCAGGCAAGCTAATGGAGCAGCTGATATGGGACTCAATTAATAAAGAATTAAAAGAGTGTAAATGCAATTAATGCCAATCGATATGGAAAACAGAGCCTGTCAAACTAATTTGATCTCATAGACTCATAGACTTTAAGGTCAGAAGGGACCATTATGATCTTCTAGTCTGACCTCCTGCACAATGCAGGCCACTTCCTGATAGCCAGTTTATATCCATTTGTTCTTGTGTCCACATTGGTACTGAGCTTAAATAATTCCTCTCCCTCCCTGGTATTTATCCCTCTGATATATTTATAGAGAGCAATCATATCTCCCCTCAGCTTTCTTTTGCTTAGGCTAAACAAGCCAAGCTCTTTGAGTCTCCTTTAATAAAACAGGTTTTCCATTCCTTGGATCATCCTATTAGCCCTTCTCTGTACCTGTTCCAGTTTTAATTCATCCTTCTTAAACATGGGAGACCAGAACTGCACACAATATTCCAGATGAGGTCTCACCAGTGTCTTGTATAATGGTACTAACACCTCCTTATCTCTACTGGAAATACCTCACCTGATGCATCCCAAGACCACATTAGCTTTTTTCACAGCCATATCACATTGGCAGCTCATAGTCATCCTGTGATCAACCAATACTCCAAGGTCCTTCTCCTCCTCTGTTACTTCCAAGTGATGCACCCCCAGTTTATAACAAAAATTCAGCTATCGCATCCAGGAAAATCTGAGCCCTATTATTACTACTAGCACTTGTCCTCCAGTCTATATCTGGGAAGTTAAAGTCTCCCATAATCACACAATTCCCATTAGTATTTACTTCATTAAAAACATTAAAGAGGCCTCTATCCATATCCAAATCGCATCCTGGCAGTCTACAGCACACTCCAAGCACTATCCCAGGGGAAGCTTTAATAGCTTTCTTCCCCAATGTGATTTTTGCCCGGACAGACTCTGTCTTATCCATTCCATCACTTCTTATTTCTTTACAGTCTACCTCTTCATTGATATACAATGCTACTCCACCACCTTTGCCTTTATTTCTGTCTTTCCTAAACAGCACATACCCTTCAATACCTATACTCCAGTCATGACTACTATTCCATCATGTTTCTGTTATCCCTATAATATATGGTTTCACTTCCTGCACCAATAGCTCTAGTTCCTCCATTTTGTTACCTAGGGTCCTCGCATTAGCGTGTTTGGCTTCTCTCACATTCTTTATCCGATTAGGCACAGACATTCTACCGCCAGTATCACCTATTAGACTGGTATCTACACTACCCTTCCTCCTTATGTCCTCCTCTCCTCTCCACTGTATCCTTTCTTACTTTGTTTTCTTCCCTCTCAATGTTAAAATCTGGCGTGGAGATTATCTGGACATCTCCCGTCCATCTCCCCCAAATTCCTAGTTTAAAGCTCTCTTAATCAGTTGTGCCAGCCTCCATCCTAGAAGTCTATTTCCCTCCCTACTCAGGTGAAGTCCATCCCAAGAGAACAGTCCTCTGTCCATGAATGCTTCCCAGTGGCCATATATCACAAAGCCCTCCTTATAGCACCATTGCCTGAGCCATCTGTTGATCATCATAATCTTGTCACACCTTTGTTGCCCTTCTCTATGAATCCCACTGAAGATCACCTGAGCCTTGATTTCCCCAGTCTAGCATAGTCTTCCTTGATACATTCCAGCGAGAATCTAGCCGTATCATTTGTTCCCACATGAAGGACAATCAGTGGACTCTTTCCCGCTCCCATTAGGATCCTCTTCAGCCTCAGGTCCACATCCCGTATCAGCACTCAGCAGACAGCACACCCTTCTGTTCTCTGGATCAGCTCTAATTACAGCCCTGTCTATTCTTTTCAGTAAGGAGTCTCCAATCATGTAGACCTGCCTTTTCCTAGTGAAGGTGCGATTCTCTGGTCCATCCCCTGTTCCCTGTAGCTGCAAGTCCTCTCAATTCCTATTATCCTCCTAGCTGCTCTTCTCTTCCTCCTTGCCCTCTCACCTTCAGTGACCACCTGCTGTGTCCCCTCTTCATTTTCCAACTCTGCAAACCTGTTCCTGAGCTCTATTTCTCCTTCACTAGCCTGTCTTTTCCTCTGCCTGGTTCTCTTAGTCACATGCTTCCACTGTCCACTTTCCTCACCCCGCAGTCTCCCCTCAGAGTTCTTTGGTCAAGCTTCCATCTGCAAGTCTGAGCATTTCCCTTCAGCTTCCTCATGTCTTTGCTCCGCTCAAACCCCCTTCTAAACTCAACCAGAGTTTCCACCTGCATCTCCAATCCTCGGATCTTTTCTTCCATCAGCTCTATCAGGCAGCACTTCATGCAGATGAAACTCTTTTCAGGAACTCCCTCCAGGATCATGTACATGCTGCAGCTTCCACATCCAGTCATCTTCATAGTGTCTTCCACTGCTGCCTCTGTATCTGTCATAGCCTTCTCAGTTAAGTCCTGTTAGTCTGGGAAACACAAACCAAAAGACCACCACCAACAGCAACACAAACCCCCAACGAACACCAAAACACTGCCAGATCACCACACACTCCCTTCACTAACCTGTCTGTTCCTCTGCCTGTCTCTCTTAGTCTTCCCCCAAACTCCCCTTGCAAACTCCCCTGTTTACAGCTCTGTTTGCTGGCTCCTGTGCCACTGCAGCTGTCTATGATTACAAGTTTGGTTAATAAAGATAATAGTGTTGATGTAATATACTTAGACTTCTGTAAGACATTTTACTTGGTATTGCAAAACATTTTGATTGAATACTAGAAAGATATAAAAGTGACATGGCACACATTAAATGGATTAAAAGCTGGCTAACGGATAGGTCTCAAAATGTAATTGTAAATCGGGAATCATCACCAAGTGGTTGTGTTTCTAGTGGAGTCTCACACGGATCAGTTCTTGGCCCTACGCTATTTAACATTTTTATTAATGACCTGAGAGAAATCATAACATCATCACTGATAAAGAAACCGGGGAGTGATAGATAAGGAAGAGGACACGACACTGATACAGAGCGATCTCGATGACTTGGCAATTGGGCACAAGCAAACAATATGCATTTTAATATGGCTAAATATATACATCAAGGAGCACAGAATGTAGGCCATGCTTATAGGAGGGGGGATTTTAGTCTGGCAAGCAGTGACTGAAAAAGATTTGGGGGTCATGGTGGATAATCAGCTGAAAACGAACTCCCGGTGCGATGCTGTGGCCAAAAAGGCTAATGCAATCCTTGGCTGCATAAACTGGGGAATCTCGAGCAGGAGTAGAAAGGTTATTTTATCTTTGTATTTGGCACTGGTGCAACCGCTGCTGGAATACTGTGTCCAGTTCTGTTGGTCACAATTCAAGAAGAATTTTGATAAATTGGAGAGGATTCAGAGAACAGCCACAGGAGTAACTAAAGGATTAGAAAACATGCCTTATAGTGATATACTCAAGAAAATTAATTTATTTAGTTTAACAAAGAGAAGGATAAAGGGTGAATTGATTACAGTCTACAAGGACTTACACAGGGAACAAATATGGAACAATGGGCTCTTCAATCTAGCAGAAAAAGGTGTAGCACTCTCTGATGGCTGAAAGTTGAAGCTAGACAAATCCAGACTGGAAAGAAGATGTATATTTTCAACAGTGAGAGTAGTTAACCATTGAAACAATTTACCAAGGGTCGTGGTGGATTCTCTGTAGTAATTATTTTGGGGGAAGTTCTATGGCCTTTGTTATACAGGAGGTCAGACTAGATCAGTGGTGGGCAACCTGTGGGCCGCAGGTTGCCCACCACTGGATTAGATGATCACAATGGTCCCTTCTGGCCTTGGAATCTATTAATCTAGTTTCTGTTTCAGAAACCAAAACGTTACGTAAGAAAGCATAATTCCCTGTACAGGTGCTTGTAGACAATTACCAGATCATTTCTCATGTTTGACCAATCATTTGCATTAATATCAAAACTAATTATTTTAGTTTTTCTTTTAATTTCCCCTGTATTTCTTCAGTTACAGCATCTAGTAATAGACACATGATCTTGAATCTTTCTGGAGAACTATATTCAGTGGGAAGTACTTCAACCATTTCTTGAAGTTGTTTATTTTGTGTTACAATGAAGATCATAGAATCATAGAATATCAGGGTTGGAAGGGACCTCAAGAGGTCTTCTAGTCCAACCCCCTGCTCAAAGCAGGACCAATTCCCAACTAAATCATCCCAGCAAGGGCTTTGTCAAGCCGGGCCTTAAAAACCTCCAAGGAAGGAGACTCCACCACCTCCCTAGGTAACGCATTCCAGTGTTTCACCACCCTCCTAGTGAAATAGTTTTTCCTAATATCCAACCTCGACCTCCCCCACTGCAACTTGAGACCACTGCTCCTTGTTCTGTCATCTGCCACCACTGAGAACAGCCGAGCTCCATCCTCTTTGGAACTCCCTTTCAGGTAGTTGAAGGCTGCTATCAAATCCCCCCTCATTCTTCTCTTCTGGAGACTAAACAATCCCAGTTCCCTCAGCCTCTCCTCATAAGTCATGTGCTCCAGACCCCTAATCATTTTTGTTGCCCTCCGTTGGACTCTTTCCAATTTTTCCACATCCTTCTTGTAGTGTGGGGCCCAAAACTGGACACAGTATTCCAGATGAGGCCTCACCAATGTCGAATAAAGGGGAACGATCACGTTCCTCGATCTGCTGGCAATGCCCCTACTTATACAGCCCAAAATGCCGTTAGCTTTCTTGGCAACAAGAGCACACTGTTGACTCATATCCAGCTTCTCGTCCACTGTGACCCCTAGGTCCTTTTCTGCAGAACTGCTACCTAGCCATTCGGTCCCTAGTCTGTAGCAGTGCCTGGGATTCTTCCGTCTTAAGTGCAGGACTCTGCACTTGTCCTTGATGAGGTTCAACAGGTTTTTTTTGGCCCAATCCTCTAATTTGTCTAGGGCCCTCTGTATCCGATCCCTACCCTCTAGTGCATCTACCACGCCTCCTAGTTTAGTGTCATCTGCAAACTTGCTGAGAGTGCAGTCCACACCATCCTCCAGATCATTAATAAAGATATTAAACAAAACCGGCCCCAGGACCGACCCTTGGGGCACTCCGCTTGAAACTGGCTGCCAACTAGACATGGAGCCATTGATCACTACCCGTTGAGCCCGACGATCTAGCCAGCTTTCTATCCACCTTACAGTCCATTCATCCAGCCCATACTTCTTTAACTTGGCGGCAAGAATACTGTGGGAGACCGTATCAAAAGCTTTGCTAAAGTCAAGGAATAACACATCCACTGCTTTTCCCTCATCCACAGAGCCAGTTATCTCATCATAGAAGGCAATTAGTTTAGTCAGGCACGACTTCCCCTTCGTGAATCCATGCTGACTGTTCCTGATCACTTTCCTCTCCTCTAAATGTTTCATAATTGATTCCTTGAGGACCTGCTCCATGATTTTTCCAGGGACTGAGGTGAGGCTGACTGGCCTGTAGTTCCCTGGATCCTCCTCCTTCCCTTTTTTAAAGATGGGCACTACATTAGCCTTTTTCCAGTCATCTGGGACCTCCCCCGATCACCATGAGTTTTCAAAAATAATGGCTAATGGCTCTGCAATCTCACCCGCCAACTCCTTTAGCACCCTCGGATGCAGCGCATCCGGCCCCATGGACTTGTGCACGTCCAGTTTTTCTAAATAGTCCCAAACCACTTCTTTCTCCACAGAGGGCTGGTCACCTTCTCCCCATGCTGTACTGCCCAGTGCAGCAATCTGGGAGCTGACCTTGTTCGTGAAGACAGAGGCAAAAAAATCATTGAGTACATTAGCTTTTTCCACATCCTCGGTCACTAGGTTGCCTCCCTCATTCAGTAAGGGGCCCACACTTTCCTTGATTTTCTTCTTGTTGCTAACATACCTGAAGAAACCCTTCTTGTTACTCTTAACATCTCTTGCTAACTGCAACTCCAAGTGTGATTTGGCCTTCCTGATTTCACTCCTGCATGCCTGAGCAATATTTTTATACTCCTCCCTGGTCATTTGTCCAATCTTCCAGTTCTTGTAAGCTTCTTTTTTGCGTTTAAGATCAGCAAGGATTTCACTGTTTAGCCAAGCTGGTTGCCTGCCATATTTACTATTCTTTCTACATATCGGGATGGTTTGTTCCTGCAACTGCAATAAGGATTCTTTAAAATACAGCCAGCTCTCCTGGACCCCTTTGCCCTTCATGTTATTCTCCCAGGGGATCCTGCCCATCTGTTCCCTGAGGGAGTCAAAGTCTGCTTTTCTGAAGTCCAGGATCCGTATTTTGCTGCTCTCCTTTCTTCCTTGTGTCAGGATCCTGAACTTGACCATCTCATGGTCACTGCCTCCCAGGTTCCCATCCACTTTTGCTTCCCCTACTAATTCTTCCCTGTTTGTGAGCAGCAGGTCAAGAAAAGCTCTGCCCCTAGTTGGTTCCTCCAGCACTTGCACCAGGAAATTGTCCCCTACACTTTCCAAAAACTTCCTGGATTGTCTGTGCACTGCTGTATTGCTCTCCCAGCAGATATCAGGGTGATTAAAGTCTCCCATGAGAACCAGGGCCTGCGATCTAGCAACTTCTGCTAGTTGCCAGAAGAAAGCCTCGTCCACCTCATCCCCCTGGTCTGGTGGTCTATAGCAGACTCCAACCATGACATCACCCTTGTTGCTCACACTTCTCAACTTTATCCAGAGACTCTCAGGTTTTTCTGCAGTTTCATACCGGAGCTCTGAGCAGTCATACTCCTCTCTTACATACAACGCAACTCCCCCACCTTTTCTGCCCTGCCTGTCCTTCCTGAACAGTTTATATCCATCCATGACAGTACTCCAGTCATGTGAGTTATCCCACCAAGTCCCTGACTGTGCCAGGACTTCCAGTTCTCCCTGCTTGTTTCCCAGGCTTCTTGCATTTGTGTATAGGCACTTAAGATAACTCATCGATCGTCCCTCTTTCTCAGCATGAGACAGGAGTCCTCCCCTCTTGCGCTCTCCTGCTTGTGCTTCCTCCCAGGATCCCATTTCCCCACTTACCTCAGGGCTTTGGTCTCCTTCCCCCGGTGAACCTAGTTTAAAGATGATGCGGCTAGCTTGAAATAAAGGCTCAGCTTTCTTGTCAAGTTCAAGTTTTTTGCTTTTTTGTTTTTATTGTCATGAGCACGATTTATCTTTGCCATTTATTTGGATGTCAAAGTTGAATAGAAGTAACTGTTTTCTGAATGAAACACGTTGAAAAGCAGTGGAAGATCTGGGAGTTGGGACAAAGATTGAAATCATCGAAAAGGCTAATGATGGAAGTGGCATTAAATGTCTTACATGCAGGATTTTCAAACACATCCATGTTCTGTTCTTCCCACACAACATACCTCCCAAACAGAAGTTTAATTCAGTGTCCCTTTCTATCATGAAAAATGTGATGAAATTCATTTTTATACTTTTGAAATTGAACATGAATCCTTTCTATTTTGTACCTAGGTACTCTTGACAATATTTACATTTTACTTCAGAAAAATTACCTGTTTTAATGGATTCAGTCCATTCAATCACTTCTCCCCTACCACTTCCTTCAACTTTAGATATGTTGAGTCTAATAAACTCATACACCAATGTCTGGTAATTACTAAATAATAATCTCCTTTTTGCATTGTTGAACAAGTGCTTTCACATTCATTTAAGTTAGAATGAGAAACAACCACTCATTCTGGGGCTGTGGGCCAAGGGCAGAGGTAATGTCTTACTACTGACTAAAACTGGTTAAAATATTTGAAGGAGGTTAAGGATTACTCTAGGTATTATTACCAAGACTGGTGTTCAGTATATTTATACGTTACCGGTAAAATGAACTGAATAGCTATCTAGGAAAATGTGATAGCACAATACTATTTAGGTTAGCCAAGAATAGGAAGGATTGCAAGGAACTCCCAAAGTACCTAATACATCTAGGAAATTGAGCATGGAAAGTGAAATTCATTGTAGACAAGTGCAAAATAATGTATATTGAAAGCAGCAACTTAGGGCTGGATCCTATGAGATGCAGGGCACTTCCTGGTGGACACTCAGCATCTCTCATGATAGGCCTTTTTTTTGCTCATGGCTTCTGGTTTTATTTTATTATTTTAAGAAACCTAGATGAGTTCTGAATTAGTCATAACCCAATAGGAAAAAGGTATATCGGTTTTATTGTTGCTTTCAATTTGTTTCAACCAAGACCTCTTGATATTCATTTTCTTCGTTCCCCTCCCTGATTGATGTAGCTTTGAGACTTCAGCAATGCAATCTCATTCAGAGACATGGGAAAATAGAACTGGTTTAAATATATTCCTGCCCAGGTTTCTGGGTGTCAAACTGCAGTCTCACTGGAGTCAGTTGCCAAAATGCCATGCACTAAAAGTATTTCCAATAGCAATACCATGAAACTGCTGTTTCTTGTGGCATGTAAAGAAAACAGAGGTGAGGCCAGCTGCCTTGTAATCTGTAAACTGGATATCAGAACAGTGAACATGAAAACAAAATCAACGGTGAGAGAATTTTCCCTAAAGGTGTAGCCCATTTTCTAGGTTCTTTCTGGTGAACCTTCTGCAGCATAAAAGTGTAAAAGGAGACTAGGCCTTACTGTGAAATTATATTAGCTAATATCTAAGACAAAGCCCCATCAGATAATCCAACTTTAAGTTAAAGATATTATTTTGGGAAGAGTCACATGAGTTATACTTTTGCAGTTAGATATGGTTGGTGTCTGAAGTGATAGCTCACCACTAATACCTGAACAAGTGTGGAGAGACAATAGTCACAGAGACTCCTGAACTTTAGAACTCATTAGTAAGCTAAGGCTTATTTAGGTATGGCTTACCTATTACATTACTATATTAGCCATTTAAAGATATTTTGTTACGCATTAAGCAGCCAGCAGAGATCACAGAGAACCAGTGTAATACACTCAAGATGAAATATATTGCTTAACAAGCAGACTACCTAACTCTGCACCAGTCTCAATTTCTGGATGGATTTAAGATGTAACCCCTTGTAGACGACATTGCAATAAAATAATCTCGAAGTGACAAAGGCAATGTCTAGAGCCAAAAAGAATGTTTACAGCCTCCTGGCTGTACAAAAATGAAAAAACCATCCTAGCTGGTGCTGCTACTTGAACCTATAATAGCAGCTGGGAATCTAACCTGAGACCGAGACCACAAACTCAAACAGCAAAAGGCAGGCACATGTATCTGCCTCAGTCAAAGTGGCAGATATTATCTTCATCATATCATCTGGTTTCTTTCCCAACAAATCACCCCCACCTCAATTGCAACTAGAGATAGTGTCAACCCACCAACCCCCATCCATGCACCAATTTTAACCAAACACTGGTTAAAAGCAATGTACTGCTTTAGTTGAGTTAGATGTAATAGATACACAGAGATGGGTATCATCAGCATGCCAAAGATATTGCAACTAATGTCTCCTTACTAATCTTGCTGAGAACCCCATATACACATTAAATAACATTTGAGACGAGATGGAAACTTGCAGAGTCCTGAGAACCCTATCAGGCAAAAGGAGCAATTGCCCATCATCATTCTTTGAGAATACTGCATGGGGAAAAGAAACAAAAGGAGCTGCACAACAACCACCTTATCCACCCCTCTGTAATCTGCAGACAAGTCATCAATACCTCATGATGAATGGTATGAAGGGCAAGTGAACACCTGGCTCCATTGAAGTCAATGGGAATTTTTCCATTGACTTCAATGAGATCAGGATTTCACCCTTGATCTTCATGAACTGGAAGAGGATCATCTACCAACAACTAGTGAATCTTTCTAGGCTGTACCCGGTTGGTACCTAAAATGAAAAGAGTTTGCCAGAAGCTGGGAGTGGGCGACAGGGGTTGGATCACTTCATGATTACCTGTTCTGTTCATTCCCTCTGAAGCACCTGGCATTGGCCACTGTAGGAAGACAGGATACTGGGCTAGATGGACCTTTGATCTGACTCAGTATGGCCGTTCTTATGTAAGGAGTCTGGGGCAATTAAATACCGTAAGACATACTACAACCTTCTCTATAACCTTAACTAAGAATGGAAAATTACATAAAAGATAATTGGCCAGTATCAAGTAAGAGTTTGATTAATAGTGGTCATATAGATGCTGCTTCAATGGAATCACAGAATCACAGAAATGTAGGTCTGGAAGCGAGTACACATCTAGTCCAATCCCGATGCTGAGGCAGGACCAAGTATACCTAGACCATCCCTGACAAATGTTTAATTTGTTCTTAAAAACCTTCAATTATAGGGATTCCACAACCTCCCTTGGTAACTTATTTGAGTACTTAATTATCCTTACAGGTAGAAAGTTTTTTCTAATAACTAACCTAAATCTCTTTTACTGCTGATTAAACCCATTACTTCTTGTCCTACCTTCAGTGAGCATGGAGAACAATTGATCACTATCCTTTTTATAACAACCCTTAACATATTTAAAGACTATTATCATGCCCCCCTATTGTTTTCTTTTCTCAAGACTAAACATACCCAGTTTTTTTAACCTTTCCTCATAGGTCAGGTTTTCTAAACCTTTTATCATTTTGTTGCTCTTCTCTGGACTTTCTCTGAATTTGTCCACATCTTTCTTCAAGTGTGGCACCCAAAACTGAACAAAATATTTGAGCTGAGGGTCACCAATGCAGAGTAAGTGGAACAATTATCTCCTGTGTCTAACATACAACACACACCTGTTAATACACCCCTTTTTTTACAACTGCATCACAATGCTGGCTCACTCACTATAACCACCAGATCCTTTTCAGTACTACTACCTTGCCTGTTATTCCCCATGCACTAAGAGACCTCACTAGATATGTCCTCACAGTATGACAGGGAACTGGTGATTAATACTTTTGAATTATGGTTTTGCAACCAATCATGCACCCACCTTATAGTAATTTCATCTAGACCACATATCCCAGGTTTGCTTATGAGACTGTCATGTGGGACAGTGTCAAGAACTTTAGTGAAATAAAGATAAATCACATTTACTGCTTCCCCTCTATCCAGTAGGCCAATAACCCTGTCAAAGAATCTGACAATCTGTTCTCCCTCAAAGAGCCACTGATAGTTTTCACCAGCAATGGGCCCAGTCCTATTCTTCTGGCCTTCAGCAGCCTGAGGGGATATGGATTCTGAGCGTAAGTGATGTTTCAAATGTTCATAATTGGAAAATTATTATGGATTTTTCTTTTTCTCTTAATTTAATGACGCACTGGCATTTAAAAAATTCTTTCTAAAATGCAATGGCACGTGGAATTTGAAACCTGACATTTAAAATTGTTAACTTGTGAAAAGACAGAACCATTTGCTCGTGCGTAGATTGGAAAAATATTCAAAATGTGAGTATCAGTGAGAGAGAGAAAGAAAGAGAGAGGCAGCATGCACCCAGCATTTTAACTTACTTCTTAAGTTAAGAGAGGAAATTAACAGTCAGAAACAAATTGATTCCTTTTCTTATTGTCTTTGAGATGAACAGTTCTTGGGCTAATCAAGAAAAATCTGGATAGTTTGCATTAAATGGGAAAGAATTGAGTGGAGCAGATTTGAGAAATGATCACACTCTGGCCTGTCCTCTCTGTATTATTTTCTGGCTAATGTTTGGGGGGGGGGGGTTGTACTTTGTACAACTGTCTGCCAGTGGACAGGCTGCAGAAATCCTTACTGCCATGCTTATTTATGGAAAGTTTCCTTTTACTAGTAGAGGCTAATAAATCATTGGGAAAGAATATTACATCATTTTCATTTATTTTGAAATGGTTTTATATGGTAAGAATTGTTCAAAGTATAAGTGTAAATTGTTATCTTGTTTAAAGTCTTCAGAAAAATGTTGGTATATACCTCTTTATTTGGTGAGGAGAACTACCTTTAGCTTATGTAAATCATTTGCATTCAACCACTCAAAATTTCAGGGTCAAAAGATTAGAGATTTCTTGGGTATACCTTAACAGCAATTTGTAAACAATAGTTTATTTAATCTCTTTCTTAAGTTAGTATTAATTTATTGATTTCTGGAGATGTAAATTGATATTCCAGGAACCTGTTCAACTAAGGTGGAGAACTGCAGGAGAGATCTGAAAAAGTAGCTCAGAAATCATAAGATCTGATGATGGAAAATTATACAGGATCTGGGATTAACCTCATGTGTCTTAATAATGATTTTGGAGGTGGTCAGAAAATATCATAGTCTAAATATTAAAAAATCCAATGGGAGCCTGAAGGAAAATCTAAAGTAAATTTTACTGGTTAATCCAAGTGAATGTGAAATCACAGAAGGTTTTTTACATAGTTATTTTACCTCTAGTGTATGTAGCGTAACCCCTTGAAAATGAGGCTCCTTACCAGATCTAACAGACTTTCCATGAGTGGGTACATGTCCATCCAGCCCAATCTCACATCCACATGTCGCAGGGAACCAGTCTTCAACTCTCTGCATTGGCTCTCTATTCAAGATTTGGGAGTCAGGACTTGATAGTCAAAGCCCTTCCTGACACTAGCCCACATGACTTGAGGTATCGCCTTTGTCCCTGTGACCAGGACTTCTCATGACAGTTACATTCCTCGGGAATGTGAATGGTCAACCACAATGGTGAAACTTCAGGAGACAGAGCTGTCTCAGCAGCTGGCAGCACGGTGGAAATCACTTTCCAAAGAGACTAGCATTGGGATTTTCAAAGCATCTAAGTGACTTAGGAGCTCAACCTTTCAAAGTCAATGGAACTTCTGCTTAAACATTTTTGATAACCCCACCTTAAAAGTAAAACAAAAAGCCACTGCTTTTAGAACAAAACACAAACCTCAACTTCTAACAACTGAGGGAAAGGAAGGAAAGAAATTGAGATTCTTTTTTCAACTTTTAACCTTGCCAGGCATTCAGATACCATAGTGAAGTGGACACTATAAATAAAATATATGAGAAGTCAGACAAGCTGATTGGAAGGGGGAAGGCATAGCTCAGTGGTTTGAGCATTGGCCTGCTAAACTCAGGGTTGTGAGCTCAATCCTCAAGAGGGCCACTTAGGGTATTGGGGCAAATTCAGTACTTGGTCCTGCTAGTGAAGGCAGGGGGCTGGACTCAATGACCTTCCAGTTCTATGAGATAGGGATATCTCCATGTCCCTTCTGGCCTTGGAATCTATGAACTAGACAGGCTGAGCTTGTTGTTTATTCTGGCACATCTTTTTGTTTTGGGCAGGGGATAGAAACATATTGAATCTAATTCTGATCTCTCCTGCCCCAGTTTTCTGACATCATTGGAGTTATTCCTAATTTCATCGGAGATAAATTGATCAAAACCAATTCCCCCATTGTCATTATAAAGGGATCCTGCTTCTTTCCCAGGAAGGTCCTTACTTTTGCAACCAGTGCTGGCAGCTACACTGATTTGTGCAGCAGCCAAGAGGATGAAGCAACACTGATGCTCTCTGGCAATAGACTGTGTTGACTTGTATTGTTCAACTCCTCTTGCTGAAGGGGATGGACTAGGAAGAGACCATCTCCAGGCATTGATAAGGTGTTCAGAATTTCATATCAGCATCACTGGATCTGTCTTACTTCTTGGATCAGGATTGTGGCATGTTGATGAACGGAGATTCTCCCCATTAGTTTCTTCTGTTAAATACAAGATACCATACTGATTTCAAAAGTGACTTAGACACTTTTGAAAATGAGACTTGGGCTCCTTAGATAGTTAGGCATTGCCATGCTGAGCCCAACAATGCCTAAATACCTTTACAAATCTGGCCCTATGTGCCTATCACTTTTCAAAATGGGACTTGGCTCCTAAATCACTTACACACTTTTGAAAATTTTACCCTTTGTGCCTCCTGCAAAGGGCTGAGCAGCCTCAACTCCTCTGTCAGTCATTGGAAGTTGAGGGCATTCAGCACTGTACAGGACTTGGCCCAACATTGTTACCATCCACATTTTGAGGCCCCTGACTTCGCATATATTTCTTACTTAGAGTTGGCTGGATGATACTGCAAGGCATTTATTAGCCTACTTCTTTTCAGTCAGGTACTCTGTTTAGCAGGGTCCAAAAGGTTGCATCTGACTCAGGGCCGGTGCAAGGAAGTTTCGCACCCTAGGCGAAACTTCCACCTTGCGCGCCCCCCCCCCAGCCCTGTGGCAGCTCCCTGCCCCCCCTCCGCCCTGAGGCACCCCTCCGCACAGCAGCTTCCCCCCCTCCCCCTGGGGAGCCATGCGGCAGCTCCCACCCCAGCTCACCTCTGCTCCGCCTCCTCCCCGAGCACACCACCCCTGCTCTAATTCTCCTCCCCTCCCAGGCTTGTGGCGCCAAACAGCTGATTGGCGCCGCAAGCCTGGAGGCCGGAGAAGTGGAGCGGCTGCTGCGCTGGGAGAGGGAGCCTGAGCCGCACGTGTCACCGCGCCGCCGGCAGCCCAGCCCAGGAACGCTGTAAAAAAAAAAAATTGGGGGCACCGCTTTTTGGCGCCCCCAAATCTTGGCGCCCTAGACAACCGCCTACTTTGCCTTAACGGTAGCACCGGCCCTGATCTGACTTATTATATGAAAGGTCTCCCAGTCCAAAACTAAATTCATTTGATTTGTCCATCTCATGTTTGAGTTGCCCTGTTACACCTGTTTGGATCACAGTGGATTCAGTTGGATATTTACAATCTACCAGCATGTGTAAAAGAGACATTCTAAGAATCCTTCATTTATACTCTCAGTTGGCAAAATCAATAATAATAAGCCTAGAAGGTCAACATTAATATACCCTGAGGACAATGTAAGGGTGTCAGTCAAAGCTCACTACACTGCATAGTCTAACATGTATATTTTCAGCTGTTATGAGGTAACAAATCACTGTAAGCGAAAAATGTCCTAATAGAAATTCTGCATGTTTCCAAGACATTCAGCTATGCTGAGGAACAAGAAACCAAAGAGAAGAAATCAGGGCTCACTGAACTACCAATTAACACATTTCTCTGGAGGAAGCAGTAATGGGTAAACTACAAGAAGTACAGAGTCTCAGTCTGGATAAAGTTGCACAACTTCAAATGCTTTTTTGAACCTCTTTGATCTTGCAGCTGGGCTGGAAATCTAGCAAGAACCAGCATTGTTATGACATTTCTAGTAATTCCTAAATCCAGTCTTGCTGGAAATATTGGGCCTGATTCAGTGCCCATTGAAATCTATAGAAAATCTCCCAATAACTTTGAGCTTTTTTGAATGAGGCCTATTGTGCCTTTCCCCAGTGTTTCAATGCTTTTGCTTCTGCTCCCAGTCAGAACCCGGAAGTTCAGAGGCCCATCTGAAAAAGATCTAGGTCTGAGTTCAGTTTGACTTCTGAAGGAAAGCTCAGCGCCGTTGCCGTCTTATCCTAATTCATGCACTAAGGAAAATACCTTTTAAAATTTCTATATTCATTTTTATTAGCTATGTTCATTTTGGTTAACTGCTTTGCTATTTCTCTGGTTCCTTGCTATATCATTTTACTTGTGGTCGTTAATTCCTTTTTAAATTTGTTTTTATTATGTAAGAGTATTTATTTAAATAATGCACACATGCAGAACTTTTTAGCAGTTGCTCTGAAGAAATATTCCATTGCCTATTGTATTGCTTCCTGGAGTTTGTTTATGGAGACATCTCAAAATTATGAATATTTACCTGCCATTTACAGTACACAGAGTCTTCCATCCAAAGATGTTAAAATGCTTAACAAATTATATATACAAGACAGGAATCACTTCAACCATTATTGAAATGCAGAAACAGCTCTGGTGGAAAGTAGTACAGAGACATAAGACAAATATAAGACAAAGAACAACGTATCCAATTGAATCAACAAGGAAAATTTAGGAAAACAAAACATCTGGAACTGACTTAGGATACCACCCCTTACACCATTTCGTTTTAAGAAAAGTAGCTAGATTCTTGTTTTATTACTTTTACAAAGTATGGTGCTTCCAGCAGTTTTTGTGCCCCTAATGTCTTACTGGGACATTAGCTCATTACTGGATCACAAGCATGACTGAGCAGTAGCAGTAAATATTTATATTATGACAGTGCCCAAAGGCCCTAGTTGAGATAATTTAGTTTATAAAATCTGACAAAATGACAGCACGAGATGACATGGTTGCAGGCCAGGCAAAAACGAAAACAGAACCATCCGTTGCCACTGATACTGTTTTACCATCAGGAAAAAGGAAATGCTGTGTTTTGAGTCTTGATATTTATGTTTATTCTGTTGTTAGTGTCTAATGTTCTATGTATGACACCACACAATTTGATACGCCTTTTTATTGCATTTGACACAGGCTGGTAGGCAGTGTTGCTGTCACCTAGCCTCATTGTTATTGCATAAAGAAAGCAAAATGCTTCACATGTACATTCTACTTATAGCCGACCATTTTCTCACTTACCATTGTGGTTAAGTGCTTTGTGAAATTAAAATGTGCAGTGTTGTTGTAGCCATGTTGGTGCCAGGATATTAGAGAGATGAGGTAGGTGAGGTAATATCTTTTATTGGACCAACTTCTGTTGGTGAAAGAGACAAGTTTTCAAGCCACATAGAGTTCTTTTTCTTCTGAAGAGCTCTGTGTGGAATTAATGGCAGGCATGGGGAATAGGTTGATAATGTAACTATATATATGCATTTAAAGATAGCTTCCTCTTTTATACTGTATGCGTGTGTGTGTATATATATATACAGACACACGCATATACGACTAATACCTATTTAGCTAGCATCCCAGAGGGATGATGAATGAGAAATTGCCTGGAATATATGCCTCCGTATTATGGTCGCGGTCTCAAACAATCCTTGTTTGTTTGGGGGCAAAGGGAGAGGAAGTCCCTTCGAAAAATCTTTCCTCCAGAAAAGCAGGTGGGGGTGATGTGTATTTTTACAAAATCCTACCCAAGGATGTTTTTTGAAAATACATTTTCAATTAAAATAGTTTATTTTGGACCAATGGAGTTGGTGTTTTGTTTCATATTAGCACTGTGCTATAGTATATCTGAGATTTTAGGCATCGATCTGTCTAAAAGGAGTTTGGATTTCTTCTACCACTAGAAAACTCATTAAAATAAGAACATTTTTTAAAAAAAGGAGTTTGAGATTCCTGAAATAAGGTCACTTGAGGTACAATTAGAGATTGTAGTTTTTACCCTAAACTCAGGATAGGAAATAACTGCAGTAATTCAGATAACACTGTGCATAATTCTTCCCTTTTTATAGGCAAGCACTATACTATCATCTACAGGCTGAAAGATCAGCTACGATTGTTGTTTGGGACACTCATTTTCACTATGAGAAATTCAGTATATAATTTCTTAGGATAGGAATTAAAGATCTATACAGCAGAGAAAATGTCTGATTTTACGTTATAAAATAGTTGATTTTCTTCCAAAACATTTCATGAAAAGTAAATTAGGCTCTGTTACAGCAGGCATATTTTTGTAATCTGTTTTTATCATTGTAGGCACAGTACAGTGGAAGCAGGCAAAGTTGTCTAAGTTTCCCAGCTCAATCTACTCACTTTGCAAACACACCACAGACTGATTAAATCAGTTACTGCTGGATCTCTTGCATTACTGAAATAGCACTCTCTTTTGGGCTGGGCGCTGTTCACACAGGCTCTTTTTGTCAGTAAAACTTTTGTCGTTTGGGGGTTGTGTTTTTTAACACCCCTTAACGACAAAAGTTTTGCTGACTAAGTGCCAGCGTAGACGAAGCCAAAGGGATCTGGGTTCTGTTTCCACCTGTGTCACAGAAGACAACACGAGCTCAGACATTCTGGCTGTAAGTTTCTCAAGATGAGCACTGAATCAAAAATGAGTGGTCAATAAACTTCTGCAATTTAGGCCATAGCCTCTTTGCACCTCAATTTCCCCATCTGTAAAATGGAAATAATATTACTTATGCCTCTCACAAGGTTATAGTGAGTCTTAATTCATTAACATTTATAAAGCATTTTGAAATTGTCAGATGGAAGGATTGATAAATTTTAAGGTCAGAAAGGCCAACTATGATCATCTAGTCTGACCTGCATAGAACAAGACATAGAACTTCACTCTAATTAATTCCTGCATCAACCCCATAATTTCTGTTTGAACGATAGCCTATCTCCAAGAAAGACATCCAAGTTCTACACAAGTGCCCAGTAATTTTTAATCCAGTTCAGCAAGGTACTTAAGCATGTATCTTTCTTTAAACAGGATTAGTTCCATTAACTTCATAATCGCATTGTACCTTGCTGAATTGGGACCTTTATTATTACTATTTATTATTTTGTAATTGTTGAAAATTGCCAAATAACTTGTTTTAAGAGCAGGAATAAGCAGTTAATTAATCCTAATTACTACATTTACTACCAATGCAATGTACCAATTATTAAACAGACAACACATCTACAATGAATAGAACATTAAAGCCCAAATTTTCATGAATATGCATAAAGTTAGCTCTTGAATCCATATTTAGGCACCTACATAAAGCTTTTATGTAGGTGCCTAATCAAATTCAGGAGCTTATATTTAGGCTCCTAAATTTCAGTTTTGGATTACCTTTTCTGTTATTTAAAATGAAATGTAAACTTTAAAGCTTAGAAATCACAAATATCAAATTAGATTGAGTGTTTTAGTAGCTGTTTATTCTTTCGTGGCAGTACTAATATTTTAAAATGATACACATACATTATTAAGATCTGTTTTCCATGCCTTATTTTGAGACTGCAGATGGGATAAAATGGCCAAGTTCACTGATTCCACAGGCACTGCTTCATCACAGCAAGATACCATATATGTGAACAGAAAGAAATAAAAATGTCACTCCCTTTCCCAGTATTGTCATATGATTTCATAAGCACAACTTTGGGAGATATAATAAAATAAACAGATTGTTTTTTAAACAGATGCTGGTCTGCATGGGAACAGTTGATATATGAGGGAATAGTCTCAGATCTAGTACAAAAATAATATTTAAGTTGGAACAAGTGCCCTTGTGATTTACACCTAATATTGCTCTCCCTCTGACAGACAGCCAAATTTTAAGGGGGAAAATGTATTTCTCATTTCAAAGCAGCACTGAAAATTTGTAAGGGAAAACAATCCAAGGATCAAAGATCTATTTTATATATTTTGCCATAGGATGCTTGTGCATTGATCTACAGTACTACTATGTCTATATAGAACAGTCAAGGCATCCCATGTTAAAATAATATTTTTTGATAACTAATTTGGTTTAAATGCTAAGATTTTTAATGGGACCTAAGAGAGTTAGGTACTCAAATCCCATTGAATCTGGATTCTTAGCTACCTTTAAAGATTATGGATCCAGCCTTGTGAGGTTATGAGCGATTGGGAGTTGAGAACATTCAACAACTTGCAGGATCAGATCTGATGTCAACTCCTACATCTTTCCTAAACAGAGCTAGTATTGTAGGTCAATGAGAGACCCCCTCATCTGCAATAGCACTAATTAATGGAAAAGTCCTTTGGCTCCACTGGATCTGCATAGTCCACATATTTTTCATTCAGTCTGTAGCACTACTATGGGCCCAGAGTAGGCAGAGAAAGTGGGGACTGCTTCAAGCAAATCTGGGGCCCTGAGAAGCCTACTGACTGCTAGGACCTAGGTTAAGAGCTTGGGAAAGGCTTGCCTTGGAGGGGCAAGAGTGGGGGAGAGAGAGTCCAGAATGCATGTGTGTTTGTGGAGGGAAGTAGGACAATAGTGGCTGGAGGTTTCCTGTTAAAGTGAAGGAGTGGAAAATGTGCCCCACACAGGACTGAACTGGCATTCCAATTCCCCTGTGGCTCAGGTTATTTTTATCACTACAGATCTGTCAGTCAGCATGGAGCAGCTCACACTCCAGGCTATGGATCTGTGGCACAGGAGAAGCAAACACCACAGCATTTGGGATGGGCTAGGGCTACGGGCTTTATGTGGCTGCAGATTTGGGAGCATTGTTTAAACTGTGTAGGACCAAAGATTTTGGGTCCCAATCCAAAGGAACATGCGTACCTGTTCCAGAGCACTGCCCAGCAATGCTACCTTCCTAGCCCCTGGTGCAAGGGTCACGGTCAGGATAAAGGGGGATTGCTTCTGAGCCTGGTTAATCTCCAGCCAAAACAGCCCATTGAGGCCATGGGCAGCTGAGCATAAGTTAGAGAAGCATTGATTCTTCTCAAATTTACTTCAGGGACCAATTTGATCCCTGACTGACCCCAGAACTGGGAAAGCATGCTGCCATCTTTGCTTCCCCAGCTGGACTGGAGAATCTAGCTCTTCACCTCTAAACATTTTTTTCATGGCTAAATAAGCTATTGTCTCAATATTCAATTTCTTTTAAACAGTGTAGATTTATCCTCACATTAGGGACTAAAACGGATTTGACTACAGTACAGAGGAATAGCCCACTAGGAGAGAAGAGTTTCATTTCTTAGTAGGGAGAGATCAATAGGGACAATCTGTAAAATCCCATTTGTACATTTGTTCATTAGGATAATGAGAAATAAATGACGAGATGGACATACAAGTAACCCTGGCTGCTTTTACTTCTCCATAGAGGAGGTATTGTTTAATACACCCCATCCGTGTGTGTGAGCACACAGAAATTTGTGCTCAACCACTACAGTGAAGGGAGTCAGTACAAAAACCTAGGAAAGAGACAAAAAGAGGCATCACGTGTCTCCAAAGTAAAGGAGGAAATGTAGGGTTTTCTCTAACACAGACAGAGCTTTCTCCGACCCCTTGCAATGGGTATTCACAGAATTTGGTGTACTGCATGCTCAAGGAGTTCAGGTACAGTGGTAACAAATATTAATTCTCCAGCCACTGCCAAACCTGTGTTGGTCCATATGCTACTGGTAGGGATCAAGTGGAATGGACATAAGTATTTGTATAGTGGTTCCAGGATCGCTAGTGCAATGCATGATGAAATGACTGTGTCCATGCCAGTATAGATTCAACCCAAACACGCATAAACTGGGGTACCCCAGAACTGACATATTACCAATCCTCCAAATAATATTCAAAATATTAATATTCTCCTTTTTTCTTACTTTTTTTTTAAATGAATGGACTTTAGAATTCTCCCAGTCTCCTTTAATAAATGCAGTATGGTCCCTTAACTAGACATCTGGAAATGTGTCAGCCTTTGGACAAATGTTGGACTGGATAAGCTGTTTTATCTCCTTTATCCATGAGTCTAGTTTATGTAAATAACAGATTGGGGAGGAGTATATTAGCAGGTGGGGGAGTGTGGGGAGTAGGGGCAAAGTGAATTTGGGGCTGCATTGAGAGGTGGGTGCTAGATGGGGATGAGTGGTAGGGGAGGTCAGAGGAGTTGGGAGCTCAGGTGAGGGAGAGGGACACTGGGAAGGGGATAGGGGGTGAATGGCAGGGGAACTGAGGAAGAATAGGGACGGGGCACCTCTCTGCCTCTCATTCTCATCTTCTGTCTGTATGCAAGGATATAGGGGTCTGAGCCTTGTCCCCTACCTCTCTCATGCGAGCTGGGGATCCCCTGCCCTCAGGGGATAATAGAGCCCCACTTCCTGCCCCCTCAGGTAAGCCAGGTTCTGGGGCAGCTTGCCTTTTGGAGATATCTGATCCTCTTTCCCTACCCATCCTGTAAGCCAGGATCTAGGGAAGTTCTGTCCCTCTGGATGGTGAGTTTAGAACATTCATGCACCATGAACACACTGATGTGACTGGAATGAGGATCTGAGAATGGATATGGTTGACATATATCTGAAACTCTCCAGCACTGGGGAGGAGGAAGGGAATGACCACTGAGATGAATGGAGCAGTTCACACACCTCAGAGCTATTGTTTTAGGCTGTAGTTCTATCCATGGGATAGTCTCTTTCAACTGAGAACATGTAATTGAGATGAATGGGCCACTTACCAGCTCTTTGATCCTGCAACTCTGGAGTTGGAAATCTAGCCTGGGCAGAAATCGGAGAATGAAATTTAAACTCTGGGGAAAAGTCTGTCTGTCAACTTGTTTTTTCTTTTTTCTTGGAGAAATGTCATCTGAGTACATAAGAACATTTCCAAGGGGCTGAAAGTACCATTAAAAAGAAAATAAATTACACATGTGAATGCTCACTGATGGCGAGGGGTGATTGGGAGTACAAGTTTAGGTGTTAATAGGAGAAGAGGAGCTTGGGTCTGCAATGAGGGTTTGGGGTAAGGTTTATGGGGAGTGGGACAAGACCAAAGAGATGGAGAATATGAGAAGTAGCAGAAGAAACTGGTGGCTTAGGGCTCCATTGGGCCAAAATTCTCTCCTTCCATGTGTGTACTGGGATCTAGGAGAGTCCTACCTCTCCGCAGGGGTTCAAGCCCCTCTCCCTGCCCCTCCACGTGAGTTGGGATTGTCAGATTCAAGATAATGCAAATTTAAACTTCTGAAATCCAGAAAATAAATAATTAAGATATACATTGCCCATGTGTGGGGGAGTGGCTGAGTTTCAAGGAGGCGCTGGGGAAGTCTGGCTGAAGCAAAGGGTGAGTGGTCGCAGTGAGGGGCATTGCTCAAGCTACATGACCAAGGTAGTATACAATCCTCCAGTAAGCTGCTGCCTGTGATGTGTGTATGCGGGAGACAGCAAGAAGCAACTTCTTACATGTTACTGGCTTCTACATTGCCAACTAACCACTTAATGGGCTAGGAAAGGTTGGGAGCTGGAAATGGTGGGGCAGGGTGAAGAAGGAGAAAGATACATAAGTCTTCTCTCTGATGCTTATAAAGTTATTGTAACCACATCGTAATAAAAATCTCAAGCTTATGGAACATAGAGCAAGGATGAAATTTCTCTCACTGGCATCCAGACATTGCAAACATTTCAAAGCATGACCATTATTTCCATTCCACTATAACAAAATGTACAGGAGAAGCATTTTGTACGGGTTGTACATAGCAACCATGTAGCCAAGTGGAAAGGCCACTGGACTGGGACTATTCTTAGCTCTGGCACTGGCCTGCTGACCCCGGGCAAATCAGTTCACCTCTGTATGCCTCTGTTTCCCATCTTTAAATTAGGAATAATGATCTAAAGTTCTTTGAGATCAGCTGATGAAAAATGCTTATATAAAAGCTAGGTCTTTTGATTATTACCTAGCCACAGTAGCATATCAACTGAAGACCTACGTGAGAACTACAACTGCCTAAAAGACCATTAACTCCTACCAGTGAACATTTTGTTTTTGTTTAAAAACTAGGAAATTAAATGGCAAAAATCTTTAACACAGAGTTACAGTTGCCTGGTGATAGCTCATACCTTTCCAGAGTGCTAAACTCAAACTTCTGAAAAATCAGGAAATACAGAGTGAAGGTAAACATCCACACAACTGTAACTCTGCCCTCTTTAAGCAATGCCCCAATATGTCCATATCTCACATGCTCCCACTCTGCCTTTTCGCCGTAGTGGATAGGTGCTATCTGAACAACTTGCGCTCTGCTTAAACATTGAGCCCCCTCGCAGAATACCCCCTGAGCTGGCAATAGCCACTGGACATTCTCTGTATGCACTCTTGTCAAGGCTGATTCCCCACTCTGGCACTTCAAGTGTAGAAGGTGGGGGCCCGCAAGGATTTTAAAATTAATACTGGCCACTCCAGGCTTGTATTAAACTCCCAAGGTTACAGCTTCTTTCTGACCTTGGATGGGTAGATGCTGCCACCACCCAAGTTCAAAAAAACCCTTGGAACCCAGGAAGGCGCACTTGGGAATTCCTTCCTGTGGGGTACCCTCAAGCCCTTTCTCCCTCTCTCCAGGGAAGAGCTGAGAAAGAAAACAAAGGAAATCAGCTGTTTCCACCAGCTAATTAAACAACCTATGCACACTTCTTAGGATACATAAATTCAATTCTGTTCTTAAAAAAGGTAAATTTTATTAAAAACAAAAAAAGAAGAAAATATATTTGGAACCTAGGCTTTTTGCTAGATTTAAAAAGAACCACTTATCAGGATTAAGAATCAAAATAACTTTCTTGAGGTCCAGCTTAAAGGTTACAAGCAAAACAAAAGCACCTGGGGTTAGCACAGAGGAGCCCACAAGCCTTACAAAATAAAAGAAATGAACCTAATCACATTTTCCTAAACATTTTCTGATCTACTTACATATCTGGGGTTTCAGAGAAGTAGTTCTAGGTATGATCTGATGAATTTTCATACCTGGCTTAAAGCTTCTTATAGCATTGCTGCTCTGTCTCTCCTCTCTCCGGAGAACAGCCATAGACAGACTATGGGAAAGTTTTTTTTCCCCAATTTTAAAAAGTTCTAGACCTCCCATTGGCTTTTTTGGTCAGGTGCCCAATCCCTTCCTTTTACCTATGGACTTCTTAACCCTTTACAGGTAAAGCAAGTAGAGAACAGCTACTAACAGGAATTTTACAGCTGACTGGCTGGCTGGGTGTCCATAAAAGGGAGCTCCCTCCACCCCTCATTTATCACAACTCTATACTATGCTATTCAGGTTCTTATACTGTGCTCATCAATGTAGTATCTGAGTGCCTTCCAGTAGCGCACTAAGCTACATGAGTATCGTTTATCACACAAGGTTTGTTCTCTCTCTAATCTTCCCCCTAGGGAAAAATTGTGTGTGCAAAGTTGTGTTTTCTTCTGGTGTTTTTTTTATTTTATTATTATATGAACAGACTTTGCTGTGTTTATACTACAGAAGGCATGGTCACAACGTGTGTCTTTCACTTGGAATAGAAGTTGCTAAGGTTTGTGATGATCCTTAGTTCCTGTGGGTGTTTTTCCCCTGTTCTTGGACCAGCCTCCAACAAAACTCTGTTTCCTGCACAGATGGTAATCAGTAAGGGAACAATAAATGAGTGACACTTAAAATACCCATAAAACTTTTTCAGTAAAAATGGTACCTTCTTACTCAACAGATCTGCTCCTTGTGTGTATTCTGAAACATTTCTACTTGCTTTAGTGACAAAAATAAGGCTTGACTGCATTTTACTCCTTCTAACCCTACAGAGCCATAACAGCTAACAGAGAGACCGAGAGAGCTACAAATTCTATCCCATCAACACAATTGTTTGTTGAGTTCCAATCATTTAGGCCCAGCTCCTACACCATTTAAGGCATTGACTTAATGAGCATAGCATCAAGCTCTAACCATTTTACCACCATGTTGAAGGCACTGGGGCTGCACAAATGTTCTGATTTAACAAGCACAGTTTCATTACTGTTGATGATGCACAAGATGGAAGAAAACCAACACAACTTGAAGAACCCAGGCTGAGTGTGCAAGGCTGGCAGTTAGAATATATAAATATATATTTGCTTGTAAACAGAGTATATTTGATCCATAAGTCATTAAGACAATACATATGGAGCACCAAGATGCCATTTTTAGTGTCACCATTCAGAGCAAAACTGTACTTTAAGGGGTACACAGATGTTTGTGAAGCCCCCTCTCCAGTGGTGTCACTTTTTCACTACAATACTTTTTGCTATGCTTTATAAACAGGACATTTCTGCCAGACAAAAGTAACTCAATACAGAAATGATATATTTTCTATTAGGGCTGGTTATGTTTCTTTCATGAGTTAAAGACCTAATTCACTAGGTTCTATAGATGTGAATTTTCCTCTGAAGTGAAAGGTTAATAAAGGAGCTATGCAAAACTTATTGATTTCAGTTCACAGAGTCTCATGTAAAGCAAATGTTATCTTCCCTTTCAGATGGATTCACAAGATTTGAATTTCCCTTTGAGTTTCAGTACTGAATAAATTCAAAGCAATGCAAAATGCAATGAAAGTCATGGTTTTGATACAAAACCACAAATCAGATGAGATTTCTTAGAGACTGGGCCCAGGTTCACTCAAAAGATTCATGAACCTTTTGATGAATATGGGCTCAGTTTTGAGTGTGTAATGATATATAAAACCAGACATGTTTCACATGGGTTGTAGGTTTTGTAATGGAAGTTTTGCACATCTGATTAAAAATCACTTATCACTCTAATCATTGAGCACAATGGGCTAAATTCAGTGGTGTAACTCACTGACTTCAATGGGATGAATACACTGTAGTAGGGATGAATATAACCCAATATTATTTGCACAAAGCTAAAGAAACTCACCACTCCTTACTGACTTTGACTGGAAATACTGCTTGTCATTATTACTCTGAAATGTTTCTAAATAGGTCATTTCAAATGAAGTGACCATAGGGTTTGTCTACACAAATATTTAGTTCGGGGCAAGATGGGGTATAAATTTACCACCCAGAAGCCTGCTGTGCATCAAATGTCCATGTGGACTCTGTTGCTATGCACTAAGGGTTCCCAGGCTTTAATCTACATTGCTTTGAAATGGGAGTAGACCAAAGTACACTAAGGAACTGTTAGTATATGGCAGCAGGGTCCAAACTGACACTTAGTGCACAGGAGACTAGAGTGGGGTAGAGATAATTCCCTGCTTGCCACTAACTAAATGTTCATATAGACAAGCTCTTAGTGAGCTAAACGTCATTTATGCCACTCTCAGTTCCATCTGAAGATCTTTAGTTCCATCTTCTTTGTTTTTCTCATTTTCTACTTGGGGATGGAGTAAGTGGCTGGAGGACTCCTGGGGGCGTTACTCTTCTCTCAGTTATAACTTTTTTATGTTACTAGAACACCATTGTTTGCAAAGGAGTTACTCTTAATTTACATTGATGTAACTGAGATCCAAATGTGGCCCTGAGTATTTGTGTACATTACAGACAGTTGCTTTTTCAGATTGTTTTGATTACATATGCTTAGGTCATTCCAGTCTGAAGCCATCCTATGTATGCGAATTGTCATTTCAAATATTTCAGCTTTTGAAGCAGTGAAAGTGCAATATATATAGATAGATAGATAAAAGGATGGATTCTTATCTCACTTACACCAATGCAAATTTGGAGTAATTCTGTTGAAGCCATTGGAGTTATACTGGTGTAACTGAGAGGAGAATCAGCTTTCTTCCC